>NC_081565.1:31479048-31653200 GCF_022355385.1 Mustela nigripes
CTTCTTCTTCTTCTTCTTCTTCTTCTTCTTCTTCTTCTTCTTCCTCCTTTTCCTCTTCCTCCTTCTTCTTAATTTCCTCACTCAGCATCTTTTGTTCGTGAGCGTTCCTAACTTTATTCTTGCAAGTTCCTGCTCCCATCCACCTCCCTGTTTTACCTTATGGGTCCTGGAGGAACTCCACACCTTTAGGGCTCTGGCCTGTGGACGCTGTTCTCAAGTGTCCCTGCCCCACTTTTGTATTCATCTTTGGTTATGTGACCGACCCGACTTCTACATGGACATCTTCTTTCAAGTCCAAGCCCTTCAACAATAAAAGGGAGACTTATTTTACAACCTTTAAGTATTTCATACATAAAGAATAAGCAATGGAAGAATTCCATTTTATGGGTTTTTTTTGTTTTAAATACAAATAAACACACACACACACACACACACACACACACACACCTGCTTTCTTTTTAGTAAGAAAAGGTAAGTTCTAACTCCATTAGCAAATTTCAATTAAATAAGATTTTATCAACCATATATGGTTTGATATATGTGCTGCCGAAGCGAGCACAACCATATATGGTTTGAAATATGCTTTATTTTTTTAGAAGGACTAACCCTAGAAGACTGGGTTCCTAGCAATGTTAGCCTGAGCTAGACTCCATCACCTGAATGGGGTCCAAGAAACTACTGGTCGGACAGCTGTTCATATGGTTGGAACCTCATGCCCATTGAGATGTTGGTTCTCCCTAAATTAGACTGCAGGTTTGGACCAACTTTTCAATGTTTGACACATCTCCAGGATCTAACCAGTGGAATTTAGGTCCCACAGCAAGCCTGTTTTGGTAGAATCCTATTTCTCTAATATTTTATTTTTCCTAGTGCCTTCACATTGGCTATCTTATCCAGTTCTCTCAACAACTCTCTAAGGCAGAACTAAACCCATTTTACAGATGAGGGAATAAAAGCACAAGTTTATGCAGTCAGTGACTAAGTGACATTCGAGACTTGACTTCAGATCTTCAGATTTTTCTATAGCTATATTTATACAAAGAGAAAGAAATGAGAGGGCTCTCATGTTTGCAGTACAGTCTTACATACATGATCTTATCTAATCCTTAAAAATATTCTGTAGAACAGGCAGAATAAGGATTTTAATCCTGATTTTATAAGTGACAAAAACTGAAAGCCCAAGGCTCAGGCCATGTAACTAGTCCATAGCAGGGGTTGGATTTAAAAACAGAGCTTCCAAAGTCACGTGTCAAATGCTTTTAGGTCCTCAAGATTCCGCCGTTTGCCAGGGCTCTTGGAGGCGTCCTCATGGGAGAAAAGGTAGAAAACATGTGGAAGATGGAATCAAAGGTTGAAGCAAATCAAACCAATAATCCAGGGGCAACAATGGGCTGAGGTATTTAAAGTATTACAATAAAATGTGAAGAGGCCTTCATTTTGTTGCCTGAGGACAACGAGCTTTAGCCTGGGGGGCGACGTGGAAGCTGCTCGCAGTAGATTCCAAGGGTAGAATCAAGGAGTGAAGGGGATTTTACCCCTTATCTCTGTTCCCTATTTTACTGTCTGTCCTCCCCCTTGTCAGGAAGCTCTTCTTCCTTTCTTTTTTCTTTTTTTTCCTAAATGAATTCCCTCTTGAAGCAATTTGAGTCCTTCTCCTCTTGTTCAGCCCCAGGGGAGAGGAAGCTGGTTGGTCACCAAACCTTCCTTTTCTGTTTCACCCGGGCTAACAACGTAGTTGCAAGGTGGAGATGTCTAAGGTGTAGTTTTCCTATTGCCTGTGTCCTTGCCTTGAATAATTCAGTAGAAGAAGCCCTCTCTCTCTCTCTCTCTTTTTTTTTTTTTTTTTTTGTAGCTTTTGAGAATCACAGTGGTTCATACGAAAGCCATCTTTTTGAAAAAAGAAACAAAAAAGTTATGAATGGCCACCCAGGTTCCAGTTGGCAGACCTTCCAGTTAGTGACAGGTTAGGGGTGGGACACGACGCAAGAACCCAGAGCAGGACTGCCGGTCCTCTACCTCCCAAAGCAAGGTCTCGGGCAAGGCTATGCGGTTATGTCTCTGCCAGTGTGAAGGTGCACTTGGACCTGGTTGAGTGTCTCCAGCCCCCCCAGGGCCTTGCTCCCTCTCCCTCCCCCGCTATTAGGACTGTTCCTAAAGGGAGGTCCCCCAGCAACTCCTGATTTAGAATTTTCTCCCCTCCCTACATGTAATAATTTATGGCAAGCCCCAAAATAATCTCCTTAAAATACCCAAACGTTGTTGTTGTTGGGGAGCTGCCCCCCCTCCCGAAGCGTTTTATATCCAGGCCTCCATCAGGCAAATTTCGGATAAAAGGTGATTAGTGTTTTGGCAGCATTTTCATGAGGCTTTCTCTTGTATTCCTGCCAAAGAGCTTGCCAGGCCCAGATTTGATTAAAATGGCAGTGGGCTCTGCTACTTGAATGTAATTAGAACCATTCATTAAAGCTTTTGCTGACAGTTTGGCAACCTGTGCATTTTTCAGAGTATGGCCGGCAGCCCATGGAAACGGCTCCAGGGAGGAGCCAGGGCCCAACAGCCCAGGCCGAGCTCGAGGAACGAGGAACGGGACATCCTCCGTGGCCGGGAGCTCTCTGCTGGGCCAGGCTGGCACTCACGGGGACACACAGCTCCCTTCACTAGATTAAAAGGGATGGGAGTGCTGCTTTCTTATTGAAACCAAAGCTGGGCAGGAGGTTGTGTGGTGCCTTTTATAGAGAACATAGGATGCTTAACTTTTAACAATGACACCCTTGAACAAACCCATCTCACAAGCACACAGCAGCCCAGGACAGTCAACCACTTTCCCGGGAGGCCAATGTCCTGTCCTTTCTACCTCTGGTGCCTGATATAGGGTGTGAACACTTAGTAGGTACTCAGTAAATGCTAATGAATAAAGAACAGTCAGACGAGAAGTAGAAAAAGAAAAGCTTGCTTATTTTGACATCAGTGTTCAGAGGTGTGGGTTCCCTGCCTCTAATCCTTTTGTGGTGATGATCTTTCTAAAATGTCCATCTGGCTGTCTTTCCTCTGAAAACATTTCAGTATCTCCCATTGTCCCTAAGATGAGGTCCATACTCCTTAGCAAGGTGGGTAAGGACGTGATGGTGCTTGATTACCTCTCTGGTTTTAGGTCTCACCATCCTTCCTGCCTCCCCGCTTGCTCTGTCTGCTTTGGCCACTCTGAATTCCAAGCAGCTCCTGACACAGTCTCTAAAGCTGTCACTCGTGCCCAGGCTGTCCCCTCTACCTGAGCTCCGTCATGCCTCTCTATCTTCATCTGACTCCCTTCTGCATATTTTGTGTTCTTTGTCTGAATGCTATTTGTCTCTCCCGTGAAGGCTACCACGTGCTACTTAAAAGTACTTTAGAACAATTTTTCCAGCCCTCATCTTTGTGGCCAACATAATCCATTGAAGTAGTCTGTGTGTGTGTGTCTCAGTCCCAACAAAATGTCACCTCCCTGCGGGCAGGCACTGTGTCTTAATCACCTCTGATTCCTCAGACTCTGGCATAGGACTCGACTATGATAAGTGCTCAGTAAGTATTTTTAAATGAATGAACCCTTGTGGCCATATCATATAATAAATATACATATACCTCATGATTTGATTTCTAGATCTTAGCCATTCTGAAAAGTGACTCTGACGTGGTGGTTTGGCTCACAGAAGATTAGCTGAACCCTTAGCAGGAGGTAGATGGCACTTTTAAAACAGTCCACGGAATAGTCAGGGAGGTGCATGCTTGGCTCTACAGAGGGGCCTCATGCCAGGGAATCCAACTCAGAGGGACGGTTTTATTGGCTGCGCAAATCCCCCCCGTGCCCGTTCCCTGCCTCCTCGCTGCACTGATGCTGACTCCTGTGCTTGACTTCTGCTCTTGGCATTGTCCGTCCTGACTCCAGAAAACTGCTTTGGCTTGACTCTGCTACCTTGACCTGGCTTCTCAGAATGCTCTTTTGTCCATTGTTGGTCTGGAACCAGAGCCCCAGATTTCAGTCCCACTGCACCATGCCTTGAGTCCCATTTCCCAGGTTGCACAACCAAGGTACATAGAGGTTGGGTGACAGCACTGAGAGTGTCAGCCATACAGCCAAGCCTTTGAACGCAGTGGGTTTATTATGTCTACCATGTCCACAGAGAGGTGGAGGGGACACCCAGTCATCCTCAGGTGGAAAGAACAGACACCTGAAAGATTTTAAAGAATGAGCCACAATAAAACCGCAGTGAACTTGAAATTACGGGCCTTTGGCAATCGTTTCAATTACGGTTCGCATCCCAGTGCTGTTCCTGTTGGCAGAGGTTGGGTTGATAACCCTGCTTTGAAAGCATAATCCTATGCAGTCTCAGAAGGAAGATGGGGGAGTGGTGGTAGGACACTGACATGCACTGTTCACGAGTTTTCATACGAGCACAACAGATCTATTGTTCTTGTGAAAACAAATCACCTAAATGGAGATTTGTATATTGTATGTATATATACATATATCTGTTGAATTATATAAATAGATGTATTTGTGTATTTAGACATATGTCCAAATAGATGTTAAATAGATATTTTTAAATCTTGGGAAAAATGAAGCTGGGGAGGCTCACATGGAGGGGACACTTTCACTTATTTTTATACTTATTAAGAAGAGAGTTAGAAATAATTTTTTACTTTTTTATGTTATTCTACCTTTGTTTAGCAGTTTTACTTCCAGGAGTCTATTCTAAGATGATAACTGGACAAACATATAAATTGGGTACATGTATAAAGATGTTCATCACAACAGCATCTATGTATCTAATACCAAACATTGGAAATAATATTCCAATCATATGTCTTTAGAATGAAATTCACTGGGCCATTAAAAACAATGTTGTAGAAAATAAATAATATTTATTGACATGAGAAGTGATGCATGATATATTGCTGAGCTGGGAAAAAAACGACAAAACGATTTATACATTGTGACATTACTTCTGTTTACTAAGTGGATACACAGAGAGAGACTAAGTTTGGAGTGGATACAACAAAATGTTATCTGTGATTTGTCTTTGAGAGATAGATTGAAAAGTATTTTAATTTTCTTTTTGTTGTATGTATTTTCCAATTTTCTACAATGGAAAGAAATCACATTTATAATAATTTTAAAAGTTATAAATCAGAATCGTGCCGCCTGGAGTTTAGCACAAACATGGGGCTCCAACTGGGGCTTTGCCATTGCCAAGGAAAGCGGAGAAACCAACTGTTTGGTTTCACACACGATGCTGGCGAAACTGCAGCCAAGGGCAGCATTTGTGTGTGAGCGTGACCATCGAGACCAATGCCGGGGACTTGATCATCACTCACGCCCACGTCCTTTCCATATTGTTCCCAGTCTGGTTAAGATGCTGCTCTGAAGATGCATATTTCACTCCGGAGAGAGAAGTCTGCATCAAATTGGGTCCTTTGCTAGCTACACCATGCATTTGCACCAATATTTATCCCATCTGTTCCGAGAGTCTGCTCCCCATTACTTACCAAACTGTCAGTGGCTCCCCATTATTTACAAATTCTTTGGCCGGGCAGGCAGGGTTTCATGAGGTCTGCCCCCAACCTCCTTCCCCAGCCATCTCTCCCTCGAGTTCCTTTCAGGTACCTTCTGCTCTAACCAACAGAGGTGCTCGCCATTCGCTCATGACTCAGGATGCTTTCAGCCACCATGATCAGAAACCCAACCTGACTTCTAGAGAGAGGCAACATGTGCTCTCTGGGGATTGGGTAGGCTGTAGGGATGATTGACTCAGCAGCCTGGTGTTGTGATCAAGGACCCCGCCCCTCTGCTCTGCCGTTCTTAATGTTGGATTCAAGCTCAGGCCAGAGGGTGAATTAGCTGCAGTGGTTCCAACCATCAGGTCAACATGGTAACATCTTGAAGGGAAAGGTGCACTTTTTTTAACTTGTGGTTTTTCTCTTGGGGCAAGAAGACTATTCCAAGAAGCCCCCCGCCCTGCCCCCGGAAACTGCTCCTCATATCTATTGGTTAGAAATAAAACACACGCCGTTCCCAAGCTGGTCCCTGACATCACGAATGGCTTTACTCTTCCACCGGTCAGGGCCATGCTTAGAGCTGGGGGAAGAGTCAGCCTTCGTGCTAGTGGCTGCAGGAGGGGCGGGCCGACACCTACACGAAATTTAGGGTTCTGTTAGGAAGAAGATTTCTGGGTGGCGATGCCATCCAACTGAGCCATTTCTTCCCACGACCTGTATTGTTCACACTGGTTCCCCCGCCGTTCTTTCTAATTCTTCTTATTCGTATTTTTTGTTCATCTTTCCTAGCCTGACTCAAGCTACGTCTTGTCTGAAGCTGGCTCTGGTCTCCCCTGCTAGCTGTACTGTCTTTTTCCTTTGGAATTAAAACTGTAGGATGTTATAATTTTTCCTAAACACCTTTTATATAGTCTGCTATATACGGTGGTTATTTGTGAGCGTGTCTGTTTTTTTAAATGCGACCAGGAATTACAAGATGAGTTCATGCATTGTGTTAGAACGATTAGTAGTCAAAGTCAGTGTGACCAATGCGTAGTTTCTGGCGCAAGGCGTGGCATATCTGCCTCTATTCTCTTCTGCATGTGTGTGACAGAATTGATTGTAGCACTACTTCGAACAAAGCCTGGGCTCAGCCTCAGAATCGTTCTCAGGTGGTTCTCCAGGAAGCCATCATTAAGTGATTAGGACTGATGCTGAAAATTATGCCCCTTTGCCATTTTTGGCCTGTGTGTGTATAAGGCGCAGGTCAATTTTTAGGGGCAGAGGTTAGAGTCAGAGTAAAATATACACAGAGGTAAGCAGTATGTGATTCCCTGGGTCCTGGAACCCGACACCTAGGGAATCACCATCCCTGTACACAAATTCTTTGACGTTAAGGCACACTGAGATGAGTGTCACGGTGAGGTGGTCACAGAGAACTGGGTGAGCGTAGGGAAGACTTCTGCAGAAGGGAGCTCTCCTCATTGTGTATTCAGGACACATACTTAACCAGTCCCCTGTTGCCCAATGTTTAGAATATTTCTAATTATTCAATATGATCAATAGTATCAGAAGGGATACCCAGGTAGTCAATTTTAATATATTTAAAATTATTCTCATGGGATAAACTCCTAGAAATAGAATGGCTAAAGTAAGAGTAGGTACATCTTAGGGATATATGTATATATTACTAGCAATGTGTGTGTGTGTATACATATATATATACTATATACACTATATGCACACACGTACATTACATGCACACATATATATTTATTCCTTTTGGGGTCTCAGTTGTGTAAATGTGTCATATAGTCCATTCAATCAATGTAATACAGCAAATTATACTGCAGTGCGTGGCCTTGTACATATATCTTCTATTTTATCTTTATCTAATATATCTTCCATTTTATCTAATATACCTTCTATTTTTGCCAGTGTGTTTTTGGGTTAGATTCCTAGAATTGGGGTGGCTGGGTCAAAGGGTAATCATATATTTAATTTTCATAGATACTGACAAATTCTCCCCCATAGAGATATCACTTTATAAATCCTACCAGCAATGTATGACAACGTCTATTTCCTAAATCTTGCCCACAGTCCAACTTGGGGAATAGTATCTCCATGGCCTTTTCATTTATTGCCCACTACTGAGAGTTACAGTGAGCAGCTTTCGTACGAGAAGAACCATTTGCATTTCTTTTTCCGTGCCAGTCATGCTCATTTTTCTGTAGATCCTTGGTCTTTTTAGTCTTCTTATATTTTAAGATATTAACGTGCTATATGCGATATAAGTTGATATTTTCCAGCTTGTCATTTGTCTTTTACTATCATTTGATAGAGTTTCACTGTGGAAAAATTTATCTTTAAAATTTTTGTATAGGCAAATCCATCAATCTTTTTCTTACAGTGTCCAAATTTTGAACCATAGGTTAAAACCTTTTCCTATTACTGTATTATAGAAGAATTGACCTGTGCTTTTCTTCTAATATTTATGATTTCTCAGTTTCTTTTCCTTTTTCTTTCTGTTTCTTTCTTTCTTTTCCTCCCTCCCTCCCTTCTTTCCTTCTTTCCTTCCAACATTTAAGTCTCTGATCCAATTAGAATGTATCCTCATTTATGACGTAAGGAATAGATCAGATTTTATCTTTTCCAACCTGGCTATCCATTTATCTCGAATCATCTTTTCTCTATGAATTTCTTCATCGTACATTAAATTTTCTTTCACATTAAGTCTATTTCTGGATTTTCTGTTCTATTCTACAGTCCTAGCTCTATCCCAATACCACATATTTAATTTTAGAAATGTTAAACTATATGTAGAACTTGGTAGGTCTTATTTTCCAGAAATTTCCTAATTATTTTTCCAGTTTGGATTTGAAATGAACTTTATAATCAACTTCTCAAGGTCTGGGAGTGGGGAGCCCCTAATAACATTTTTGTCAGGATCACAAGAAATCTGTAGTTTAACTTAGAGAGAACTGATTTTTCTAAATTTGGGTCTTTCTAATCAAGAACATCTTTCTGTTTATAAGAATAATTTTGGGTTTTAGGGAGTGTTTTTTTCTTTTGTTTTTCTCATAAGGTTTTAGATATTTCTTATTAGGTCTAGGCTGGGTACCTGTTTGTGTGAACAGGTCTTGTCTTCGATTTTGTCTTCTAACCCAGTTCATGTTTGTAAATATGAGGGTTCTTATTTTTTTTTTTAAAGATTTTATTTATTCATTTGACAGAGAGAAATCACAAGTAGATGGAGAGGCAGGCAGAGAGAGAGAGAGAGAGGGAAGCAGGCTCTCCGCTGAGCAGAGAGCCCGATGCGGGACTCGATCCCAGGACCCTGAGATCATGACCTGAGCCAAAGGCAGCGGCTTAACCCACTGAGCCACCCAGGCACCCTAAGGGTTCTTATTTTTTATATAACTGTTTAACTTGGATGTAAGTTCAGACTTACGGAAGAATTGAAAGAATAGTACAAGGAACTTCCATGTAGCCTTTCTCCAGATTGCTTCATTGCTTACATTCTGATATATACATAGTTTTTTCATTTGTTGTGTTTTGTTTTTGTTTTCCCCAGATTGCTTTGAGAGTAAGTTGGAGATACGATGCTCTTTTACCCCTAAATATTCAGTTTGTATCTCCTAAGAACAAGGACATTGACCTTTCATAACCACAGTATAGTTACCAAGTTCAAAAAATTTAACACCATAATATGACTATTTAATCAATAAGCGATATCTAACTTTAACCAATTGAACCAGTAAGTTCCTTTATATATTTTGCCCCTCCGTCTCCACCCTCTCCCTGCTCCAGGATCACACATGTATCCCATGTTGTGTATCTTTAATCTCTTTATTATGGAACAGTTCCTTGGATTTTGTGTTTTGCTTTTCTTTTTTAAGATTTAATTTATTTGTTTATTTGAGAGAGAGAGAGAGAGAGAGAGAGAGAGTATGCACGTGCAGCAAGTGGGAGGAGGGTCAGAGGGAGAGGGAGAGAGTCTCAAGCAGACTCCCCACTGAGTGGGGAGCCCGTTGCTGGGGGGCTGGATCTCACGACCCTGAGATCATGACCTGAGCCGAAATCAAGAGTTGGATGCTTAACCCACTGAGCCACCCAGGTGCCCCTGTTTTGCCTTTCTTGACCTTGACCTTTTTGAAGAATACAAGTCAGTTGTTTTATAAAATGCTCCTCAATTTGGACTGATATGCAGTTTATACATAATTCAATTCAGGGATACCTATTGATTTTCATATGTGGATTTGTATTATGTGCTACTGTACTACTTTGTTCTATTCTTTGAGGTAGCTTTGTTCTGAAATCTCTTGGATTTTCCCAGACATAGAACAAGACCAGCTGCACATAGAGACAGTTTTATCCCCTCCTTTCCAGTTCTTGTGCCTCTGTTGTCAAAGACCTAGAGGGCATTTGGACCTTGTCTCCTGGACAGTGCTTGCATCTTTTCTGATTGCCTCTGATTGGCTGTGGATTCACTACTTGAGAAGGACTGAGTGTGTCCTTCGGAGGAATTTGCTTTTCCCAAAGTGCGTCTATGTGGGTAGGGAGTGGTGGTTGCTGACAGGATGGTGAGGGCCATGCTCATCACATCCCCAGATGAAACAGTGTTCAGATAGGGAAGAGAAGTATTATTTGCTGCAGAGTACAGAGATTCATTCACTGATCATGAAAATCCTTAGTGAGAACTCGTGCTAGGTGACAGGGCTATAAAGAAGATTGATTAACAGTTGGGGAAAGAATTCACTTAGACTCTATTTCATGTCAGAAGCCAATTATTCCAGGCATAATAAATGGCCAAATATAAAAGAAAAACCAAATACAAATGAAAAACATTAGGCTTCCAGAATTTAAGGGAAAGCACGGAAGGTAACAAGTATTTGAAGAAGTCATAAGGAACAACAATTAGCAGTCTTGACTACATGATAATTAAAAACACTTTGGCATAACCAAAATTAAAGGGCAAACTATGAGATAGGATAGAAAGTTAACATTTATTTGGAAAACATATATGGATTAAACCAAAAACATAGAGAATGACCTCAGTTCCTAAATGAACAAAGAGATACAGATTAGAACCATAATGAGGTCTTTTGCTTACTAAAGCTAAGTGTGTGTGTGAAAGAGAGAAAGAGAGAGAGAGAGAGTTATGGTGGAGGAAAATATTACCATTATAAAGATGGTGGCTAAAATCTCATAAGTAAGAAAGTCATCTTTGTTGGAAAAATAAATCATTTGGGTAAGAAGGGGACACTTCCCCCCCTTCCCAGGGCCTGGCCTGAAAGGGCTGAGGTGGGAGAAAGAGAGAAACCACTCTGCATAGCAAAGTGGGAAGGACTTTCAGTTTAGGCGTGCCTGTGTGCTGTGGGGACATCTGAAGAATGAGGGTCACAGGGACAGGACAGGGAAGCCATTTGGCCTCTGTGGGAGTGGCTTATGAAATTTGGGAGCAGAGATGTCTTCTGTTAAAATTTAATTTATCTGCTGAGCTGTGCCAGACTCCTCAGTAAACATCTACTCCACACAACTACCTCACGGGGGGGCAAAGAGTGGGCAGTGCTGGTACCCTGAGGAAATCCAGGAAAGGGGGTTATTTCCCCGTCTGGGCTGAGGCAGAACTAAAAGAAGGAAACAGCCCACAGAAATGAGGGAAAGCTGAGACTCAGTGGCAAAAATGCTCCAAACAAAAAGAGATAATAGGTAAAATCATTTGTAAGATGGCTATACTGAAAACCAAAAGAGAAACTCTAATGAGTAGGAATGAGCGGTCAGGAAGGGGAGAAGTCATTGGGCCATGAAGAGGAAGCTGGGATGTCAAAGCACACAGGGAGGCAGGGGTTAAATCTACCTCAGGCCCGGCGAGGTTGTGCTCAGTGTCAGAGCACGTCAGCACAGCATTCAAACTAGTGGTTCTCAAAGTGTGCTCCTCGAGCCAGCGGCATCTGCCTCCTCCTAAGAATGTGTTATGAATGCCAATTCTTGGGTTCCATCCCAGACCTACTGAATCAGAAAGTCTGGGGATAAGGCCCAAAATCTGTGTCTTAACAAGGTGATTCTATTGCATGCTAGAGTTTGAGAACTGCTGGTTTAAACTGTAGTTCAGAGAGACGATTCCAGGAGTTACGATCCCTTCATTCATCAGGTTTCTCAACAGGTGTTTACCATGTGCCTGCTGTGTTCTGGACACTGGTCTAGACTAGGCCTACAGAGAATAGGAAGGGTAAAGTCTTAGTTCTGGTACTATCCCATAAGGATTTTAGCATTTGTTTTTATAATTCTCATAGGTCCCATATTATGTTAATTATTATTTTATTAAGAATTATTTACTTATTTATTTTAGAGAGATAGGGTGTGTATGAATAGGAGGAGAGTCAGAGGGAGGGAGAGAGAGAGACAGAGTCTTAAGCAGATTCGCTGCTGAGCACCGAACCCGACGTGGGGCTTCATCTCAGGACCCTGAGATCACGACCTGAGCTGGAATTAAGAGCTGGATGTTGAACTGACTGAACCACCCAGGTGCCCCCCATATTATATTAATTAGTAACTATGCTTCCAGTTGGTCAAGGATGAAATCCTTAGCATTATCCTTTTCTTTGTATACTGTAACTCGGGAAATCTTGTGGATGCTTCCTTCCTTCAAAATATATACAGAATTAGGCCTCTTTTTCTTGCCTCCACTGTCCTTACTTTGGCCTTGCCACTGTTTTCTGTGAGAATTGAGGTGCTGGAGATTTGAGCCAGGAGAAAAGAGAAGGAGAGGGCAATGCTCAAGCATTACCCTCAACACAGTTAGTGGAGGGATCTGCTTAAGGTTCACGTCACATTGTGACACTCTTCTGCTAAATGCCAAAGACTTCCTGTTTCACTCAGAGTAAAAGCCCCTGTTCTCAGACTGGTAGACAAGGGTCTGCGTGATTATCCCCCATGTCCACTTCAGTATTAATTCAAATACCTGGGTAGGTCATCTTGCCATGCTATTTCCTTACCACAGCAGAGAGGCCACCTCCTGGCCTTTGCACTGGCTGATTGCTCTGTCTTGAACATTCTTCTCTCAAATATTTGCATGGCTAATTCACTCACCTTCTTCAGGTCTTGTCTCAGATGTTACCATCTTAATGGCCTTGACTATCTTATTTAAAAATGTAACTCATGCTCACTATCTGCAGTCCTGACACCCTTTACCCTCCTCACTAGTACCTGCTTCCCATGGCACTTAGCTTCCAAGGCATGATACAATGTCCTTATGCTTTGTCTCCTCCATAAGAACAAAAGATCCCTAAGGGCAGGGTCTCTGTCTTTTTGTTCTCTGCTGTAACTCATGTGCCCAGAACATTGTTTGGCAATAAACATTTGTTTAATTAATAAATAAAATGTTTAACGTGTTGCATTGTTATCATAAATTGACCTTTTTTTTTTTTTAGGATAGTTTCTATTTATCTCAGTTTCTCAGGACTTAGTTATTATGTATCTACCTACTTTCTGCCACTTTATTTTACTTAGACTTTGGGTTGATTCCCTTGGATTTTTTTTTAATTTATTTTTTATTTTCAGCATAACAGTATTCATTATTTTTGCACCACACCCAGTGCTCCATGCAATCCGTGCCCTCTATAATACCCACCACCTGGTACCCCGACCTCCCACCCCCCGCCCCTTCAAAACCCTCAGATTGTTTTTCAGAGTCCATAGTCTCTCATGGTTCACCTCCCCTTCCAAATTCCCCAAACTCCCTTCTCCTCTCTAACTCCCCATGTCCTCCATGCTATTTGTTATGCTCCACAAATAAGTGAAACCATATGATAATTGACTCTCTCTGCTTGACTTAATTCACTCAGCATAATCTCTGCCAGTCCCGTCCATGTTGCTACAAAAGTTGGGTATTCGTCCTTTCTGATGGAGGCATAATACTCCATAGTGTATATGGACCACATCTTCCTTATCCATTCGTCTGTTGAAGGGCATCTTGGTTCTTTCCACAGTTTGGCACCCATGGCCATTGCTGCTATAAACATTGGGGCACAGATGGCCCTTCTTTTCACTATATCTGTATCTTTGGGATAAATACCCAGGAGTGCAATGGCAGGGTCATTGGGAAGAGAATCGATTCCATTTGCTATAGCACCAAGAACCATAAGATACCTGGGAATTAAACCTAACCAAAGAGGTAAAGGATCTGTACTTGAGGAACTACAGAACACTCATGAAAGAAATTGAAGAAGACACAAAAAGATGGAAGACCATTCTATACTCTTGGATCAAAAGAATAAGCATTGTTAAAATGTCTATACTGCCTAGAGCAATCTATACTTTAATGCTTTTCCAATCAAAATTCCACCAGTATTCTACAAAGAGCTGGAGCAAATAATCCTAAAATTTGTATGGAATCAGAAGAGACCCTGAATTGCTAAGGAAATGTTGAAAAACAAAAATAAAACGGGGGGCATCATGTTACCTGATTTCAAGCTTTACTACAAAGCTGTGATCACCAAGACAGCATGGTACTGGCGTGAAAACAGACACATAGACCAGTGGAACAGAGTAGAGAGCCCAGATATGGACCCTCAACTCTATGGTCAAATAATCTTCGACAAAACAGGAAAAAATATACAGTGGAAAAAAAGACAGTCTCTTCAATAAATGGTGCTGGGGAAACTGGGCAGCTATATGTAGAAGAATGAAACTCGACCATTCTCTTACACCGTACACAAAGATAAACTCAAAATGGATAAAAGACCTTTGTGAGAAAGGAATCCATCAGAATCCTAGAGGAGAACATAGGCAGTAATCTCTTCGATATCAACCACAGCAACTTCTTTCAAGATATGTCTCCAAAAGCAAAGGAAACAAAAGCGAAGATGAACTTTTGGGACTTCATCAAAATCAAAAGCTTCTGCACAGCAAAGGAAACAGTCAAGAAAACAAAGAGGCAAGCCACGGAATGGGAGAAGACATTTGCAAATGACAGTACAGACAAAAGGTTGATATCCAGGATCTATAAAGAACTCCTCAAACTCAACGCACACAAAACAGACTCTAAATCATATCAACAAATGGGCAGAAGATATGGACAGACACTTCTCCAATAAAGACATACAAATGGCTATCAGACACATGAAAAAATGTTCATCATCACTAGCCATCAGGGAGATTCAAATTAAAACTACATTGAGATATCAACTTACACCAGTTAGAATGGCCAAAATTAGCAAGACAGGAAACAACATGTGTTGGAGAGGATGTGGAGAATGGGGAACCCTCTTACCCTGTTGTTGGGAATGCAAGTTGGTGCAACCTCTTTGGAGAACAGTGTGGAGATTCCTCAAGAAGTTAAAAATAGAACTTCCCTTGGATTTTTAAGAAGGTGGTATTTCTCTCTTTTCCTTTTCTATGTGAATCCCCCTTCATGAGCATCTCCAATTCTAGAACATCTCTAATCTATAGTAAAAACTATAATAAAACACTATAATATCTTATTCTTCAGAGGGCATGCCTTTCTGTGATTTCTCCGTTGAGACTAACATTGACTTGCTTATGTATGTATTTTGTCTGTGTGGGGGGGGGGGTCAGTGTGTGTGTGTTGTGTGTGTGTACCTATTCTCATTCTTCAGAAATGCACAAAGATTTTTACCAAGTACATGTCTTGTGTGTCTCTTGAGGGAGCACTGTGGTCTACTGGAAATACCTGGGCCATTTGGCCTGCTGCTTTTCTCTCACTGGACGTTTGAGCAATTTCCCACTTCCATGCCAGATTTCTCTCATCGATAAAAGGTGAACTTGGACAAGCTTATCCAAAGAGAGTCATTTCTTACTGCTCTAATGTAGCCACAAAACCCAATTTTTGCTGCTTTATTTATTGAAATGATAGATTAGGCTAATAATTTTCCTTGTGTTGAACCGATTTTGCACATTTGATGGAATCATTCCTTACTAAGTTTCTGGCACGTAGCATTCCATGAATGTGTGTCAAAGGAGGGAGGAAGAAAGAAATGACAAAAGATCATGAGACTTTTGAATAGAAAGAAACGGGTTGAAATCTAATTTCTCCCAGTAATATGCTGTGAGATTTAGAGTCGCAAATGTCAGCTTTTAAAAAAGAAGATACTTATTAAAAATATTTATTGTGACAATTAAATGAGATTATAGATATGAAAGAGCTTTGCAAACTATAAGATGCCATGAAAATATTGTCATTATCATCTTCATTATTAGTATTATTGTAACAAAAATATGAAGGCTTGCTAAATTCAGCCTACTCTATCAGTATTACTAATTGGAAGAGAGCACCAGATTTTTCTGCACTTCTTAGCCTATGATGTACAATTTGAATATAACTGGCTTCCAAGGAAAGTATCCACTGTGAAATGTTGTTTACCATTATTATCGATACGCTTCCCGGGATGCCACGCTTCACATCTCCCGATGAGCCCATTGGGAGAACCAAGGGCTTCCATCGTTTGACAATTGTCCTGACATACTGATGCAACTTAATACTAATTAACCAGCGATGGACTGTTTGACACAGGTATTGGCATTTCTTGGGCCTTGGGTAAGGAGTTGACAAAATCACATGGACTGTAGTTATCATTCCTTTTCGTACAAGTTGGCCTGTGTATTTTCATGGAAGGTGGTGCTGGAGCTCTTAGAGTCTAAGATGCTGAGCCTTGCAGGTGGGAATACCTTCAAGATAAGCAGCTATAATGGAAATACCTTTGATCCGAGGGTAAGAAACCCTGAGAGTCCGGTCCCAGCTCCATGACTGGCTGTGAGATGCAGAGAGCAAGTCCTCCCACTTTGGTCACAATCCCTCACTCTAGGAGGAGAGAGATTTAGGAAAGATCCCCAGGGTCTTCCCAGCTCCAAACGTTTCTGTGATTCCAGGTAAGGGGAATGACATCTCAACAGTAAGAAAATTCTTCAAACCACCCAAATAAAGATTCATACAATTTAAAAGACAAAATGGTACTACCACTCTAAGGCAGATTAAAGCAAAGAAAAGGAGGCTTAACACTTTTTTTTTTCAAGATTTTATTTATTTATTTGACAGATAGAGATCACAAGTAGGCTGAGAGGCAGGCAGAGAGAGAGAGAGAGGTGGAAGCAGGCTCCCTGCTGAGCAGAGAGCCCGATGTGGGGCTCGATCCCAGGACCCTGGGATCATGACCGGAGCAGAAGGCAGAGTCTTTAACCCACTGAGGCACCCCAGTGCCCCATCTTAACACATTTTAAAAAAAGTAATTTGTTGAAAAAAGACACAAGAGGCAAAAGGAAGACCCACCCTCAACCTGAGAGGCATGAAAACAATGAGTTGTTGACTTTCAATGACAGTAGTTAACTTTCAAGACTGAAAAGAAAAAAAAAAGTTCTTACATTCTTAGTTTTTTTGAACCCGGTAAAACGAATTTTGAACCCCATTTTCAACAGTACACCGACACTCGAACCATCTAGAGATTGCAGGCAGGTCAGGCCATCAGAGTAAACCCTACCCCCACCCCCACCCTCGACTCCCACAGGGCATCTTGGAGAGCAGGGCACTGGGGTCCACGTAAAACAGGGAATCCGATGCTGCTCTCGAGAGGGCCCAGGCTGAGTGTCTTCCCCAGGGACCCCCCGGGTTAGCAGGAGCCGGGAGCTCACAGCAACTCCTCCTGCTGGGCTGAGGAGAGGGGTGTCAGACAGCACAACGTCTCTGCAGCGGATGGAATCCGACAGCTGACAGCCCCACATACCTGTGAGGTGTGGAACTCACAGCTGCTCAGTGCCTGGCAGTTGATAAAAGCCTGAAGCGAAAATGTCTGAGAAGAACTTAGGCAAAGCGTGAAAACACTTGATCTAAGCCCTCTGACAGCCTGGAGAACGCTGCGAACGCCTCACTCGGCTTGTTAGCAAGGAAACCACAGGCCTTCCGTTTTGCCTCTCGGTTTATGAAGTGCTTACCTACGAACAGGAAGTATGAAAACAGAGTGCGGCAAGTTGACAGAACAACTTGAGTCGACGCCCTGATTTGTCTTGAGGAACTGGTCCTTCTTCCACCCCTACAGAACCTCCAGGCTCTGAATTACCCCGTACTTGGATGCAGATGGACATCGCATTGGGTTGGGACTTAAACCTCAAAGATACATTAGTCGTTCCTTTCTTCAGCTGTATGCTCCAGATCCCAGGACACCCATTTTCTTGACAAACCCTCATTATCCTAGACTTGTTTTCGAGTGAATAACTGTTACAGATACAAAGACACAATACTTCAAAATTGATTCACAATGAACAACAGCAACAAAAGAAACAGACTCATAGATATAGAGAACCAGCTGGTGGTTGACAAAGGGGAGGGAGATGGGAAGTAGGTGAAATGGGTGAAGGGGATTAAGAGGCACAAACTTCCAGTTATAAAATAAAAAAGCCACAGAGAGGAAAAGGCCCAGCATAGGGAATAGAGTCAATAATATTTTTAAATTCACAATCACAGGGGGAAAAAGAGGCAAAACAAGAAATGGACTCTCAAGTATAAAGAACAAAATGATGGTCACTAGAGGGGAGGTGGGGGGTGGGGGGGGATGGGTGAAACAGGTGATGGGGATTAAGGAGGGCACCTGTTGAGATGAGCACTGGGTGTTGTACGGGAGTGTTGAATCACTAAATTATCCACCTGAACCTAAAATTACACTTATGTTAACTAACTGGAATTTAAATAAAAACTTAAAAAAAATAATGATTTGGGGGTGTCTGGGTGGCTCAGTCGGTTAAGCATTAGAGTCTTGATTTTGGCTCAGGTCATGATTTCAGGGTTGTGAGACTGAGCTCCAGGTCGGGCTCCACACTGGGTGTGGAACCAGCTTAAGATTCTCTCTCTCCCTCTCTGCCCCTCCCCCCCAAAATAATGTTTTTTAACTCAAGTATAGTTAGCACACAGTTATATTACTTTCAGGGGTGCGATATGATGATTCAACAGGTCTATGCATTATACAGCGCTCGTCGTGATAATCGTACTCTTAATCCCCTTTGTCTACGTAACCTATTCCCCCCCCACCTCCCCTCTAGCAACCACCAGTTTGTTCTCTGTATTTAAGAGTCTGTTTGGGGGCACTTGGGTGGCTCAGTCGGTTAACCTTCTGACTGTGACTCAGATCCTGATCTCAGGGTCTCACATGCAGCTCTGTGCCCAGCAGGGAGTCTGTTTGTCCCTCTCTCTCTCCTTCTGCTCCTCCCCCAGCTTATGCTCTTGCTCCCTCCCTCTCTCTCAAATCAATAATTGTTTCAAAAGAGTCTTTTTGTGTGTGTGTTTATCTCTTTTCCTTGCTTGTTTTATTAAATTCCACACATGAGTGAAATAAAAAATAAGAAATAACAAGTGTTGGCGACGATGTGGAGAAAAAGGAACCTTCATGATCCATTGGCGGCAATGCAAACAGGCACAGCCGCTGTAGAAAACTGTATGGAGGCTCCTCAAAACATTAAAAATAGAATTATTGTATGATTCAGTAATTCCAGTACTAGATATTTACCCCCCAAAATGAAAACACTAATTCGAAAGGGTGTATGCACCCCTATGTTTATAGCAGCATTATTTACGATAGCCATTATAAAGAAGCATCCCAAGTGTCTGCCCACAGATGAATGGATAAAGAAGACATAAGGTGTACACACACACACGCACACATACACACGTGTCCTGGAATATTGCTCAACCATAAGAAGAATGAAATCTCACCATTTACAACATCATGAATGGATCTAGAGTGTATGATGCTAAGTGAAATATGTCAGAGAAAGACAAATAATATTTTAATACACTTAAGTGGTAAGCATTTTGTAATGTATATGGTTGTTGAATCACTATGTAGTATGCCTCAGACTAATACTATGTCACATATAATAGTATGTCAAATATACTTCAATTAAAAATTAAAAAATAGTTTTAAAAACCAAAACCCAAATCAATTTATAATGTTTTTACTTTCCTACTAACATCCAGTCTAGATTAGAGAAATAATCTTGAAACGCACTTGAAAACTGCAGTTTAAAATTGGAATTCCTTATTTATTGTCTCAACCACACCACATAACAACCTTAAGAGGGATCAAGATGTCACTGTGGGAGCTGCTGACCAGGTGTAAAGGGACGTTTGACATAGCAAAGTGCAGGAGCATGGTGTGACCACAAACTTACCGTGGACAGAGGAAGCATCCGTGGGCAGGTGTTGTTGATGCTGAGCCCTGCGTGTCAGGAGTTGGCCAAGCAAGGGGAGGGGTGAGGGAGAGCATCCCAGGTAGAGGGAACGAAAGTCCTAAGCGTTCGGAGGGGGAGAGCGAACAGCATCACATGAAGCGGAAGAGTAAAGGACAAAAATGTGCTGGAGCTGGGCCGCAGATCACAGCGGCTCAGCAGAATGAGATGACGTCATCAGGTTTTCATTTTTAAAAGTCTGCATTGGACTTCTGGTGACAAGCTGGTTAATTATAGTCCCCAGTTTGTAACCTATTCAAATAATCCAAAGAACATACATAGGGAAGAAAGTTCCAATTCCAGCAAATACAGTTAGAGCTACAACTGCCAACCCGTAGGGCAAAAAGGATGCCAAATCTGTGATTTGGGGTTGGATTTGGACAAGGATGCTGAGAGATGATGCATAACCCTCCAGACCTCAGCGTGGTCTAGATTTTGTTAAAACTAAATGAGATGGACATTAGTTGTGAGTCAGGGATTCACTGTGAGCCAGACTTACCTCTTGTCCGGGTGATCTGCTCAGGTGATAGGGGCAAACAATAAAAATTAAGAAAAAAAACTCCCTAAACGTCTTCAGAAACCATGCGTCTGGACCAAAGCTGTCAGCAGTTCGAGGTCATTGCTCTGCCCTAACTACACACAGCATTCTTGAGCAAATAGCTAACTCTAGTACAATGGCCCCCTTCTTCCAGGAGAGGTGAATAAAAAAGGCCCTGTCTGGGTCCTATGTATAGATACTACCCACAGGAAAAGAATGAGATGAGTTCAGAAGTGGAAACCGGATGAGGAATTCACATCTGGAATGATTCCAAGCTCACCGAGAAAATACTCCAGAGTGTAGAAAACAAGTCCAGATAAATACTTTTTTTAACCCTCAGAGAAGTTAAGAAGAACAAGACTCCTTTGAAAAGGAAGCAAAACAGAGAGATAAAAAAGAGGAAGAGATTCTAAGATAGCCAAAGGAGAAAAGGCGAGCTGTGGATGTTCAGGAAAGAAACAGAACGCAATAACACTGCCTTAGAAGCTGTAATAACCAGAATCTGGAGCATTCAGGAAAGTGGAAAGAAGGTGTTTATAAATCATTAAGATGACAAGGGATGGACATAGCAGATAAAGGCCAACTAAGACAGGCACATCCGTATTTCTGGAAAGGAGAACAGATACATGAGACATAAATGCATTGCAAGATATCATGGGAAAACTTTCCTGTAATAAACCCAGAGCTGAACCTTCACGTCAACAGAACACTCTTTCCAGAAAGAAAAAAATTTAAAAGACTGAGAACAACAACAACAACAATCTTGAGGCATATCTTGAGTTACTGAACTGCAAGGATAGTGTTGAAGCTGTAATTTTTATTCTGTTAATGTATTCCATGTAAAAAAAAAAAAAAAAAACAAGCCAGCCTCTGATTTCTCCATTGCAACATTCAATGTTAGAAGACTGAAGCTCTGTGCGCAGAGTTATGGGGAAAGTTTTATGAAATATTTTCTACCCATCAAATTATGCTTTATTTATGCATAATTTATGTGTGAAACCAGATATCCCTTAAAAAAATGGATTTAGGGAATTTAGCAGCTCTGAGTTCTTCTTGGGAAAAATACCTATTTATAGACAAAATCCAGACGGTGGTCCTGGGACATAGACCACAGTCAATGGTACTGACTTTTTCTCCAGGTGTCCCTGTGTCCATTTATGTAACAATAATGGAAACAGTAGCAGAAGTTTAAGAGCAAGTACTGTTTATCTGATGCTTTGTAAATGCTGTGCACTTGGCAATCATTATCTCATTCAATCCTTTTCCCGAGCCCTATAGGCTAGGATTTCTATCAGCCCATTTTCTAGTTGGAGAAACACCTGTAACTCAGGAGAAATGGACTTTGAGAGCAAGTAAGCAGAAGACCCGCCTGTGGACTCTTCGTTTTCTGACTCTTCCATTTATGTCCCTTTCATCACTTTCATGTCTTTTTCATGTCCTTATCCTCTGCGTCATAGAGCCCGCCTCAGCTTTACCCTCCACCTTATAGATCTGATTTTCTGCAGAGTTCTGTCACTGACTGCCTTGGACCGTTATCAGATTATTTGGTAGCATTGCCTTTACATTTATTCCTTAATGGACTACCTCATTACATAGGAATATATTATCTTACCATCTCGTCTTTTATCTCTAGCTTCTTCGGGTCTTTGCTCTTACTTCTTCCAGGGCATTAAGTAGTCTCTCTCTGAAGTGTACTTGTATGGCCTGAATGGAATATATATTTTAAGAATGCCTTTGTCTATCTATCAATGCTACATTCATCTTGTGTGTTGTAGGAAGGTTTTTAATAGCCCCTCTGTAGTGTGTGTGTTGGGTGGGGGGGTATGTGTGTGTGTCTGAATATTTGATCTCGTATTTGTTTAAAATTAAGGTGGGTGAATTCCTCTTAGGTCTTACTTGAATAGACTTAGAATCTTTAAGTCTTCAACTGGAGGGCCGGTCGACCATGTCACCCTAGTTCAGGGACACAGAGGTCTATCAGAAGAGGTCTTATACCAGGGGAACTTTATGTTAATGAAGGTTTCTGCACCCAAATCCATTGTCTGGCTTAGCCTCCATTCTGTATCTGACAGCCTTCCTGTACTTCTGTCTTGCCGATCAAGGAAAGCCCGGCCATATCACACAAGAGTAAAGACACTTCAGGGGGACTCCTGCTTGGAGAGAAACCCTTCTCTCCTGAGCTTCCTGTTGAATGTGGCAGGTTTCCGCAGGGCTGCTGGCACGGCTGATTCTCAAAGATTTTTCTATGTAGCAAATGCATTTTCAAGTGAAGAGTTCCCTGCTTCCTCATGGCCCCTTCTGGCCTCTAGCCTGTACCCCACAGGAATTGGGGGTGCCCCTTGCCTTGGATATTTCCTTCTACTGGGTGCCCAGCCATTCCCCTTGAAGATCCTCAAAATTTGCAATGTAGGTCACGATCATTCTCTAGTATCACAGGGGGTGTTATCTGTTCCTCGTTTAAAATTTCCATTAGATAATTTCAGCTGGTTTCTTACGGGAGACTAATGTCTATAGGCACAGCCTATCTCTCCATCCAAACCCCTCCCAGTGTTTTACTTTTGGCATCTGCTCCCGGTCCCTCAGTTGGGGCAAACTCATCAGGTGATCCTCTCTGGCTTATTGGATTCAAATCCACACATGACTCCTGGCTGCAGCCCAGGGTGCTGCACTTGCGGGCGGGTCCTCTAGACACCACAGCTCAGCGGCACCTCCTAACCAGGTATTTCTGTCCTTGCTTCCATTCAGGGTTAGAAAGTTTGGAACTCAGTTATTTATTAGGATCTTAATTTCTTTTACATTTTTGAATAAGGTCTTTATTTGACGTACATTTCCATGCTTGGTCATATTTGCTTCAATAATTTCTCCCTCATGTTTCCCCCATCCTTCTTCCTTTTCTTTTAAATGAAAACGTTCAGATCAGTTTTAAGATGCTTTGTGACCTAAAGGGGACCAGGGTCTGGAGGGAATCAAAGTTAATTTAGAAGCTGAAGGCCCATGTCTGTATTTCCTTGGCAGAATTGAAAGTGACTAAAAGATTCTGTCAGTGGGATACAACCCAGCTGTTTCGTGACGCCCCGGGCAGGGGTAATGATGGGAGAGGACGCCCAGAAATAGGAGGCCTCGTCAATCATGGCTGCGACTGATCAAGGCCATGGTCAACTGAACAACCTGTTCTACTTACACCTTCTTGTGCTAGGATCGGGACATGCCATGGATAAGTAGAGAATTTTTTCGGCAAATGGAGTGAAACAACCTCCACCAAAGGAAAAGCCGATCCCCAAGAAGGGGTAAAAACAGGCTCCATTTTATGTAAAGGCAAAACTGGAATTTGTTGGGTCCCATACAGCTGCTTGCCTGTAAGAATTGTTCCAGAGTTACTCCTGGAATCCAAGGAAAGGCGATGCGAACTATTCTGGTAGCATTAGGGCTCTGAACCAATGGTCAAGGCAGGACTACAATGAGTGACCAAGCACTCCATAACTCCCTTTTTCCTCTCCCAGGGCTTTGTCTGGGCTCCCAACAGAGGAATGTCTAATAGGGGCAAAGTGTCTTGTGAGCACGCGCGGGCGGCTCTGTTCAGTTAGCGGAGAGAAGCAGCTATCTGGAGACCAAGGAGGACAGCGATGGGGGCAGCTGATCTGAGATGGGGCAGCTGACGTGACATCAGCCTTGGCAGCGGAGGTGCTGACAGCAGGGGTGGGGCTCTGAAATCGCGTTGACAGAAGTGCAATCAGCAGACACCAGAGCAGCAGGCAGTAGCCAGCAGGAATTATCCCAGACACAGAGCTCTTCTCCCATGAACTTGCAACACACACCACATTGAGGTAGCACTCAGGCAGAAAGGCCCTGGTGGTGTCCACCACCAGTGGAGGAAATAGCAGTTGACTCTCTTGCTTTGCTACTTGCCAACAGCCTTTCAAGAACCCAGCCAAGCCTACGGTAGTAGAATTTCTGCACTGAGGCCAAACACCAAGTAACTACAGGCTTTTTGCTATATTCATGTAGCAACCACCGGACTTCTTCAAGTGGAAGATCGTATCAGTTATATGACCCACAATTATTTCTCTTACACTAGGAAATAAAAATGTTGCCGAATCAACCATGACATACTAATGATAAAACGTTATATCCTGATGTCAGAGATGTTAATGGGGAGGGGGGATTGTTTGCATCTTTGAACAGGTGAAATACAGTGCCAGGCCTCGAACCAGGGCTGCAGACAAGAGAGACAGCACATCTCGCCTCGATGAACTCACAGTCTGCTGGGGAAACGAATGCTGAAAAATCCGTCATGAGTGTGACTTGGGGCCTGGAGGAGGACAGATGTCTTCTCCAAGAAAACGACTCTGCCCCTGAAGTGTGATGGGGGTTGCCCTAGGTGAGGACAAAGTGGAGCTTTCTAGGAAGAGGGATTAACATGTGGGGAGGCTCTCAGATGGGAGAGCGACTGGAAAGAGAGTTGGGCAAGGCCAAGTCATGTGAGGCTCTAGCCCACATTATGGAATTAGGTTGGTCTCAGAGCAGTGGGAGGCTACAGAGAGGGTGAAACAAGATCACATCGTGTTTTTGAAAAATCACTTTATTTGCGGTGTCGATCGGAGGGAAGCATAAGAACAGGTGCAGGGAGATCAGATCATGAGATTTTGCAGCAATTGAGATAAGAACGGATAACGATTTGTAACAGGATGCTGGCCAGGGGGATGGAAAGAAATGAAGACTCAAGCATATTTCAAGGGGGTCCACGACTTCTCTGTTTGGTTTCTTTGATTTCTTTTTCAGGAAGGTTGGGGTTTCCGTTGGCATTCACAGAAACAAGAATATTGACTAAAGAAAATTCCAGATGCAGACTGGAACCAGCTTCTGATGTTCTGGTGTTCATCCGTGCCTGGCTTGGAATACAAAACTCCATACATTTGGATTTTTCCTAAACCAGGACATACTACCTTATTGGGGCAAAAATGTTCCCTCCATTTCCATAACAAATCATCCTTCTCAGATTTAGCTCTAGATAGTTTTTCCATGACCTCAGAGGACATCATGCTTGTGAGCATGAATTCAGAAGTTTTATAGATTGAATTATATATTTTTTAAAGTTTTTCTTTATTTATTTGATAGAGAGCTCACAAGTAGGCAGAGAGGCAGGCAGAGAGAGAGGAGGAAGCAGGCCCCCTGCTGAGCAGAGACCCCCCCACCCCCACCCCTACCCCCCTGCCTCCAGTGCAGGGCTCGATCCCAGGACCCTGAGATAATGACCTGAGCCAAAGGCAGAGGCTTAACCCACTGAGCCACCCAAGCACCTCTAGATTGAATTATGTTTAAAAAAAATTTTTAGAGCATCCTAATAAGAAGTAGTTACTTAAGGAAGATTTTAGCCAGGAGGTATTTCTAATTTATGTGGGAGTATTAAGTGCCCATCTATAAAATGAGAGACAGTTGTGGTATCCTCAAAAAACACATTACCCTAGAAATAAAAAGGCCTGACTGAGTCCCAACTTTCTCAACTTACTACCTGTGTGACACTGAGCAAGCCATCCAAGCACATTTAATCTGCAAAATGAAGGAGGAGGATCTCTCTACCTACTTTGCAGGGCTATATGAACATCAAATGAAAGTCGTAGCAAATATTTACTGAGTTCCTATTATGTACCAGAAACTATGCCAGGAAGAAAAGATGCAGGGGTGCTCAGACACCCGGAGTCTCTGTCCTCAAGAAGATTCTTACTGCAGGAAGGAAGCTACATCCTATAAATCGCTGAAGACATGTAAGTTAGTACTGTCATCAAATATTAGTGGTAGTAGAATTTCTTAGCAGAGAGTGTTGGGTCTTGAATGTTGTTAAGAAATAATTTTCAAAAAGGTAAAATTGTGACTCTCAAATAAAATGTACACAAGTTGAAGATTTTATTCAACTCATTAATTAATGGAAAAACCACTAGGATGTTAAAATCATTCCAAAGAACATTTGAAAAGCTAAGTATTTATGGCAGTGTTAAGATAAGATTGCTGAGTTAGGTACAAAACCTGTCAGTATTCCATCATGACCATAAACCATAACCCATTGAGGTTATCTCTTCCACCCAACAAAAATCATTCGCATCTCTAGCAAAACCGGTCTAAAAAAAGTCCACAGACAAGACCCTGCAGAGAGGATCTTTAGGCAACAGACTGAAGACTGTCGGGAGGGAGCAAAGTGCACCTCTGGGAATAGTGGGGTGCTGGGCAGATGAGGGTGTTTGAGGGGACACAAAGGCCCACGTTAGGGAGGGAGAGAAGGGGAGTTAGCCTGGGACCATCTTGGATTCTCCTGGGGTAGATTGCCTAGAGAGATAATAGGACGGACCTCCAGATACTCAGGAGCCAAAATGGACATCTTTCCCATCAAGGGGGTCATAGTCAGAGGCCCCAGAGGGGAGGTCATTGAGTCTTTTATGAAAGCTTCACTGAGGAGACAGAATCAGCAATGGGACTCCACCTGCCCAAAGAACACCACAGCCAGATTGTACCAAACCAATCAGCGAACACCTTTCCTTCCCCTTATTTCTCCTCTCACCACCCCTCTCTTCACATCCCTCTACCTTATTTCCAACCCCTTGGAAGAGGGGGTAAGAAGGAGAAAAGCAAGACAGGGGAAGAATAGGGAAGAAGCTGACCCACCCCCAGTCTCCAAGCCCAAGGCAGGCCAGGACTGGGGAGAGTGGAAAGCTTTAACTCTGAGTGAAGTAATGTTTTGACTGGTTGTTTTATTTACTGAGAGGGAGTACATCTTTGTGATTGAAAATGTCAGGACTTTTGTTACCTGAGGATGTCCAGAAAGGTTGAGAGACTTGACATGGACCCTTACACCGGCCAGCTTCTTGGCCCTGAGTGCTTGGGACAGGGTGGAGGGAGGGTGGGTGTCCTTCAGGTGCCACTTTCCCTCCCATCTGGGTGCCGAGTTTTCAGTGTGGGCCAGGGAGGAGGCTGAAGGAAAGGGCAGATATTTCTTTATTTAACTTCATACAGTTGTGGCCTTCTGGCTACTATTCTATCTCATTTTCTGTGATTTTGATGAGGACAGTGGTAGCTCCAACATGTCCGTTGATAAGGGACTCATGCTCAAGCTATAATCTTGCACATTAAAGATCCCTCAAGAGATCTGACAGAAAATTCCAACTCAGCTCCAGTTGGTGGCTCTCCTACCATGTTCCTCAGATGCAGATGCTTCCTTGCCTTTTTTGTGGGGATAGTCAGGGTCGTAACCCGAGTTACACCTACACAAATGGGGAGACTTATTTCTTTCTCTCATTCACCTTACACAGCCTGAGCAGTGATGACGAAATCAAATGCCATCTCCTCTCCTCACAGGCCCCACCTATCTTTGTGAATGATTAGAGAGGGGGAAAGCACAAGACTTCAAGACTGTCCAAGGGCTGGAAGAACCTCCTTCATCTTGGAAGGGGGTAATCTTCTTCTGCAAGTGCAGCACTACCAAAATGGCCGACCCTCCCTCACCTCCAAGTCCTCTTCTCCTCCAAGGTCGGGGTAGGGATGATGAATGGGGAGGTGGAAGGGCCCACTCTCAAATCAACACTCTCGATAGACTGTGTTTCTGTGACTGGATCCAACCACCCAAAGCCTCCTTGGAGAGATTATGACTTAGAAAGTGAGACACTAAGTGCTTTTTGCTCACCACTCCGAGACTTGGTTTCAATTCTGGGGCAACGGGAAAGCCCCCAATTGCCAATCATGCCCTAATTGCTAGGGAAGAGCCTCAGAGACTGCTGTGGGGAACCCTGTCCTACCAGCCAGGGGTGTAGGCTCTGTCACCAGCCCTGGAACTCTTCATCCATACAACGGTACCAACACTTTGAAAGTTCATACATATTTCTCATCAGAAGCCACTCTTTAGTTAGCATGTACCATAATTCGTCATCTACTGGGTGAAACAGGGCTACTGAGAGATAAGGTTGTGATATCACCAAAGAGTGGAGGGATAGAGAGAATTCATTCTCTGGACAGTTCTTTTCGATGAAGGTCAGTTGACTTTCTCTCATGCCCTTCCTTTGCAGGGAGGAACTGCTTATTTTAAGAGGGCAGCCATTTTTATGTTTGCATGTAAGCAACTCAAACAATAATGATTTTTTGGATTAGTTTAAATGTGCCTATTCCTCCTCTGTGACTAATTAAGCTGAATTCTGTGCATACGGGAAGCTGTTTGGCATTTGCCTGTATCTGTGCAGACCTGCTGGGTTTGATTACCCACCATTAGTTCATAGCGGTTGGACAGACCAGCCGACTCCCAGGATTGTCTCAATTATCAAGATACCTTGTCACCTTTCTGGCCAACTTTTAACATCTTCACATAATCCCTATAGAGAGTGTGTGTTTTAAACTTGGCTTCATCTGGAGGATTAGTGAAAACACCGGGCTCTTCCTCCTTAGGTGGCTAATGAAGACCCCAGCAATGACAAAAGTACAAATTACTTTAAAAGAGTTCCTATTTCTGTCAGTGCTAAAAATACTCTTTCATTTATATTTTCTTCCAGATTCACTCTGTCTCCCTCCAAAGTGAAAGATTGAAAAAAAAAAGGTTCTGACTACCAACCTTATTAGACTAACAATACATTTCAGAAGATGGGTTAAAAAATGCATCTATGAATTATAAATAATGTATAATATGGCTGTGTAATATAGTGCATACTGCAAAAATGCTGCTCTTTTCTCAGGGGGTAGTTTTTTTCCACTTGTGGATTTATATTAAAGTCCTCGGTCCCGGCAGTGAGATCGATGGTCAGAGCTTTAATTGGTGCTCTCTGGCGATTATCCAGATTGGCAGCTGCTGTCAATCAGCTTCTAAAGAAATTTCTGAGCCAATGATTAGGCTGCTCCTGGAGATGTTGGGTCCCCAGGGGCAATGTTAAGGCTCCCGATCACAGGGGAACCCTTAAGGACAGCAGAGCTATAATTCTCGAAGTCGCTGGCCCACCTAGCAATACACATGTCTCGGTTTTCGGGCTGAGTCAACTCGGAAGGGTGATATCATGGCGTTCACAGGGTCCGCTTGATGTAAGCAAACCAGTACTACCAGTCCCCTGGCAGCTTCCAGTAAAGTAACACAATGATACCCTATGTATGTTTATAGAGCACTTCACAGCTTTATATGGCATTAGACAATTAATAAAATAACAATACATTGCTGTTCTTTTTCTGGGAGGAAATATACAAAGTTCACAAAATTTCTCCCTTCTGGTATATGTAATATTCTTTCAGAAATATTATTTTCATATGAGTTAAAAATCCAAACCATTTTTGGATTAATCTAACATTTTCCGGTGGCTTAATCTCATTAATTCAGATCCCACTAATTTAAATTCAATGATAATTCAAGTAGGATTGGGCTGAACTTGTCTTTTCCTCATCCTTGAATTATGGGGAATAATGGTAAGAAACATTCTGTTGGTTAAAAAGGGAGCTGTCAGAAAATCAACAAGTCAGGAAATGACAGATGCTGGCGAGGATGCGGAGAAAGGGGAACCCTCCTACACTGTTGGTGGGAATGCAAGCTGGTGCAGCCACTCTGGAAAACAGCATGGAGGTTCCTCAAAATGTTGAAAATAGAACTGCCCTATGACCCAGCAATTGCACTATTGGGTATTTACCCTAAAGATACAAATGTAGTGATCCAAAGGGACACATGCACCCGAATGTTTATAGCAGCAATGTCCACAATAGCCAAACTATGGAAAGAACCTAGATGTCCATCAACAGATGAATGGATCAAGAAGATGTGGTATATATACACAATGGAATACTATGCAGCCATCAAAAGAAATGAAATCTAGCCATTTGCAACAACATGGATGGAACTAGAGCGTATCATGCTTAGCAAAATAAGTCAAGCAGAGAAAGACAACTATCATATGATCTCCCTGATATGAGGAAGTGGTGATGCAACATGGAGGCTTAAGTGGGTAGAAGAATAAATGAAACAAGATGGGATTGGGAGGGAGACAAACCATAAGTGACTCTTAATCTCACAAAACAAACTGAGGGTTGCTGGGGGGAGGGGGTTTGGGAGAAGGGGGTGGGATTATGGACATTGGGGAGGGTATGTGATTTGGTGAGTGCTGTGAAGTGTGTAAACCTGGTGATTCACAGACCTGTACCCCTGGGGATAAAAATATATGTTTATAAAAAATAAAAAATTTAAAAAAAAAAAAAGGGAGCTGTCAGTTTCTCATAGAGTTAAATGAACAGGTTCTTTCCATATGACAAGTTTCCTCTTAGGTATTTTTCCAAGAAAATGGAAATCTAGGTGCCCCACCCCAGGACCTGCCTCTCAATATTCGCAGCAGCTTTATTTGTAAAAACTAACACCCCCAAAGAACCCAAACATTCATCCGTAGGGGACTGGATAAACAAATATGGTATAGTCAAACAACGATATATTTATTCAGCAATAGTGGGGATAAATCTCCAAAACAACACTGAATGAAAGAAGGCTGTACACAAAAGATTGTATGTTATTTCGTTCCATTTATTCTAAAACATGCACAATTAATTTATAGTGACAGAAAGCCAATCAGCAGTGACCTAGGGATGGGGGGTAGGTATTAGGTGGGCAAGGGCACAGGGAATTTTGTGAGGTGAGAGAAATATTCTACATATTGATTGTGATGGTAATTATATGGGTATATGTGTTTGTCAAAATTCAATGAAACATATGTTTTAAATGTGGACCCTTTATTGTATGTAAATTATATCTTCATAAATTGGATTTTTTAAAAACTGACATGCCATTACATGTATCTTAATTAATAACAGAAATCCTGTCTTACGCTTCGTGTCTGTCTGTGCTTCCCCTTTCCGAAATTTTTTTTAGCAATGTTATTTCCAACGTGCAAACAATATAAGGAATTCCAGCTTGAGTTCATCAGATATTTTATAAAACAAGATAAAGAAGAGTCAACCCTTCTATCTCATATCTAACAGGACCCCAAAGTCTACCTATTCGGACTCCTCAATATTTCCCGCATCTTTATACTGTTGCCTAGCTTCTCCTCTGATGCCTTCATTTAGCTTTCACACATGTCCTGAGGGGTCTCTTTCCTGCTATGATTTGATTTGAACAAAAGGATTCCCCACACCATCTTCTAGCAAGCAAAATAATACCCAGAGGCCTTATGGCTGGGAGAAGGGCAGAAGGGGTACTTATAGGGTAAGAAGCAAGACAAGGGGTAGACCTGGATAGGACACTGAGGAAAATTGAATAGAAGTCTCTCATACTCAATTCTGGGGTTCATAGAATCGAGATAAGATCCTGAGTGAACTGGATTGTTTTCCATGCCGGTGGTGTTTTTAATGTATTCTTTCTTTCTTTCTGTCTGTCTGTCTTTAAAGATTTATTTATTTATTTATTTATTTATTTATTTATTTATTTATTTGACAGAGATCACAAGTAGGCAGAGAGGCAGGCGGGGGTCAGGGGAGCAGGCTCCCCGCCGAGCAGAGAGCCTGATGAGGGCTTATTCCCAGAACTCTGGGATCATGACCCGAGCTGAAGGCAGAGGCTTTAACCCACTGAGCCACCCAGGCGCCCCCTATGTAAGTTTTCTTTGACACGTTCATGAAGCCACTTTTGGAAAGTATTAGACCATTTCAGTTATGTTCAAGAGAAATAGGAAGAGAGTTGGTGTTCCTTGGGGGCTGGTAGGGAAAGGCCAGGTGTGGTAGTGGCTACAGGAATCAAAGGCAAAGAACCTCAAGAAAGACAGGCTACTTGGAGCGGCAGAGCCAAAGCCCAAAGGTTCAGCCTGCCCCAGCCCCTAGCATCCACCCCCAGGTTCACAGTTTTCTCCCAAGTCACGGCTCTTCTGCCTGACACTAAGAGCATTCTGTCCTATGTATGAAAGGAGTGATTTCCTTTCTGTTGTATCCTCACATTCTTCTCTGGTCATCAGAGAGGGTAGTGATGGTGAATAGTCACCCAGGAGAAAAAAAAGGGATGGTTTGAGACCAGCCTAGCCCATTGTCCAAGGCCTCTGAGAGCCCTTCCCATCTTCTGAAAGTACCTTTTAGCAAGACTTGGGATAGGCGAGCCTCCAGCGAGAGGTTTCCCATCGATTGCACACTTGTCCGCAGCACAGGCCCAGCTCAGAGATTTCCACCTTAAACGTTCAAAAGAAACCACTCGCTGAAGGTTCTGAAGCTGGGGATAACAGAGGAGCCCCTGGATATCAAACAAGTGAGCAGAAACCGAATGTGACTTTTGGCCCCAGGGGTAAGCGAGATGGAGATGAGAGCTGACAGGCTCCTACTTGACAATGGCCTCTGTGGAGTGGAAATGGGAAACTCACAAATCAGAGTGGCACTTCCTCTCCACAGGCAGTCCCTCAAGCAAGGCCGGAGCAGCCCCACCCAGGCCTCTCAACGCACACCCGCCCCGGGCCGCCGACTGGGGTATCGCCAGGGTACCCCCCAACGCAGGACACGTGTTTGGGGGTACAATTTTCACCTCAAAGACAAACATGGATTTAGCCCCTCAGGACCTTCTCCAGCACACGCGCGCGCGCACACACACACCCACAAAGAGCAGCACATATTTTATCCTCGAGATAACGCAGCCGCGAGCATTTTCAGAAGATCTTCTAGTCCTGGCTCTCCTATTGGTAAACCGAAGAAACTTGAACTCAAGTACATCACTTCATTTTTAGGAGCCAGAGTCTCCCGGGTTATCAAGTAAAAAGAGCTCCTTGTCTTGTGGAAGCAGTAGACATGGAAGCAGCAGTGATAGTGGAAGCTGGTGATGATGGGGTCTGAAGTCCGGGCGAAGGAATGATTCGTTCCACAGAGAGGAGACAGCATTTGGAGTGGGTCCTGGGAAACCTGTAAGAGTTTTCCAAATCAGGCAAGAGAAAAAAATGTTCCAGGCCGGGCAACACGCTCCTTAAGGCCAGGACGCAGGAGAGAACAGGGAGATTTGATGAGGCCTGTGTGTGGGAGAAGCCGTCGGTCCGAGCACGTGAGAGGGGTGGACATGGCTTCCTGCATTCAGCAGAGGGTGGCCTACTGGCTCCTGCTTCGGGTGCCTGGGCAGGTGACGATTTATTTAAGTAAAATATCCAGAGCAAGAGAGGCTGGAAAAAGTGATGAATCTAATTCCTGACTCGTTGAAATGAAAGTATCCATAGTTCAACCAAGGGACATGTCCAGCAGACAGCTGGATAAACACGTCGAAAGCTCAGAGGGGTGGTTGAAGCCAGAGATGCCGATCTGGGTGTCGTCGGCCCACGTGCATCTAAATCATTTCAAAGTTCCTCTCTAAATCCAAAGTCATCTCTGTGCCTGTAAATTTCGTAAAAGGAGGAGTTCCAAAATAAACCTCTCTTCTCTCCCTGGACTATTGAGGTACCCCAGTACGTTCTTCCCTGCCTCCTGCTGGGCACTCTGTATGGGCCCCTGCTGGATAGTCACGGGATTCCTGCTACTAAGTTTTGCTTGTTGGAGTCTCCATCAGCGACTCGTTGCAATGTTTTAGACAACGTAGCATGGTCTCAGCCCAGATGATTAACCTGTAACTGGACACCCAGTTGATGATGAATCCCAAAAGGGCTTCAGCAATTCTCATCCCTAATCAATGGCTCCCCATGTGATGCAAAGTACAGTTCAGGCTCTCCAGTGTGGTGGCTTTCAGGTCTCTGTCTCTGTCTCTCTAATCATTAGCCACATCACGAGCAGCATTACGGAGAGGCCCACGCCGTGGGAAGGGGAGGCCACCAGCGCCCAGCCACACGAGAGAGCGTGGGTGCAGATTCTCCCGCCCAGTCAAGCCTTCAGGGGACTGAGGCCTCCGCTGGCATCTTCTCTGCAGTCTCCTGAGAGACTCCCCTTAGCCAGAAGCCTCCAGCCAAGCCACTCCTGGGTTCTCGACCCTCAGAAACTGTGAGGTACATATTTGTTGCTTTCAACCCCCAAGTATTGGGGTAATTTGTTAGGGTAGGACCAGGAGAAGGAGAACCGAGCTCTTCTGACAAGACTTGGAGAATGGGTCGGTATGGTGGGGACATGAGGCTGATTTCTGCGGTTTGGAAGGAGAGGTCTACAGAGAGTCATGGGTCTGAGTCTCGTGCTGACACTTCTGTCTATGCAATGAATGGCCTTGAAAATGTCTAATCTCCTGCTTGGGCCTCAGTTTCCTCACTTATAAATGGAACATCATTTCCAGGCTGCATTCAGAAACGCTTACCTATGTGCAGTCCTCGATAGTTTGTAAAATGTTTTTCTATAATAGGGTCAAGACTTGGGGAGGACAAAGACTTAATCTTCCCAACTTGAAAGCAAGGGAAATGGAAACGGCTTTTGGGAGTCCAGCGTCAAGATCAGCACATGCAGGCTATGACAGAGACATACAAAAGTGCCATGTTTAGGAATAAACTGACTGGCTGTATATAAAACAAAAATACAATTACCTTCTTCTTATCAATGAGTGATGGGAAATACCATGAATGCTCCTTTTTTCTTTTATAAGGCATTAAAAGCTCTTAGAAAAGTTTCTGGAATATAGTAAGAACTTAAGAGGTATGACTTATTTTTTTGAATTTATACCCAAGGAAATGTCATAAACTAGTAAGTGGGTTGTTAAAAGAGATCAAGATTTGATATTCATAAAGAAAGGAGTGCATTGCCAGAGTGTATTAAGAATTTTCACTTGAGGGGCACCTGGGTGGCTCAGTGAGTTAAGCCTCTGCCTTCGGCTCAGGAAATGATCTTGAAGTCCTAGGATCAAACTCCACATGGGGCTCTCTGCTCAGTGGGGAGTCTGCTTTTCCCTCTGCTTCTCCCCGTGGCTTGCGCTTTTTCTCTCTCTCTCTCTCTCAAATAAATAAATAAATCTTAAAAAAAATAGAAGTGTTCTCACTTGGTATCCTAATAAGAGGTCAGGCTGCCCACAAGGCTGGGCAGCAGAGCCAGTTCACAAACCCATGCAGACAGCAGAGCCGGATGCCCCAGCTGCTCAGGCAGAATGCTTGCTCATCAATGGCCATCAGGGCTTTCAGGAGTTGGGTGTGACTTTCAATCACTGTCATTCTCAAGTTCATCAAAGCACTTTGTAAAATTCTCAATAATTCTTATCCTTCTTGGTACTTCGGGGAGGGTAATTGCCGCATTGCTGTAATTCGAATATCACTTTATTCCTCCCTGATATTTATCCCAATGTTCTTTATCTCCTAGGAAATAGGAAAGGGTAGCGTGGGTGATTTCTTGGGGCTTTGCTCTCTTTGATGACCTAGAGTGAAAACTTTGAAAGTCATGGACTTCATGGCCGTCCTGGGCCAGGCTTTATCACTATGTGATTGAATGTATGGACCTAGTTAGAGCAAAAATGTGTCCGTCGGCCATGGGCTGGCAATGGAAGCCGGGAGGAGGAGGGGAAGAGCAGGGACTCAGGCTGTCAGTGCCCATCCACAGCTCTCCAGGGACGAGAGCGCGTCGGTCAATAGTCCTGGTGGAAGGAGTTTATCAAATACGAAGATGCACACAGGGGACTGCATCCAATAAACTTAGAACATCCCTGCTCTCTTGGCAAAGCCATCCTTGATATTGAAGGGATAAATCTGGCCCTCTCAACACTGGGACATCAAATATTTGATTCTTCTTGCTAACCCTTTTTCCCTGACACCATACTCATCAAGTGAAATTCTAATTATGCTATGACTTTCCATGCAGGTCTCTAAGATGTTGGTCATACAGAGTTTAAATATTTTGATCAGTTTCTCCAGATAATGAACTTTCTGTGTTTACACCCTTGTCCAATGTTAGTATTGCCATTCCCTTTGACATGATCTTAGAGTTCTAATTGATGTCCCAAGTTCTACCCTTGCCATTGTTGCACTGGCCTCAAAAACGATGATTTCTCTATGCACATTTATTAAAGCATTATCTCCTGGGAACTTTCCAGTGAAGGCAGATGATTTTATTACCCCTATAAACAGATGAAGAAATTGAGAATCATAAGTGAGTGACGGTAACAATTAATAAGTTGTAGGTCTGGGACTCAAACCCAGAGCTGGTACGTTGTTACTGTTGGTTTTGGATACTTCATGATCGTCTATTACATAAGTGTGGTTTGTCCTAAAGAACCGGTACCAGGACAGGCACGCACTGCGTCTTAATCCATGCTTCCTAGAGCTCTGGGAGGTGGATAGTTTTCAGAAGAGAACACTGAGGTCCAGAGAAGTTAGATAAATGGCCCCAAACACACAGCAAGCAACAGAGTTCTTTTACTTTATGCTTCATATATTTTTTAACTTTTAAGAATTATCCTAAACATCCCATTTCAATTTACATCCACATTTACAGTTTTTAAAAATTGCATGTCAAACCTTTTAAAATCAGAATTCTATTTTCCTTAAAATTCACGTGGATGTGAGGCTGTATGTGTGTTTTCTATTGTTGCCATCAGAGATTACCACAAAGTGAGTGAATTGAACAGCAAGAATTTATTATTTTTGAGTTCTGTAGGGCAGAAGTCCAATGCTAGTCTCACTGGACTAAAATCAAGGTGTGGACAAAGCTGTATTGATTTCCGGAGGCTTGAGAGGAAAATCTGTGTCTTTGTTTTTTCCAGTTTCTAAAGCTCACTCACATCCCTTGGCTTGTGGCCTCTTCTTGCATCTGCAAAGGCAGTGAAACAGCCTGAGTTCTTATGCTGCCGTCTCTAGCTTTCTGCAGCCAGGAGTGATTGCCTGCTTTTAAGAACTCATGGGAATAGATTAGACCCACTTAAAAAATCTGGTATAATAGTCCCATCACAAGGTTCTTAACCTTAATCCCATTTGCAAAGTCCCATTTGCCATGTAGGGATTAGGATATGGACATATTTGGGGCGATAATTCTACCTATCACTGTATATATATATATATGATATTATTATATATTTATATATATGAATTTTACATGTGTTGTATATTTCTATTATGCATTATAAAAATATTATAAGATCTATGCATTTAAATTTTTCTGCATATATATGAAATGTGCATATATATGTAAGTGTGTGTATATATACATATATGATACCATGAAATAACTGATTTTTTTTTTCGTAGTTGCTTATCACAGAGTCTTATTCCTCAACCTTTTGTTCCACGCTCAGTGATTTTGATAGAATGGGCCATTTCCTTATTTTCATTTTCTTGCATGACTCTACCTTTATTGAAGTGATGTGAGCAGTCAGCCCAAATTTGTAAGTATTAATGAACAACACCTACCCACAGTGGCTTCAAGCTGTAAGAGCTTAATTTCCCCCATATTGCATGTCAGATTGGTGACTAAGGGATTCTGCTTTATGCTGTCCTTACTCGGGGACCCCAGGGAGGGGAAATCCAGCTCCATGAGCCACAAGAGCTGAGATGGGGAAGGGAATGCATTGGCTCGTGCTCTCATTTCTGAAGCTTCACTCCCAAGTTCCACAGTGCCCTGGTATTTATGGACAGCCCCAGTGATTGCCTTTAAAATACATGAGCATCCTTTAAATAAAGTCCACATCCTTTAAAATAGAACCACAGGCTTCATCACGAAAAATCACAGAGCCTTTCTTCACTCTGAAGGGCTACTCCCCGGCGGCAACCACATTAAATTATTTTAGTTGTTTCTTCTAGAATTTACCTCCCAAGTTTCTGAATACCATGAGTATAGTTCTATTTTCTGATTTTTCTGTTTTAGATACCATCTTTTAATTCCTACCGGGGAAGATTCGACTTAGCTCTCTTCCTCACACACAGCATTTACAACCTCATGACCCTATAAACAGCACATACAGCTGAGCTATGTAAGTACTGTGGTTTCATGTTCTTTCTTGTGCATTTTTCTTTTTTTTACAGATTGAGTAAATGCCTCTTTTTTTTAATTCCATTATTACCTTAGGTTTCCGTATACCTTTTATTAATTTTTCCGCAAGCTCTCCTGATGGAGCTATAGAATTCCTCTCAAAACGTTCAGACGCGCCAAGTTCTTCTTTAGTTCCATTCTGTTCTCTGCCCTTCATCCTCTTGTTCCAGCTTGAACAAATCCCCTTCTAGGTCTGTTGACATCTAGCGGTTCTATTGCCTGAAAGCTTCAGGTTACCAATGAAGCAGAGAAAAAAAGACAGGAGGACTTCTGAGGTCCTTAACTCCTGCTCTAGAATTTTCATACAGGGATGAGGCGTCATGAGAAGTCCAAATAGGTTCCAAGGATGGGCTCTGCACCATGCCCTTTGACCGAGGCTTCCTGTGCATCCCACCTTGCTGTCCCCTGGGGTCTGGTCCTCCCAGTCCAGCTCAGGTTCAGAGGCCTTACTTGGACTCCTCATCTGTGCTGCTTTCATGATCTTGGCCATCCTCTGATCTCTACTGTTCTAGAACCAAGAGAAAGAAAGAAGAGAGGTAAAGGTCAGCATTTTTTGAGGAGGGGGGATTCCTAAATTCCTGAGCTCCAGCTCTAGAAGCACCTCCATATTTCTCACCACTCCTTGGTCCCATTAGAAACAAAATTATTAGACTTTACTCAAAGAGTGGAAAATCCAAATCATAGAGGAAAACAGTGTGGAAGTTAAAATCTTGTTATGCTCTTATCTAGGAACTGATTGAATTTCTGAAAGCCCTCGAGGTGCTCCTGCTGGCAGCTGGGACTGAGGGTTCAAAGCAGAGAAACAGAGCATGTGGGGAAATGCTTTTACTTCATGATTTTCTTCTCACACCTGGCACTGAAATGAAATATGCAAGGGGGAGTGAGATGGGAATATAAATATTGCAATAATGATGATAATGCTTTCCTACCTGGTATGGGGATGTGATTCGGTTGGGTCATAGAAGGATGAGGCAGGAAGGGTGGTGAGTTGCTGGGGAAACCCAGAGTTGGTTCAGAAACCTGAGCAATTTCTGCCTGCTTAGTCTGCCATCAAGGAAATTATCTTTTTTTCTTCTTCTTCTTCTTCTTCTTCTCATTTTCTGCTATGTGTAATACAACTGGAGATTAGAACAGAAAGGATGTTCCTGAGGCTTTCTCTGAAAACAACAGCCCCACCCCAATGACAGGGAAAGGATTGATGCTACAAATTACCAACTTGTAAATGGAAATTAATACTGTAATTAGCAAGATAGGAAAATCCATCTTATTGTAAATAGTGATACTTATAGATTGTGATATTCCCCTCGGGATCACCAGGTTATTTAAGAAGAATAAATCAAGAACCACATTCAGACACGTGAAAAATACCAGAAATATTCAGAGCAGACATATATCTACAACTGACAATATTTTCACTGGGTTGTAAAACAGTGGATAAAGTCAATTTTTAAAAAAGATACACATTTGTGATTTTTGACATTTCTTAGATGGAAACTGTTTTCAGATTGGCTTTTGAATACCAACATTGTCACCTAGACAGCTTTCTAGCAAACAGACTGAAGTCATTGGATGAAAAGATTAGTTTCAAAAAAACAAAACAAAACAAAACAAACAAACAAACAAACCCCGAGATGAATACTGCATTTCAAATAAAAGCAGGAGATCTCCAAGGATGCAATATAAACATTCGATAAACCTGAGGCTCTGATAAAAATCTATATAATGGCCTTACGTTTCTATAGCTATTTAAAATGTGGAATCTGCTTTCACATCCAGTAACTCATTTGATTCCCGAGAGAGAGAGAGAGAGAGTGTGGGAGGAGGTAAATGAGAAGGAATGTAAAACAAAATGATCCTCATTTTACAGATGAGGTAGTGGGGCCCAGAAAGATTCAAGCTCCCACTGCCTCCCAGGCATTAACAGACTGCGTGCATTCAATGTTAGCTGCCCCTGACTTAGCGTTAAAATGTGGCCATACCTCTCTAGGCAGCCAAAACAGGGATGGCATTCTAGCCACAGGAGGGTTGTGACTTCAAGTTTATGAGTCTAAGAATGAATTGATGCAAGGCACCCTAATGCCCCCACCCACCACGACTACGAGGATTTCATCCGATTGGTCCCCATGATTGCACCCATACTTGACAGATTGCTTAGGGTTCGGCTAGGTACAGTGCATCACAGCCTGTCTCTAATCAGGGCTCTGCATGTATGCCTGCCTTTCCTTCTGGACCAAGGGAGCCCACAAATCAGCTACCAAGTCTTTAACATGTGCCCATCCCAGGGCTGGTGCTTCATAAACATGTGTGGGGTTGAAATAAATCATGGGAACGGATGCTTTGTAATGTCACCAATTGGGTCATAACGTAGGCATGCAGACTGGAAGACACAGTTGCATCCACTTGAGAGAGGTAGATGTGGCAGATGCTTCCCTCCTAAAACATGTGACCCCATTCTTATCCCATTGCTTGGGATGAAGTCAATTACAGGTGAGCCCTCCTTTCGTACAGATGGAAAATGTGTCTGGGAGTCAAGTAATAAACTCATATGCTAAAGAGGGGCAGTTTCCATGCTCCCGTTTCCCAAAACTCTAAATCCCCAATCTGGGACACCAGCCCCGTGGCAGGTTTGGAGGAACCCTGCCCATCTCCCTGGGTGATGGTCCATATGATGACATAGCCCCTTCCCACCTCCTGGCCTCAGCTCCTAGCCAGGCTCTCACAGAAGGCAGGACAAGATTCAAGGTAGCTGGAAGACAAGGGGTCAGTGCACAGGCTTCATGAGCATCCATGGAGAAAACCTTTGCAAAAGAGAAAATGCAGTACGTGATAATTCCTATTTTGTGTAAAAAAGGGGGGGATTAGAATAAATATATATATATATATATGTATATATATATATATACATATATATATATGTAAAGACAAAAAATAGGAAGGAAATAGTTCAAAAATTTTAAATGGCTTTTTCTAGCTGGTTGGATTATGATTTGGGCTTTTTTCTTCTCCTATTCTTGTATTATTTTACTGTATTCATTTTTAAACATCTATTAGTTCTTTCACATTTATTTTTTTATCTACTTGTAAGATATTAAAAACATTACCACTAAGGCTGAAATCTTCCTTGACCATCATCCTCAAATTCCCAGAGGTAATCACATCGTTTGGGCATGCATTTTCTAAATTTCTTCAAAATATTTACATTTATGTATATATGCACATAAAAATATGCAATATTGTTTCTTTGATAAATAGAAGACATCATACAATACACATTGTGCTGTGTATACAATGGAAAAACTTTAGTTTCCTCCCCATGTCTGTTACATGTAAATCTACCTCAGTAAAGAAGAAAAAAATAAAACCATGATATTCCATCAAATGGAGAGACTTGCAGCTTATTTAGTCTAGTGGTCCTGCCCTGGAACCAGGCGAGGAGTTTCAAAATGAAACCAGTGCCCAGGCTCCAACCTTAGAAATTCTGATGCAATTGTCCCCTATCCTACTCCAGGTGATTTTTCACGTTTTGCTGTCACACTAGCATCACATTGTAAAGCCATGCACATATGTGTGGGTGGCACTCTAGGAAGACACCCCCAAAACGCACTTATCTTACAATCTCAGTTTCCACTCCCCTCAAAGTATGTGAAAATATCCCCTATACTTCTCTAACTTGGAGATCTCCTGGTTTAAATAGTTTTAGATTTGTGCTACTTTGATGGGCTCAAAGAAATGGTGTGCTGTTTATTTGCACCTCGCTGATTATTTGTAAGATTTATATCTTTGTGCATGGTCAGCAAGAGATTAGGAGCACAAGATACCCAGATTTGCTTTCCAGCTCTGCCACTTATGAGCTGTGTGACTTTGGGCCAGTTGCTTCCCCTCTCTGTGCCTCAGTTCTCTCATTTATAAAATGAAGAGATAAACAGTGCCCACTCATCGGCTTGTCGTAGGGGTTAAACAATTTAATAGAAATAAAGCTTTAGACCAGTGTCTGGTATAGAGTAAACACGCAGTCGATGTTAATTTCCTCTTTGGCCATTCATACTTTAGCATCATTGCTTCACCAGAAAAGAACCAATTTTTACCTGTGGGCTCATTCGGAGAAAGCTAGTCAGGCAGGCCTCACATAGCTCATGGTTGGAGCTTACGTACTTTGGTCCTACTCTCAGTACTAAATTGGAGAGAGCAACTCTCACTTGTTTGAAGACAAAGGAGGTGAAACCTTCTTTTGGGGTCCTTATCAGGTCAGAAATGGTGGAAGGCTGTCACTTCAAATCAGGAGGCAGAGTCCTTTCACGGCTGTCACGAGTCTGCAATGCCTCGTTAGGAGCCTGGAATCTTAGACCTGGAAAGACTGACAGAAAGGCTCTAGAGAATGTCCAGCAGACAATATTTCATGCATGAGAACACAGAGTCCCCAAAACTGAAAGTAATTAGATAATCTCCCACAATCATTCAGGGACAGACTCAGACTAGGGCCTAACATTCTTTTTCTTTTTTTTTTTTTAAAGATTTTATTTATTTATTTGACAGAGAGAGATCACAAGTAGGCAGAGAGGCAGGCAGAGAGAGAGAGAGAGGAGGAAGCAGGCTCCCCGCCGAGCAGAGAGCCCTATGCAGGACTCGATCCCAGGACCCTGAGATCATGACCTGAGCCGAAGGCAGCGGCTTAACCCACCAAGCCACCCAGGCGCCCAGGGCCTAACATTCTTGAGCCTCAGGAAGCTGCGTGCTATCCTCCTCCTCGCTCCTGGGGCCTGGGCCACAGTATTTTGAAGGGCAGATTCTAATATTAATATGTTAATGAGCAAAAAGCTGAAAAACTTTGATTTTACAAAATTATGATTTGCTATTGTAGATAAAATAAGAATACAATAATATTTTTAAACTGGAACCCTGCTGGTTTCTTAGCCTTAGGACAAGTTCCTAAGTAATGCATCACCTTAAAAATGTTTTCATGCCACAAGATAATTCTTTTAAGGAAAAGGTCCAACAGACCCATCCATTTAATTCAACGTATTTGTATAAAAACCTACTACAAATACGGAGAAATATTATGATTTAAATAACGGGCAAATTTTTGCAGTCCCAATGTGATTTTTAAAAATCTCATTCTGACCCAAAGATGAGCGAGTTTGAGAAGCTTGAACCCTTAAAAAAAATTCAAAAAAAAAAAAATTCCCAGATGGCTATGAAACCAATTAGTTTGACAAAACGTTAGTCTTTAACAAAGAATTATATATGTATCTCTGGTTTTCAAGAAAAGGAGAGATAAGAAACTAACAAGAAATTTGAGACATATCATTTTATTTAATATGACTAATTATGTGAAATATTGATGAACTTTGACCTGGGATGTTTTTTGGTAATACCTGAAGCAGGTGAAAGATGTTTATCTATTATTTTCTCTCCTCAAGTAAAGCCTTCAATTAATGTATGCAAAAGCCATCAAGGGATTCAGCAGGCTTAGGGAGAAATGTTAACAAGAAGCTGACCAGTCTGGATGGTAATACGAGGCAATGAGGTCTCAGGGGCATCATCTCTGAGCACAGGATCCCAAGTCCTAATCTGCATTTACCAGGACTGGCGGAAACCGTGCTGGCTTCAGTCCTTTGCATTTCATTTCTGGGACTTGCAGTTTCACACACAGTTAGTAATGATTTACAGCACGGGGTTAACTCTGCTTCTCCTCATTTGCAGGAGAAACCAAGGGGGAAAGGTTAACTAGCTTATGTGAAATCAAGGAGAAATACAGTGACCTGAAATTCAAATTTTCAGATGGTTTCAAGATCATCCCTTAAGATGGATAAAGAGACACCCCTTTATCTTTATTTAAGAGAGAGTAAGATAGTTAACTATCTTCTTTATTTCTATCTTAGTTTTCTAGTGCCGTGTTGACAAATTACCCCCAAATTTAGTGGCTTAAACCAAGAAACAATTGTTGTCTCGCACTGCCTGTGGATCAGGAATTCAGGAGACACTCAGCTGGGTGGTTCTGAGCTTGTGTCTCTCATGGGGTGGCTGTCAGGATTGGCTAGAGCTGCTGTCATCCTGAGTGTGACTTGGGCTAGAAGATCTGCTCTCAAGGTGGCTTACTCATCTGAATGGCAGACGGCTGCTGGCAGGAGGCCTCAGCTCCTTGCTACGGAGAGCTCTCCGAAACACTGCTTGAATGTTTCACAGCCTGGCCCTAGCTTCCCCGGAGCAAGGGATACAAGAGAGAACAAGGCCAAGTCCCAATGCCGTTTATGACCCGGCCTCAGAAGACATAGACCATAGTCATCACAGCAGCAGAACACGAGCAGGGGGATACGCATCTCTGACGATTGTGGGGGCCACCTTGGAGGCCGCCCACCACAACTTCTTCAGGAACCTATGAGTACCGACAAAAAACCCAAATTCTCTGTTGTGAGGATGAAGAAACTTTTTCGCCCCAGGGAACATAAGCTACATTCCCAAAGAGTCAGGAATGGGGACATGAGCTCAGGTCCCCTGAGGCAGCTTGATTGTCCACACCTTACAACATGAGGCCCGCAGGGCTCGGGGCAGCACAAATTCACTCCCCTCTGGGGCATCTCCTAACTTCATCAGGAAGTTTCCAAAGAGAAGGTGGGTATATGTGGGCTAGGATGCAAGTTGAGGCATACTTTGGAGCCCCCAAGTATTTGTGGGGAGCCCACAGCTAGTTCCTACTTCCAACGGCCCCACTTCAACTCCTATAGGTAATGTTGGGTTTTCTCTTCTTCCTGCTCTCTGAAGAGATTCCCCTTTATTTCCAGTGTATTTTACGCATTTTAAATATTTTGTTAACATTCCTATGTATCCAAGGAGAGAAGGGTTTTAAGCTTAAGATGGTGCTTACTCCACCATCCTGACAAGAAGAGCAGGGTTGGACCTCTCTGATTCCTCATTTTTAAAATAGAAACAAAAACTGCCTCTGTAGGATTGTTGCGAGGTGAAGTTAGATGACTCAGGTAAGGTGCTTAGCACGGTGCCAGGCATATAGGTCATGCACATAAATACCTAAGTATTTAAGGAGCATTTGATTTATAGAGCAAAACATTACAATCAATATTACTGGCCATTTCATTCTCCTTGGGCCTCGGTTTCTTCGTCTGTAAAATGAGTGAGGTGAACATGATCAGAGATGGGAAACAGGCTTCCATACAACCAGTCTGTCATGAGGAAACTGCTCGGGCATCTCGAGAATTCTGAGACTAACCTTCAGGCGTCAGGAACGATGCCACGATCAGCTAGTGATGTCTGCCGAGGTCTGGGAATAGCAGAAATAGCAGATGTATGGTGACACTCCTGCTTTTTTTTTTTTTTTTTTTTTTTTGCTATCCCTGGACTAGACCATCCATTAGGCCTCTTCAACCTTAGGCATATAAGATGCCATAACCCACCGTCACCTTCTCACACACAGGAGAAATGTTCCAAAACCTGTCTTTGGATTATCCAGAGTTTTCTATGACCAGCTCAGTCATAATCAATGTGCCTCTACAAGGTTTCCTTCTCCTTTGTAAACAGGCAGCTGGTTACTTAATTGAATTCACCCAGTTGTTTTCAAAACAACCAGGAGTATGACCAAATTCAGCCTTCTCTTCAAACTAGTTTTGTATGTCTCTGTGAGTCGCTACATGACGATATATGTTATTTTAAACTCTCCTTATTTTTAATGATATAAACAATGAAAGCCCAAGTAAGAGAAAGGAGCTAACACATTTATTCCCATTCTGCCATCTGTTTAAAGCTGCTGATGTAATTCCAGCTTGAAATTGCATTAGCGCTTGCCTCCTGGACTTCTTCCTTATTTCCTTTTGTGTCTCAGGCCTTCTGTACTTAAGAGAAAGCACTGCCTCTAGGATGTTGGTCAATTAATGCGAAGCTACAGTCTCGCCCTGGCCATTTTCAAACTGGCCTCTGATTTGAATTTCCTTCACGATCAGCTAGAATGACTATTACTGGAGTGTTATTTGCTTAAATGTATTTGGTATTTAAGGTTTGATTAGGGATGTTTTCAGCAATATCATCAACAATCAGCAGATTTGTTTACCCTGCAGAGGACGGCAGAGATTAAGGGTTGTGGTCGTGCATACTCAATCATCACATATTGGCTTTTTTTGACTTTTATCTCTTGGATTATGCCTCAGAATTCAATTTCAATTTGTTTTGTTTTTGTTTTTTTTTTAAATGCAGCTGCTTTACACTGCTTTGAATAATATTGCAGTAGAGAGTTTTGTAAAATTGCATGATGAGAGGTGTGTGTGTGTGTGTGTGTGTGTGTGTCTTTTAGGAGACTAGATTCCATTTAAAATTATATTTTGGCTGGGTGACCAGAGTGTAGCTTCTTCACTTGGATATAAAGTGGGGGCATGGGTTGAGACCATTTTCTTTTCACTTGCAAATATCCACCTACAGGGACTTGGCCTTGGATGAGGTTGACAAAGGATGTGAGAGCATGTGTGGGATGGGGGCAGGAAAACAAGGAAATTTGGGCAGCTTCCTTCACTTTTCTGAGCTCCAGTTTCCCCACCAGAGATGATACTAGTTATTTCTAAAGCCTTTCTTCTCTAAACAAGTTCTATTGATCTCTGAAATGGGCACCCTTCCTTTTTCCTGATATAGCTGTAGTAGGGGAACACTGCTTTGGGTGCATGAAATTGAATCTTATGTCAGAAAATGTGATCAGAATGATATAATGTTGGATTGGGACAGACCTTAAAGACCCTCCCTAACCTTTCCAGACTCAGTCATACCCATCTCCAGAACCTAAAAGGCATGGCCAATGATGAGGAGAGTGTTCATTGAGTACCAAGGACACAACTTGGCTTCAGCAGAGTGTCACCAGAGTGTCACTTGCTGGTCAGAACTATGGTTTTGAACGTGGTTCATCCCTGCAGCTCAGAACCATCTGTGGATTATTATTTTTTTAAAACATTGATGTGTGAGTCCTATATCCAACTTGCCAAATCAGAATTTTGGGGAGCCGATACCAAACACGTTTATATTACAAAGCTTCCTGTCTGATTCTGAGCTGCAGTCAACGTGGAGAACCTCTGTTCCAGGGAAACATATCATTGAGATGGAGTGGGGAGATCAGAAGAATATCTGATTAGGGAATCCAGACATCAGGATGTGAGCCATCACCCAAGTACTGAGGGAACACAGAAGAAGTGGGGAGCCCTAATGTGGTCAGGGAAAATTGGGGAACCTTCCCAGAGGAGGTGACACTTGAGTTAGATCTTAAAGAATGGGAAGGAGAACAAAGAATGGTAGAGAAAAGGAAGTCATTGAAATGTGTCACACAGAGTGTGTGCCAAAAAAGGAGTGAAAGGCACACTTTTGGAGTGTCTGCTCATCTCTTCCAGAGACCCTCGTGAGGCTCTAGAGTCAGATAGACATAGCTTCTCCTCCCATGGGGAGGTTGACTGAAACACATAGAGAAGGGAGACATCAGGAGTTGGGTCTGTAAAGGGAATCTGCATTAGCTTAGGAGAAGTCATGACTCCCAGGTAATAAATTAGGAATTGACTCTGTAGGCCATTGTTCACAAGTGTAAAGTCATAGCACACTGGTACATTGTAATCAGTTTTGAGAGGCTATGGAGCAATGCGTGAGTGATGGCCATTAAACATGCAGTAGAGAAGAGTGGTTGAGAAGGTAGACGTTGGAGCCAGCTGTTGGGATGCAATCCCAGCTTGGCCATTTACCAACTGCAGCCACATACTGTCCCCTGGGCAAATTACCAAATGCCCTTTGCTCTAGTTTCTTAAATTGTATAATACCAATAATAATGGTGCCTACCTCATTAGGTTATTAGGAGGGTTAAGCATTAGTATTTGTAAAACACTTAGAAGAGTACCTGGCAATATAACGATCATTATTACTATTACTGTTATTATTTTGGTTATTTTTTAAAGATGTATTTACTTATTTATTTGAGAGAGAGAGAGAGCTCGGTGAGGGACAGAGGGAAAAGGAGAGAGAGAATCCACAAGGAGACTCCCTGCTGAGTGTGGAGCCCAACACAGGGCTCCATCCCAGAATCCCGAGATCATGACCAGAGCAGAAACCAGGAGTCAGCCACTCAACTGACCAAGCCACCCACGCACCCCTATTTTGATTGTTTTTACATGAGTTTGAAAAGTCACACACACATGTTTGAGGAGACTCAAGATTGTGGATAGTGCAAACCTACCTGCTTTATTCAATAGCGGGGATCAACATTGTCCTGCCAGTTGCACATAGCTCTGGTTATGCCTTGCACAGCAAGCAGAGCCTGCAAGTGTCCTTACTGCTATAGGCTTGCCTTGCCACCTGGGTAGGGTTGCCAAATAAAACACAGGACACTCAGTTAAATTTGCATTTCAGATAAACAATAAATAATTTCTTAGAATAAGTATGTCCCATGCAATATCCTTATACTAGCAAAAAGTGTAAGTATAAGGGGAGGGTCCGTGTGACTATTCGGTCATGTTTTAGGAGCCAGAATCCCTTCCAGAGAGACTGGATCTACATGGCCTCTCTGAAAAGTGCTTCCCACAAATCAGGAACTTCATCCCTGAGAAATCTTCAGGGAAGTTGTCATCAGGTCCTGAAGATGGACTTGGATGGGTGGGAAAACAGCATGTTACAACGCCAGTGTAACAGTGTTAACAACCCCAGAGCGCTGCACACTCTAAGTGAGGCACAGGGGCATGGGAAGGTTTGCATGTTTGAGGACCACTGAGAAGACAATGGCACTTGGGCATTGGGTGTATGTGGGTGTGTGTATTTGTCTGTGTGTGTCCATGTGTGTGTCTGTGTGTGTATCTGTGTCTTTATTTGTATCCATGTATGTGCCTGTGTATGTATCTATGTGTGTGTCTGTGTTTGTATCCACGTGTGTGTGTGGCGGGGGTGCTACTCAGGAGGACATATGGTCAGGGAAGTATTTTGGGTCCAGGAGTTCAGGAGCTTACGAAATTAGATTGAATGAGTTACTACCTAGTTCCTGAATTACTCGTTTTGCTTCCTGTCTTAATGGATTTCATTATAGACATTCAAATTTCCCTAAGCATTGTCCTTTTTTTTCTTATCATAATTAGTTTGTTTATTTGTTTGTTTGTTTATGTTACATTCTTCTGTGTTCAGTTATGAAAAGGTTATAAGATGGATAGGAACAGCAAATCAATGATTATTTAACAAGTAATAAACTGACTGCAGTCAAATGAGCTTGTCATTGGAAGCCTTATTCTGCTATCTGAAGCGAACATGGCAGAGCTCGTTTATTTAATTAGAAGCTGTTTTTACTGGAATCCTTCCAGGAGGACAGTGGGTGTATTCTATGGTGTTTCAGGGCTCCTTGGATTTCAGAGATCTCACAGATAGAAATTAAATAAAAGGGGACAGTTTAAAATCAAACCCTGTGAACGGTTACTTTCTCCAGTAGTGTCTACTGACTTCTTTCTTCCCTGTCAGCTGCTTGAGGATGGAGACCTTTATCCTCAGAACTGGGCAGATATAAATTACATAAAAATGTACCAAGTTCTTTTGGTGTTTTTCCCAGATTTAGAAGACACACATCTTGCCATTTCTTGATTAATTACTACATGGAAGTTGCTGAGAGGCAAGCTTGGCTCAACATAACGAAGGACTTGCATATGATTGTGGGACACTGCCAGGCTGGGTGATGAGGATTTTGGTCCTACTCTCAAGTGCAGCCATAATTCTCTGTGGTACCTTCAGCAAGTTGTTTCCCTTCTCTGGGCTTTAATCTCCAGGTGTGGAATGAGGACAGGATCTTTGTTTCCTTTGCTGCCCCATCCTGAAATCATGGGACACACTGGCAAGAGAGCTGTCCAAAGAGGAGTACCCAGGTAAGCCAAAGCAGCAAGGGAAGGCCTGCTGAGTGAGGAGACCCAGCAGAGCCTTAAAGGAAGGATGAGTACAAATGACAGGAGAGAACTTTACAAATTTATTCTAAACAAACAATCATAGACACATACAAAGACTTACTTGATGAAAAAGATAATGCTAGGATATTCTCGGGACATTATTATTTTGACAGTATTAAAGGGTTCATGAGAGCTTGGCGTAGACCTTCTTGTTTCTAGGAACAGCCGAGTAGGTTATTTAACTAATCCTCCCACTGAAAGCTACTAAAAATATAGATTAAAAAAAAAATCTTAAAAGCACCAGAGAGATGACAAGAAAACAAGGAATTACTGGATTAGAAATAAAGGGGAAATGAGAACCTAGTGAGATAAGCAAGCACAGAAACTGCTTTTGATCTGAACACACTTTCTGATCCCTCAAAATTAAAGCTTTGTTCTGGCAGTCTAAGAGGTGAGAGGGACACGAATCAAAGCTCAGGCCACACACAGAGAGGCATCTCCTAGGAGACCCTTCCCACAACAAGCTGGGACCCCAAAGGCTTCACTGCCAGGATGAGAGTAAACAAGTGACATAGCTCCCATAGAATTACAGCCTGGCTCCAATCCTCTGGGTCCCTTGTTAGTCTCTTGCTACTCAAAATGTGATCCATAAGGCCACAACATCAGCAGTAGCAGGGGGCTTATTAGAAATGCAAATTCTTGGGCCTCATCCAAGACCAACTGTATCAGAATCTATACTTGAACAAGATTCTTGGTAGAAGCCAAACCAAATCCTCTCAGAGGAAATGTACTTTCATCGTAGACCTCAAATTATTCCTGAAAATAGTTTTTCTAATACAATAGCCAGTAAATAGTCAAAGATACTATGTCACAAAAGAAAATTAGGCTGAATAAAGGAGAACCAGAAGAAACAACAGGCAATAGAAACAGAACTACAGAGACTTCACATGGTAGAATTATCAGATATAGTCTACAAATAATAATTTATATTCACAATATTTTATTCACAATAATTTATATTCACAACAGTTACATGCGAAAGTGATCATAAATTTTTTTTTAAAACTTGAAGATGACTTCAGTGAATAGGAAACTATAAAAAGTTTGTAGCAGATTTGAAAAAAAATGATAGAACTTCTAGATGTAAGTGTTTAGCATGTTTCCTGGAACTCATCCATTTGTGGATGACTGGTATAGGGTAGAATGGATAACCAGTCATTGAAGGTGTGTGAGCAAGCCTGGTTATCAAGATCATTGAAAAGGGAAGGCCATTACTCTCTAAGGATTAGCCTGGTCATCCTCACTTCCTTCTAGTATAGATGCTATAAGATGTTCTCCTTTGAATGGAACACCCTCCAACCGGCTAGGGCCCATGGAATCCTTTCTAGCTCAATATCTCTGGTCTAGGCTTGAGAATCCTATGGAAGGTTGCTAGATCATTCATTGGAGTAGATACCATCACAGCTGTTTAATTCTTGCAGACAATTAAGGATCATCAGCAGAAACCCCAGAAGAAACAGAGGGAGCCTATCTGGGGGACACATGGATCAGGTGCCACAGATACAGGAGAAGTTTATGAACTATGATCCAGACTGACTATTTGTACATTTTTGCATGAGTCTACACAAGATTTCTCCACTTTCAAACATTATCAGAGCTTCATAATCTTCAAATTGTAAAGAGAAAATACTGGGGTCCTTCTTTGGACCTTCTAGCCTTCTTGGTTCTGTTTTCCCTTTCCCCTGGTTGTACTCCATCAAACTCTCCAAAAGGGAGGTTTGTGTCCATACTTTCTGTCTGCCCTCACCCTTCATAACCCCTACACCTTAATTTCTGTGCATGTCATGAGCATATTCAAGTTCCACTTTTCCTTTGGTTCATTCTCCCCAAATTCCCTGACCATCTTCTTGGGGCTCTTTCTGGAAATCATAGTTATCACTCACCTAAACCATTTTCCATTATACTATTTAATCCTCCCACCTCTTGTGCAGAGTAAGAATTTTTTTTATAATATTTTTTGGTTTTTTATAATATAAGTATAATATTAATTTTATACAACAATTTTGTAATAATTTTAATTCATTATAGGAAAATTAGGGAAGACATCTGAAAAACAATCTCAGGGGATTTAAGTGGTGGGGGGGGTGGGAGGTTGGGGGAACAAGGTGGTGGGTATTAGAGAGGGCACGGATTGCATGGAGCACTGGGTGTGGTACAAAAACAATGAATACTGTTATGCTGAAAATAAATAAAAAATAAATTAAAAAAAAAAGAAAAGACCTCTGAACAAAAGAAGCAAATTGAAATACCCTTGAATTTTACTACACAGAGATAACTTTACCACTGTAAATATTTGGTATATTTCCTTACATTTTTTATATGGTTTTTTGCAAAAGATGAGATTTTGTATGCTGAGCTTACAGTTTTATAATCTTTTTTAATTTACTACCAATAAATACTGAAAGTCCATTTTAGTAAATATATACCTACAACATAACTTTTAATGTTTGTAAAGTATGGATGTACAATAATTTATTTAACAAATCTTTCACTGTTGGACACTCCAGTCTTCACTATTAAAATAGCATCTTGTAGCTATATCTTTGTGCATATTCTTAATTATTACTCCAAGATAGATTCCTTCATTTGGAAATGGATTCATGGATTCTTGACAAATTTTCCTTCCAGAAAGTTTGTACTAATTTAGACTCAAAACAACAAAGTGAACATTTCCCTGAACCTTAACATTTGGGTATTATTGTTTTATCTTCTGGTTAATGTCATAGTAGCTATTATTGCTGCTTTAATCTGATTATAAATAAGAATTTTAAGATTTTAAGATTTCTCTTATGTTTCTCTACTATTTGATTATTTTGTGAATTAAACTGTTAGGATTCTGCATGTACTGAAACACTGACACATAGAAATAAATATTAGCAATATCTTCATCATCTTCATAGGTAGCATCATTGTACACTGCAGATGATTTCCCCAAATTTGTCATTTTCTTTTCATTTCATTCAACTGTACTTTATTAATTTAGGCTACACAGAGGTTTAAAGTTTTGAAGTGAAAAAAACTCATGAACCTTGTTCTTCACGGTTTCTGCCTCTAGCTGCCTGTTTAGAAAGACCTTTCCCACTCTAAATTATATATTCACCTTATTTTTGTATTTTCATGTATTGATGTAAATCATTAATATATTCAGAATTTATTTTCATGTAAGGATGGACTAGAGACCAGTGATTTCTCACAAAAGGCCAAATGGTTTTCCAACTCAACATTTTGAGTGTTTTTCAAAAGGAACAGAGAGCAGAGACATTTTTGAATTGAGACCTGTGAATGGCTGTATCTCTGAGTGGAAAGGAATTAATTACCACATGTCAGAAATCAGCATGGGGCCAGAGCTATTAAACATACTAATGGCTTGGATGGAAGAAGAGCTGCAAAGCAGGCTGTGAGCTTCTCCCTGTCCGGTGGTGATTTAAGTGGGTTACTTACAGCCCAGGATGACAGTGAGGAAAACCAGACAGCCTTCGGTATCAGGGAAGGGAGCAGCGCTGGTGTCAGCAGACAAGATTGGATCTGCTTGTAGTCTGGTTGCCTGCAAGTCTCCGCTGCCTCCTTGGCCCTCATTTTGAAGACTGGAAAGGGAGTAGAAGGCCTGAGAAGGGCCAGGGCCTTCAAAAGCAAGCCTCCCTCTGTGGCCAGGCCTGGAAAGATGACATCCAAAGATCGCTCCAGCTAAAACCTCAGCACTCACTTGTCCCCGGGATTCCCTTCCAGCATGGCTGCGCTCTCTGGTTTTGCTCCGTCGACTTCTGGCTTCTGTTTCTGCTCTCCTACATTCCCCATTCTGTAGTTTTCTTCAAAGCACATATTTCATATTAAAATCATTCTTTTCTAGACTTTTCCTTTTCTGTTTGGCAGTCCCATCATTGCATGTTTTTTTCCCACCTTTGAATTGTTTTTCATCATGTCGTACTTTCTGAAATTGGACCTTAGATTTTCTATGGGCAAGAAGCATAATGGTACTACTTGACAGTTATGTTGCTCCCACTTGTTTGAACACAAACATCTGAGTCATCCTAACAGGTAGGTAGGCAGGTCATGTGGACAAAGTATGGATTTGAGAAGGGGATTTGTCTGAGGGGCATAGTGAATCAGGAACAGACCGGTTCTGGTGCCAGCTTCAGAACTGGGCCCAGCCTCAGAATTCTGCTTCTTCCCCTCCAAGGTCCATTTTCTACCCCACTTGATGGCTCCTAGGAGTCCTGTGATTCAATGGAACTTACAGTTTTCTGTCATAGCCCAGTGCTAGGGTGCCAAGATAACTAATTCATACCCAGGTTGCCAACAGGAGGGGTGTTTAAGTATTTCCTGTGTATAAAATGAGACATGGACAAGGTCAGGCTATTGGTCTGGGGAGGTTTCACAAAATATCATATGTGAGCAGGTGGATGGGAGCCTGTCAGCCTGGATGAGCCCCGGAGTCTTTAAAGGATATCTATTGTCCTGTTCTGCCTGGCACTCATTCTCAACCCCACATACCCTGCCCTCAGCATGTGCGTGTTCATCCTCTGACCACAGATGTAGACTTAGTTCTGGGACCTACATTATTCTAATAATACTCAATCCTGGAGTTTTCGTTTATTCTATTGGGGGGAAAAAAAAGATAGTGGACTTTCCACAGGGGTAGCTGAGGCACTGGTGGCCATCTTGCTTCTGTGAGGAGAGAATTTGCCTGAGGAGAAGCCAGAGAGGAAAGCAGAGCTCAGAGAGGGAGAGGGTGAAACTGTCTTCATGACATTGTCTTAATTCTGAATCCAGACACCCATGAGAGAAAATAACTTGCGTATTTTAGTCATGTGAGCCAAGAGATTCCTTCCCTCAGGTGGGTAAATAGGTTTGAGTTGGTTTTCGGCCACTTGCAACCCAAAGATTCTTAACTAGAGTCCTGTCCAAATCCAAGGTTGTGAATCTTTGGCAGACTGGAGGTCAGGAATGGTGTCTACATGGCCTCAGTACCTATCTCCTCTGCCTGATATGTCCTATTGCTCAGCATTCAGGGAATGATCAGGTCCAGATTGTCCTGCTTTCAAAGCTATTGATTTTTGCTTTTTGGCAGTGCCAGATTCCAGACCAGCAAGACTTTCAAGGCAATCCCTGAAAGATTTCCCTGCAAGTGAGTGTTCCTGCTACAGGAATCCTATGTGAAGGTCACAGATGATGGCTAGGAAACCTCTGTTGTATGTCTTTCTAGAACACTACCCACTCCTTCTTATGGAAAATAATGCCTGCCCCATTCTAGCCATGTGGTTTGGAAGAGGATTGCCAGAATCTTAGTGGCACAACCATGTGACCAAAGTGACTGGCCTGAAGTGGGCACCTGCCCAAGAATGGGATGAAGAATGAAGTCTCAGATCTTCTCCAACAGTGGAGATGTGTAGAGGCATCAGTGACCAGGTCCCTTGTACTATGGCAGAGAACAGTCTGAAGAGGGAAAGAAAGAAATGGCCTTACAGAAAGATCATGGCATGAAGGATGTGGACCTAGGTCAGGTGAGATCAGGCAACGCTCTCCTCCCACATATAATTGTCCTTGGGATCCCATTATGTCCTCTACATGTTTCTTGATGACATAAGCCTTCTAATGAATCCCCCCCTGCAAATGACCAGGCCAAGTTAGCTGCATTAGGTATCTGTCCTTCAGAACCCAAAGAGCTCTATACAGCTGCAGAACTCCCCCAGGCCAGGCCGGGCTCCATTTAGCTAACTAGCTACCCATTAGATCCATGGTTCACAACCTTGACTCATATTTGAATTACTTCAGGGGCTTTTAAAAGAGAATGGTACCATAGCCCAGTACCACAGACTCTCACTTAACAGATACAGACGAGGGCCCACACAACAGGTGTTTTCCTAATCTCCCCAAGTGATATTAACATTTATCTAGGCTTGCACATCACTGCAAAAATGATCTACTAACCATACTTGCCTATGGAATGGGACTTGAGGCAATAAAGGTTGTAAGGGAAAGACCATTTAGAGGTCTTGGCATCTGAAGGGCTTGGTCCAAGTCCAGTCTTGGTCACTAATCCTGTGACTGTAGGTATGTTGACTGACCAAGCCTCAGGAACCCCACCTATAAAAAGGAATTAATAAACTACTTATTTGTCCTCCTGACAGAGGTCTTTAGGGATCAGATGTGGAGGAACCTAGAACTCTAGGCATCCCAAATCCCATTTCCTAGAACAGAGGTTGCACGTCCCTTTAACTCAATCCTCACACAATGGAAGTGGTGTCTTCACAGTTTTCCTGGTGTCACGATTGAGAAACCTCAAGAGGGAGAGAGGGCAACTCCACCTCAGCAGAGGAAGATGGACTCTAACTTGTGGTTTACAGAGAGCGTCTGTGTCCTCTCTTCATTTCCTACCCCATGCTTACCTCACCTCACTCTACCCTACCCCCATCAAAGTTCCTGTAGGAACACCTCAAAGATTCCTTCTCAACAGCCAGCCACCCATCAAGGCTACTTAATGATCAAATCAGCCTTTCTAGGCCTTTTCCTAAAGGATTTTAATCTCTGTCCTTGTTCTCTCCTGGATTTTTTTTTCCACCACTCCTTGGCTTAATAAATGCCTTTCCAGAAGGCTTCAACCCGGCTGGAAGTATACTTGAACAGCAATTCTAAGTCCTTATTAGCTCTATAGTGATCAGGTGAAGGAATAATTGATCTCAATCAGGAACACCTGGTTTCATAATTGCACAAATGATTATAATTCAATAATAAAAGTCAATTTAACGAACTTAATTCAGATTGCTTTAACCTCTCACAGACAGTTAAGAAGTGAAGAAGCAAACAGGGAAAAAGGAAAAAGGGGGAAGAAAAGAAAAAAAGAAAAGCTCTGTCTCAACCACCTGACCAGATAGGGCCCAAACATAGCCAATTTCTTCTAGCCCCACCATAGCCTGTATGGTTGCTTCTGGGCCTTGGTTCACTATGTTCTTTCTGTGTAGGATGTCCCTCCCCCAACCTCTACACTTCCAAAGTGTATCCATTTTTTCCAGGTCAAGCTCAAATACCACCTCCTTCACCTCTGGAGGGCTGGGGGCTTGAGTGAGATGGAGACCAAGGGAAGGAAAGTACTGTCCATTGAGGAACTACTGCAAGACATTGACTAAGCTAAACATTGACCTCGGGATTTCATTTAGTTCTTAGAGAGAGGTGGGAAATCGAGGCTCAAAAAGCCCAACACTTTGCTCACAAGTTGAATGGCTGAAGAGCAAGCAGAGAGAGACAGGATTTGAATTCAGGTCTTCCCCATTTCGGAGCCTGTGCTCCTTCCTCTCCACTGTGCGAACCCTCCAGGTCCCCTGGACTTTCCTCTCTGGCCTAGGAACTTCTTTGGCTGCCCATGATGGGTTTCTGCGGCTGCCACTTGATTCAGAACATGAAGAATTTGACCAAGAGTTGGCCGGGCTGGTAAGGCCCTCTCTGCTGGCTTCCACCTGGTAGAAGCCATCTCCCTCCAGTGAAACACCTGCTCCTGGGGATCAGAGGTGGGCTAGAAGTGCTCCTTTGTGAATCACTACAACCCTGTGAATACCAGAGGCTGAGTTTCAAGGATTTTTGGCTTGGGATCAAGCAAAATGTGTCAGGCTGAGACCTAGAGATGGAGGAATGCCCAAAGGCTAGTCTGCTTCTGTCTGCTCTCCGAGAGGACTAGGGAGAGAGTGTGCAGTGCTTTGCTGACCTGTGCCGGTTGGGGGGGGCGGGGAGGAAGCATGTGAGAAGCGTCACATGCTCTCTATTCTGTAAACATTCGTGGAACGCCTACCAGACCCATCCTGGGCACAGGGATTCTGAGCTTACTACTGCTATTACTGTTGTTATTATTAATGATAATAATACCACCCACGGTTTACTGAATACCAGTCAGATGCCTGGCTAAGGGTATATATGCATTATCCCATTTTTCTTCACAGCCCTATAAGTATATATTAGTGTCATCCCCTATTACAGATGGGTAAATTGAGATTAGAGGATTTAAGTATGTATCCAGGAGTAGACAGGGCTAAGACTTAAACCCAGGTGTCTGGCTTGAAGGCCTGAGGTCTCATGGCCCTGCTCCCCAGGGCTTGTAGCCTAAGGAATTGTGGGCATGCGCATGAGTAACAATAGTCTGGTAAGAAAGTGCCGGTGGGAAAAGGCAGTAGCCAGGGCAGCCTCAGCCGGGGGACACTGCTGTTGACTGTAACAGCAAAAGGCCTTCTTCATCCCTGGACAGCTGCCCGGCTCCTTCTGGGCTGGCCCCTCTGTGGCCCCTAAAGGCTGAGTGTCCAGAGATACCTCATGTAGACTGATACACTCCTCCTTGGGCTTACTTTCCAGTTCCTGGACAAAATTTCTATTTTAGAAATGGGTAGTGTTGCTTTGAAGAAGCTCACTATTAGCTTGAAATTTCCCCCGACCGCTTGACTGTGGAGCTTTGAAGAATTTATATTGACTGTAGGAAAATGGAAAAATGCAGATAAGAAGGAACTGTTTAAAATTTCCTAGAAATTCCATCACTCAGAGATGACGGCTGCCAGGATTTTGCTGTCTGCTCATCCAGATGTCGCCCAATGGTCATGTAAAGGGCGGGTGTCAAGATGCTTTTCTTTTACAAACATAGAATCACACTGCACTTTGGTTTTGTCACCTGCCTTCTCCACGGAGGGCTGTGTAGTGACTGCCTTCCGTGGGATCATACCTGAAACAGAAACTTTCTAAACCTTTGCAAGCTTTGGAATCTGGAGCATGGCGGCACATAGGTTAACAACGTAAGGGAGAGGCAAGGGTCGAGGCAGACAGGCATAGTAGTTTGGACCCTGGTTCTCCCTGGGTAACCCCTCTGTACCTCACTGTTCTTATCCATCACTTGAGGATACAACCCTTCCCTCCGCTGGCCTCCCACGTTTGGGTGAGCTATCTAGGCAGTGACTGCCGTGAAGGGCTGGTGTAGACTCTTCTCATATTATCTGAATATACGAGGTCTCTGAAGACTCTGACTCTGCCAAGAATCCCTTTTCTTTTCCACTTGTGAGCTCTGAAGTGATAGCCCAAGAATCCCAAGTTTCCAAGCCCATCCCTGTGGTGCTCCTCCCCCCGGCTTCCTCATTGGTGATGATAAAGTTCTAACACTTCTGGCCCTCGGGGAGGACTTACACCCTGATGGCTGACTTGCCTGGCTGGTTTATGGCCGTATTTTCTAGGCTTCTGGCTACCACGGGGCTTCTGTTCTACAGAGGTGGGCATCTTTTCCAGGTTCCTTTCGCAGTGGATCTAGCCGCAGCACCCTGATAAGCCTCCCTAAGCACCTCCCACCTCCGAACCTACCCACTTCCTCTTATCTCTTCTCCGCCGCTTCTCTGAGTCAGGGTGCTGTCTTTATTGCAGACAACCCTTAGTTCTTCCTCACTTTTCTGCCCCACCTTCCTGGACCAGGATGATACCTCACTCGGACAGGAGCAGAAGTTCTGTGGGTTTTCCAGGGATTCTGATGGGGACTTTCCAGGTGGGCAGTCTCTGGGCTCCAGAGCAGCCCCAGGTTCAATTTGCCTCTTGCTGCAGCTGAGTTTTGTCTGGCCAAAGTGGCCACTGGACACGCCACCCGTGACAGTGAGAACCCACATGGTGCCTTCCCCACCCTTTCCCAGGAGGTCACCGCAGCTGAGGGAACTGAGACCTGAATTCCTAACCATTCCCACTCCCCCCCCATCCAATTCATCTTCAGCCCCCTGGTTCTGAAATTTTCTTCTGTATTCTTACCCCCACTTGCCCATTCCCCAGACTTACTCTTCCTGGTTCTCTAGAATTCAACTCAGACCTCAGGACCTTCCTCACACCGCAAGGCTTGTTTAGGTTCTTCTAGCCTCAAAATACCTAGTACTTCTAATAACTCTAAGAAATACCAGTTTTCTGGTAACCTGTCTCCAGGGCGTGAGTTCCTGATAGAAGGGGTTGTACCTTCTTTTCCATTATTACCCCGGAGTCATAACAAGTATTCAATAGATTTTAATGAATGATTGAACCAACGTTGTATATTTTGGGACCACATCAACCCCCATTTATGCCTCTGGAGAAACTTTTTGGTAACTCAGAAATCCATCCTTCCTTTCTCCTGCAGCTGAGCTGTGGAAGGATCCAACAAGTTTGAGTGAGGTTGGCCGTCTACCCTTCTGGTGGACCTCCCTAGTAACCCAGGTGGGGCCATTAGACTCCTGCCCCTGGAGGCCTTAGCTTTCTCTCGGGGTACGGGGAAAGCCAGACCAGTGACTGGCAAGGCCTTTGAGCTTCTGCACCTTCTCGCTCCGTGGACCTCCTGCTCTATCTTCCCCAAAGCTGCCTGGCACTTGTTTATTCTCCAGCTGAAGGTGAATTTTGTTAATGTCCTGAGAAATTTGTAATATCCCTAAAGGAAAGTGGAGATGCCCCGTCCAGATTCTACTGGAGTACCATCAAAGCTGAATTAGAAATAATCAAGCTTTGCTCATTCATGCATGCATTTACTGATCCAGGAAGCATTTATTGAGTCCCTATTATGCCCCAGGTACTGGGCTAGGTGCCCAAAACCCACATTCCGCCCGAAGTAGAGTTTCTTCTTTAACAGACCTCACTGGCTGAAACAACTACACCCAAAAGCCATTTCGTCTGTCAACTGACTTACATAATGACCAGTTTGCCTGAAATTCAGCCCATTTAGGTGTTTTTTAATTTGTTCAGATATCCTGAGCAAATTATTCAGACTATCCTTTTTTCTATCTTTTTTTTTTTTTACGTTGTAAGATTTATTTTTGTAATGAACTCACCTTAGAATTCTTCCCTTTACATCAATGAAGATGTAAAATATTTTTTAAAAATTAAGTATAGAAACCAAACTGAGTTTTGAAGATGGGGTTTTGTGGAACTGGTGGGCTCTTGACTTTTCTTGCAATTCATTTCCCCGATTCTATTGGCATGGGGACCTGTATTTTTGGTCTCTGGGGGAGGGAGTATGTAAGAGGAGAAACCCCAGATAGGACACTGTGGGTCCCCTCTGCAGACCTAAGTGAGGGATCCCAGGCTAGACGATGAAGGATGGTGTTCACAAAAGATTGAAAGGCTTTGCACACATGAGGAGCCTGGCCCAGAGCTGGGAGGAGGCCACTAGCCTCCTCTCTATGAACCAGAGGTGGAGTGTGGCTTCAGAGCCACTGTAGTGCCCTGAGCAGCGAGGCTGCATGAGGGAGGGTTTGAGCCAAAGACTGAGGAAGAGCACCCAGGCATAGCTGTGTAGCCTCCATGAGGTGTCCCCTGGGACCAGCCGGCGGAGGGGGGCTGTTGACGTCCCCTGGTCATCCAGGTCAGGGCTCCCGGCGGCATAACTTCAGCATTAATATCACTGAACGTCATTTGCATCCCCCGGTCGCTGAGGCGTGGGAATGTTTGGGTGACAGAACACCCTCAGGAGCATAAAACAGCCTCACGCTTCATAGAATGGTGCCGTTGAGTGAAGATCATTGGAAATACAAAATAAGTTAAAAATGCCCGATTTTAAAAGTAAGGAAAAGGACATCTTTATAAATTTAAAAAAAAAAAAAAAAAAAAAAAAAAAAACAAGGAACAGATTCATTCTGGGGCCAACTGACCACGGAGCCACCGCTCACCTTCAACCACGCATGGCAGCCCCTCTGTTGAGAGTCCTGAAACGGGCAGAGCAGGGGACCCGGGAAACAGTCCTGGCACTCCCATCTAGTCTCCCCATTGCCAGGGAGAAGAGGCCCAGATGCTCTGAGCAAAGCTGGGGGTGGGAAGAGCAGCGGCTAGGGCAGGGCAGCCTCCCAGGGAGGGCACAGAACAAACACAGGTCTCCAGGCTGCAGGGGGGCTGCAGTGCACAGGGCTCCGCTCCACTTGCAACCTTGGACCCCGGCCAAGCCTCCTGTGCACTGGGACTCAAGATAGAGCCCTCGCGTGCAAGCTGGGAGAGAATTCCTGTGCTTCTAGGAACCTCAGCCTGGGGTTTGGTCGTCAAAACCTCTAGCTACAAAGACCCTTAGGGATTATCTGGTCCAACCCCCTCATTTCCCAGAGCACGTTGCTGGGTCCCAGAGAGGAAGGAATTTGTTCCCTGTCACCAGGAATGTCAGTGACGCAGGATCCTCCTGCTGGGTTCAGCCTAGGACGATGAACCCTGACAAGGGACCCTGGGTTTCTAATGGGTTCACCATGAAAATCAAAACAATCACAGCAGTCAGTATTTTCCAGTCACTGGAAAAGTCTAACTTTGTTAAATCCGCAAAGCACAAACATTTGCTAATCAAAGCATTTACCCAAATGATACTCAATTAAAGCAATATTAAGGGAAAGAAAATGTGCACATGTTACAGACCACCTACGCAGGATTTCTATCACATTCTCTTAGATGAACGGTAAACCGATGGCAGTTCTCACTGGCTCTGATCTGGAAAGCAGGGAATTAGCAGGAGCCTTTAGGAGGATTTGACAGGCAGCTGGAAGGGCTCAGAACCAGAAGCCAGAAGACCACCTCTTCCCTTTTCTCTCAGGGGCCCACTGACCTTGGGCAAGTCCCCCAGCCTCTCTGAACCTTACTATCTTCATCCCTGAAATGAAGATGATGCTCTCCACCCAGCCCAACCACTCACCCCTGGGTTTGTAACAAAAATAACGTGAGATGGCCCTAAGAACATGTAAAGCAAAACCCAGTGTTTTTCAGCCACTTTCAATCTGAGCTGGTAGCTGACTACAGAGAGAGGGCTAGAAGAGCAGGAGAGAGAAGACAGGTAAGGGACCTAGAGACCAAGTTCTAGTCACGACAGTTGCAATCGCTCAAATTGCTGAGCCTGGAAGCAGTGAGATCTTGCAAAAGGTAAAAGGCAATGTGGATCCAGATGGCTCTTCATGGCCATGTGGTCTTGGACAATTAATGTGAGTTCTCTGAACATGTGAATGAAAACAAAAATACCCACCTTGCAGAGCTGTCACGAATGTCCGTGAGAGCTGGCATCTCCTGAGTGCTTATTACAATACTTCAGATACCGTTCTAGGTGCTGAGGTACACTAATTCATATGAGCCTTGCAACCACCATCTGAGTCAAATGTTATCACCATCTCTGTTCTACCAGCCAGAAATGCAGGCAGAGAGGCTGAGCAACCTGCTCAAGGTCACGCAGCTAAGTGAGAGAGTCAGGCTTTGAATTTGGGCATGCTGGTTTCAGAATCCATATACTTAACTTCTGTGCAGAGCGTATGAGGTTCTGACGGCTGCTGTAACATATTACCACAAACTTAGTAGCTTAAAACAACACAGATTTATTATATGACGATTCTGGAGGTCAGAAATCCTAAAATCAAGATGTTGGCAGGGCCACTTTCCTTCAGGGGGCTCTAAAGAAGAATGCTTTCTTTGCCTTTTCCAGTTTCTAGAGGCCAGCTGCATTCTTTGGTTCATGGTTCCCTTCCTCACCTCATGCTGACCTCTGCTTCCATTGTCACATTTTTTCTCCCTCTATCCAGGCTTTCCTGCCTTCATCTTGCCTTCATCTTATAAGCACCATGTGGATACATTGAGCCGTCCCAGATAACCCAGGACGACTTCCCCATTACACCTTAACTTAATCCATCTGCCACGCCCCCTTTGCCAGGTAAAGTAACATATCCACAGGTTTGGGATATTAGGAGGTAGATGTTTGGGGGGACCAGTGTTCAGCGTACCATACTAACTGTGACCTCCCCCAAGAAGGGAGGTCTCTGAGACTCCGGTCCCTCATCTGTAGAACGGTGGGTGGTATTCCCCATCCCACAGGGATGTAGTGAGTAGCAAAAGAGAGAAGATGTTCAACAAGTATCTGCCATCAGAAACCGAGCAAACATTGCCATGATGGTAGGTTGGGAACCGAGATGTTCCTGAGTGGCCTCCCCACTTCCTCAAGGCTGTTGGAAGTAGATTTTTGCACACAGCTCTGCTTCCTCCTCCCAGTTCTCCTCAGTGCTGGCCAGGACTGGAGTAGGATGTGGCCATCTTCCCTCTGACTTCCAAGTTTCAGGCCTCTTCCCTAGAACTTGAGCTGCTCATTTGTCAAAGGCAAGTGGTTCCCTCCGGGAATCTGCTGGCTGGAATCTGCCAGCACCACTCTGTCCCCCACCCCTGGGCTTCAGGCAACTTGCCTGCTGACTTGGGGCAGAAGTAGAAGAAGAAGAAAAATTATCCTTTAAAAAAATGTATTTCAGCTCTTATTTTGAAAATACTCTGGGAGTCTGCTCCTTCAGAGATACCTACCGCGTGGTTGTTATTTTATAATAGGGTACTCCCCTGGAACAGAAAAAGAGAGAGAGTCAAGTCACATCTGTGATCCAGAGGAAAGAGCAAAATTCAAATGCCAACTCTGCCTTTTATAGGCCAACGTGGATACAACCCACACAGTCATATGCCTCAAATGAAGTTGACCCTTTCTGGTTCCCAAGCCATGCCTGACTGGTCTGAGCATAACTTCCTTTTCCATCCAAGTAAGTGGTTCAGAAATGACTTGTGAGTTGCAAGGCATCACTGAGGGGCAAGGGCTAGGGGCCTTTTTTCCAACCATTCACTGAGGCCCGGCACATGATGGCTTCCCCTTTCTTCTACCACAATGATGTCTGGATGACCAGTCTGGCACTCCTGTGGCTGTCTTATCACCAGCCTGATGAAAAAGACAGCCTGGGGATGGCAGAGAGGTAGAAGGGTACACTTCCTTAATGATGGACTTGAGCTGCTAAGTCAATCAAACTTGAAGCCTGCTTTACTCTAGACTTATGATTATATTAGAGAATAAATCCCCCCTTTAATCGCTAAAGCCAGTTCTCCAGCATTTGCTACAGAAAACATCTGAAGTAATAGACCAGCTGTGTGATCTTGAATAAACCACCTACCCTCTCTGAGCTTTATACTAGTCCACCCCTGCATACTCATGATGAAGATCAAGTGAGAGAATACATGTGAAAGTTTTTTTCAAACAAACTACACAGTACTGGACAATTTAGGCTATTATTATTATTATTATTATTATAAGCTTTGGTAAATGTGCATTGTCCAAATTGGGTCTATTTAATAAAACTCTTTATATTACTGATTTATTCAAATCTGGGCTCTACTCTGGCCAAGTAGTTTGGTTTCGCTTTTCTGGAGCCGTGGCAGCATTGGAACAGGTCAGAGGTTCTCCCCTCTGCCTCTGTCTTGTTGGACTTCAAACGGACCCCCAGCAAGGAGACAAAAGTGGTACTAAGTTCACGTCGCGAGAAGAGTGCCCAGGGAAGGAAAAACAGTTCTCCCAGTGACCGCTGGAAGATAAGAGCCCAGGAACCCCAGAGAAGTCCTGGTGGTCCAAAGCCCACAGGGTCCCAGGTACCAGCGGCTGACTCTGCGGCCCCCTCTCATCTGTGCCTTCCAGAGGATATGTTTCTCAGGGGGAAATTGTAGTTCTGAGGGTTTCTATTTAGTACCTAGGCCACCTGTTCCTGCTAGTGTCTAGCCCATCTCCTTCAGCGAAAGGAAACTCTGAATGTTGAACCTTTGCCCTTATTCTGCCCGATGTGTCTGTGAATGAGTACGGATGGGAACAGCATGTCTGCTCGGCTGTAGTCAGAACCCCTTAACATAGTGATGCACGAGCAGTACAGAGAGGGCTCTGGGATCCAAGGGCCCTGGGTGCAGGGATGCTAGAGGGACACAGCCTGTTTGGGGATGACAAGATCCTGCTTGAAAGACAGAGAGATTGGGGCGCCTGGGTGGCTCAGTGTTTAGCCTCTGCCTTCGGCTCAGGTCATGATCCCAGGGTCCTGGGATCAAGCCCCACATCGGGCTCTCTGTTCAGCAGGGAGTCTACTTCCCCCTCTCCCTCTCCCTGCCTCTCTGCCTACTTGTGATCTCTCTCTCTCTGTCAAGTAAATAAATAAAATATTTTAAAAAGAAAGAAAGAGAGAGAGAGAGAGATTGGGACACAGAGAGTGAGGGGAGAATGCGTTTGCAGGTCAAGGACAACACCAGGTAAAAGAACTGGTGTAAGGTCCAGGAAGCAGGACCCCCTCCAAGGGATCAGGCTGCGGACTGACCACCTGGCCTGGGGACCAGCACCAATCTACCACTGTTGTCCTCCGGTCCACAGCGAAGGTGAGAAAGATAAGGACAAACAGCAAGGTTGGCATAAAGCTAATTCACACAACCTGAAGTTTTGTTTTTATTCTGATGTGACGTCCTTCTTATGTCTCAGGTGCTAACGTGCCATTCCTTCTATGAAATGATGGCCACCGTCCGCAGCAGCTGAGGGAGCCATCCGGCCGGTCTGAACTCCTCTGACCTCTCACTTTCCAGGCATGTGGCAGGATTCAACCTCTTGGCCCCCATTTCAGTGAAGTCTGGACAAGTGCCTTGTTTTTACAAATGAAACAGAAGTGGAAAGTGCTCGTTCCTTGCGGGCAGAATTTCTGAGAGTCAGAGAGTTGGATAATCCCACTTCCCCACCCATGGAAACAGAAGTCAAGGCACAGCCTCTGTCCGCCTGGCACCCCCGTCACCAGGACCCTGACGACCTCCGGGGGCACACGGAGTGTCGGTAACATCACTTGCCCTGCCCCAAGCTGCGAGGCTCCGGAAGCTATTTGCTCTGGCAGCACAGTCTAAGGGAGGAGCTGTTTTTCTCATATCTTTATTTAGCAGAATGAGATGTTGCCAATCTTATATGGGTATCCTTTTCTTCCCCCATTCCTTTTGACATTTAGCTGCCCCCAAGAAAATCCAACCCCTTGGACATGCTGACGCTCTGATAGCTGGAGTGTGGGCGGCATCCTGTGTGACAAGAACAATGGTCCTCAGGTCAGGGACCACAACACGGGCCCCTCTGTTACAACCCAGCCGGAGGCACACCTGCTTTTTTATCTGCGTGATGAATAAATGAATGCGCGGCCTGCCCATCCGCACAGCGCTTCAGCCGAAGCAAAGGCTTTGATAGCTGAACATTATGTGGCTGAGACTCTGCTAGGCCCCGGGGATATCCTGACAAACAAGGCAGACTCAGACTTCTTGCCTATTTATGTGTTGTCTACGGTTTTCCGTTTCGTGGGTCACAGGAAAGACCAGGGGTCTGTCAAAAGACAAGTAAACAGGGGCGCCTGGGTGGCTCAGTGGGTTAAGCCTCTGCCTTCAGCTCAGGTCATGATCCCAGGGTCCTGGGATCGAGCCTTGGGCTCTCTGTTCAGCAGGGAGTCTGCTTCCCCCCTCTCTCTACCTGCCTCTCTGCCTGCTTATGATCTCTCCCTCTGTCAAATAAATAAATAAAATCTTAAAAAAAAATAAAAAAGATTTTTTAAAAAGACAAGGAAACAAACAGGTAAATAAAATAATTAAAACATGGAAATGCTGTCCACCGGGAGGACACGGGGGCTGAGGTAGAGAATAAACGGGGGAGGCCTACTTGAGGTGGGGTGGCTGACAAGGCCTCTTCTCAGGAGGTCACATCAAAGTGGCGACGACCTGCCGGATTCCAGGTAGCCAATGGGAAAGGAGTGAGGAGAGGGCTTCCCAGCGAGCCGCGCCAGGGAGGATCATCAGGAGGAAAGGTGTGCGGGCTGCTCCAGGAGCAGAGGCCTGCTTGGCGGCAGGCCGCGAGCAGGTGAGCCGAGAGCAGGCACGGCTGGTGCTGCCTATTTCACGGTGTCACTTAATAAACCCTCCACAGAACACATTCAAAGCAGAAATCGTCATGTCCAGTCACTCCCTGCCCCCATTCTGGTCTCCCTCGACCTTTCCCATCACGTAACTTCCACTCTGAGGGCTGCTCAGGCCCCAAATTGTGGAGTCTTTCTTACGCTCCATCAAACCATCAGGGGATCCTTCGAACTGCACCCTAAATCAGACTACCGTCACCCCCCTCAGCAACCCTCTCCCCTCCCCCACCAAGGACCTGATCCAAGACACCAGTATCTCTGACCTGGTCTTACAGTAGCCTCTTCACCGGTTTCTTTGCTTCCACCCTTGACCTGAAATTCTGTCCCCTTTTCTCTGACACAGAAGTCCCAGGGATCCCTCAAAACCCAAAACCATTTTCTGACCCCATCTTACAATGGCTTCCCGTGTCTCAGAGAAAACCGGCATCCATCTTTGTGGTCTGGCCCTTCACCCTGGCTCTGATCTTAAACGTTTCTCTTCCCCTTGCTCGTCCAGCTTCAACCTCACAGCCATCCCTATGTTTGGCATGTACCCGGCATGCATCGGTGGCGTGACCTTTGCTCTTGTGTTTCCACTCTGAGTCCTTGCCTCACCTGGTTACCTGTTTCTGTGGTTTGCTCCCTACCTTTATTCGGGTCTTTCCCCAACGGCCTCGTCACCGGAGTGTGCATCCGTGGACACTCCTTTCTGACATTTCTATCTTCACACCTGTTCATTTTGCTTCATGATATGAACTGTCACCTGACATACTATATACTTATTTTTCTAGGCCATAGGTTGGCAAACTTTTCTATAAAGGCCAGATGGTAAATATTTTAGGCTTTGCAGGCCATACGGTCTCCATCACAACTGCTCAACTCCGCCGTTGGAGTGCGAAAGCAGCCGTAGACAGTACATAAATAAATGAGCATGGCTGTGTTCCAATAAAACTTTATTTACAGAAACCGGTGGCAAGCTGGAACCAACCTACGGGCCACAGTCGGCTGACCTCCGGCTTAGGCTTTTGTTGTCTACCTCCCCACCAAAGTGCAAAGCTCCAGGACAGTGAGGATCATGTCCTTTTGGGCAATTCTCTCAGAGGCACCTCCCAAAGTGCGTGGCATGTGGTAGACAGTCCATAAATATTTATTGAATTCATCGATTCATTGATTAATGAGCTCCCGGGAAACTGATTTTAGAAGGCTGGCTAAGGAATTTGGACCTTCTTCTTCCAAAAAAAAAAAGTTCGAAAAGTGTCTTTGCCAGTTTTAACAATATTCATGACGGTTGATTGACAGATCTTATCTGCAGTCTGCAATTCTCAGAATGGAGACATTTTGAGACAAATGACAGCCACTTGCTCGTCTCACTGTTTACTCCTCTTGTAAGAGCAGCGCGTGAGGCACATCGCACACAGAGTTGGATGTGTGACGCGCCACGCTGCTGCCAACAAAAACACATCGAAATCAAATCATCCTCTCTGCAAGCAAAGGCCTAGGAATGGCACCCTAGACGCCCTTCTGGAAATAAAGGGGCCTGCTGCAGCTCTGCAGGGACCAGAATCCAGGATCCATGCCAGTGCTGGCTGTAGATGAGTGGAGAGGGCCCCGGAGGCTGAAAGTGTTGTGAGGGGGGGAGGTGGCCCTGGGTGGGGTCGGAGGGACTAGGTACAGCCATCGAAGAAGGACTCCTTTTCTGGGATGTGACAGGCCAATGCATGGCGTTGGCCAAGAGTGGGATGTGCTCCTGAATTCTGAAAAACCCAGTTAGAAGGGGTTGTTTCTTTCTGGAGAGGCGGGTTCATGTGAGGGTCTGGGCCATGGGCATCCCTGAGAACCAGTCTGGAGAACTGGTACCATTAGGCCATGGGAAACCAGCGAGGCTTTTGAGCAGTCAGTTGTTATGGTGATGGAGTTTCCTCTGCCTTAAGGTTGAGAAACAGAATGAAGGAGCCAGCAGATGTCAATAAACAAGGGAGGGGCAGATCTCAGGTGAAGGAGTCAGAACGAATCCTGAGGGCACTGGGGAAGCACAGAGAGGTGTGAAGGAGAGAGTGACGTGATCAGCCCTTTTTTCAGATGAAGTGGATAAGGGAAGGCAGGGGAGAGTCTTCAGGATAAGGAGACCAGTTGGCTCACTGCTTCTTTTTTTCTCCTTTTTGTTAGAGAGAGAATGTGTACCTGGGGTGGTGTTGGGGGGACACAGAGGAAGAGGGAGAGAGAGAATTTATTTTGAGATTTTATTTATTTATTTGAGAGAGAGGGAGAGTACAAGCGGGGAGAGAGGCAGAGGGAGAGGGAGAAGCAGACTCCCCCTGAGCAGGGAGCCCGATGCTGGACTCCATCCTAGAACCCCGAGATCATGACCTGAGCCGAAGGCAGATTCTTTACCAACTGAACCACCCAGGTGCACCTGGACCGCTGCTTCTAGAATGTTCTTCTCTTGCAAGTCTTCACCTTGCCCTGATGCAGTTACCTCCTGCATCCACCTCCACACCAAGTCGGCCGATAATGTTGACTTGCTAAATCTGGGGACCCCACTCACGTGCCACTTCCTCCCTCCATGAAGCCTTCTGCACTCTCCCCAGCTGGAAGGGACTTTTCTTCTTGGGGCTTCCATGCTTCCTCAGACGTTCCTCTCTAATTGCAGTGACTGGTTTTCATCTTAGAATCAGCTTGTCTGGATTCCAGCGGTGGCTCTTCCACTTGCTCTGTGGCCTCAGGCAAGTTCTCTTCCTTCCTTCCTGGGCCTCTATTTCCTCATTGATAAAAATGGGGATAATAATAATGCCTTTCTCCAAAGATTACTGTAAGGATTTAATGAGTTAATATTTGTGATAGGCTAAGAATGGTGCCTGAAGTACAATGAACTCTGGATAAGCAATTGCTATTATTATTATTATTATTATTATTGCTATCGTATTAAAGTTATTTTTGTCCATGTCTTATCTCCCATAATAGACTTGAGCCTTTGAGGGTAAAGACTGTGTCTTATTCATTTTGGGGTCTTCCTCAGTGAGTAGCAAAATACATTCACATAGTATGTGCTCAGTATATTTATAGAATGCGTCAATAATGATCAAATGAGGGGCGCCTGGGTGGCTCAGTGGGTTAAAGCCTCTGCTTTAGGCTCAGGTCATGATCCCAGGGTCCTGGGATCGAGCCCCGCATCGGGCTCACTGCTCCTCGGAGAGCCTGCTTCCTCCTCTCTCTCTGTCTGCCTCTCTGCCTGCTTGTGATCTCTGTCTGTCAAATAAATAAATAAATCTTTAAAAAAAAATGATCAAAAGAGTGAGTAAGTATAACATGTAGAATATAATTTAACCATGATGCCGTAAAAAAAAATTACTTATATTCAGAGATACTTTGATTTTCCAAAGGAAAAACAAACTATTTGGGTAATGGCAGGAACCTAAGAATCTGAGTACAAAAGGAGCAAGGGGCAAAGCCTGCCATAAAAGCTCTCCAAATTCCACTCGGTGCCTTGATTTCCCCATCCACAAAATGAAGAGAATTGATTACATGATCTCGAAGGTCCTACCTAGCTCTCCAGTTCTATTATTGGGATCATTAGATTCTTAAGGGTTTTGCTCTTCAGTGACTACACCATTAGGAATTTCCTAGAAAAATGAGTGGAAGAATTTTTTTTTTAATTGAAAAAAATGCTTCCAAAGGACACTGAGTGCTAGGCCATAGAAGAAGATCTTATCAAACCTAGTGAGGGCTGTGTGAGAGGTGGACCCTCTGTTCCCTCACTTTAATTAGGACTAACATATCAGGAAAAGAAATTCTGTCTGAAGTATGTACAGCAGTCACATTTACCCTGAAGACACAGGAAGCCTGAAAACATGAATCAAACCTGCTCAGAATTCTCCTGAGAAAAAAGAACAATGAGAAGCACCAACAAAATGAATCCAAATCCAATGGGATGTCATTGACCCTGCTGAAACTGTGGTTTGGCAGGTTGGGCTGTGCTGTTGTGAGTCTCAACAGGAGAGACTCACAGGGGCTCAGCATGAGAGACGAGGACTCTGTGGTTTCTAAAGACACCTTGGGGTGATGGCAAAGGGGGAGCCCTGGGCCAGGTGGCCCCTTCTTCTAAGTCTCTCTTAGCACCCTCTTCAAGTCTCAGGCATCATCTTCCTACGTGGCTATCACTGGCATCACTAAATGTTATCTTCTCTGAAGAGTGTGCTTATTTATCTCAGGGCCTCTAATGTCTAATAGGTGCTCAACAAGTATTTGTTGAATGAATGAATGAATGAATGAATGTTGGCCAGGACTTAAAATCTGGCTTTGAGGAATGCTGACACAAGAGAGGAGGAGTTGTAGATACATTAATTTCCAGGTCACGTGATGGCTCATCAGTGTAAACTCATTTCTGGGTTAAAATAAAGCAAACATGTGAATTATTAGACAAAAGTGAAGCAACCAGCCTCCGTGCTTCTGCCTTCTCAGTCAGCCTGGGCTGGGGGTACGGAGGCGTGCGGGCAGGGAGCCTATGGCTCTATCAACTCACTGGGCAGGGCTGCCCATCCCTGAGCCCTGCTGGGGGGAGGGAAGGGCTTAGTGCCAGGGATAGCCAGAGTCATGTAGCAACCACGGCTGATCCCTGTTGGGGTTCTGCCTCTCCCCCACAAACCCTGAAGCATGTGATCTCCCCCCAAAGAGCCCCGCACTGGATTCCAAGCAGGGAGAGGGAAGCTAGATTCCTCCTCAACAGATGTCACCATAATTAGATAACTCATTATATCAAGGAATAAGGGAAGGAGATTGACATGGATACAAATGCGAACATATTGATAGCTGTTCTGCATGTGAGTTTGTGCAATCTTGGAGACTGATTTCCTGGACAAGGCTCAAGGGATGAGTCAGCGGTTGGAGCCTGGGGAGATTTTCCACAATGATATTCTAGTCCTAGTAAAGTATCCTAAGAGCTTTCCACCCTGTAAGACCATTCCCAGGGGCAGCCAGAGCTGGAAGCCAGCGTGGGTGTGTGCCTACACACATGGTGGGGGGGGGGGGGTTGCTGCAAAAAGCCAGGGCCTGGGGGTGAAGTGGGGAGCCTCCTGGGGAGTCCGCCCCCACCCGGAGCGGGATTAAGTGTCCTTCACTAGTGTTCCCATATGACCCTGCCTGTTCTGTTGGGGCACCCACCATTCCACTGTGTACTTGCCTCTTTTCCCTGCGGCAAATGGGAGGCTGTGACCACATGATCCTTTCCAGCTTGTTCTAAAGTTGGAAATGCCTTTAAAAATGGGGGAAATGAAGGAAACCGTGAGCTGCCATTGAGCACCTGCTGCTCCTTCCCTGGCCATGTCACATCCATCATCTTCCAACAACCCCCTGAGGCCGACTCGCCAGTTTTCAGAGGGCCGTGATCTCTTCAGTTGGTTGTGCCTCCTGAAGACTCCAGGGCAAGCAGGCTCCTCCCCCGTGGTCCAGTTGGTAATCGCACTTAGCACTTGTCTTTTCTGGAGAGACCTGGGGAGTGGAGGGCGTGAAGAGGGAAAGTCACTCCTGCTACAGTTCTGAATCCCGGCGCCCACCCCTGTGGCCTTCATCGTCCCTGCCCATGCCTCTCGGGCTCCTTTCCCCACATCCACCCCAGCATCCTACTTCCAGAGAACGAGCTCTTTTCTTGCACAGAGAAAACACAGTGCACTGGAACGGAACTCCCTTAGCTCACTGACCGGGAAGAGTTAGCCCACCTTTTTCTTTACCTGTGCTTGGCACCCGGCTCACTTCTTAAGAGTCACGGTCTACCCTTGACTTTTATTTCTTGAGTCTATTCCCTCTTCTGCATGGTCCAGCTCCTTGCCTTTCCTTGGAGTCATTATGATATGGCCCAGGCCTCTCTCTGGTGGTCTTTCTGCCACTGCTGTCCTCTCCCTGGACCTTCTAGTTCCCACCCCACATTTCACAGAAGTTCTCTTGAACCTACAGAAAGCCCTTCAGCTGCCTGAACCTGACATTCAAACGTCTTGGTAAGAGTCCTGGGGAAAATTCTTCTGCAGGGACCTGGAGTCCCTAAACAGACAACTCTGTCCCTATTCAAAGTAGGCTTTAAATACAAAGATGACAGATGCCACCAGCAGATTATATGCAGAAGCCAAGGCTATGCTTGAAATAGTAAAAGTGTGACAGGTTCTAGTTACACATCGGTAAAGAACTCAGGGTCACGCTTGATGAGGCCGTCCAGGGCTGAGTGATCGATGACTCTGAACAAAAATTAGAGCTACGTCCAGCCAGGCTCAGAAAGAAGAGAGGCTGGGCTTGATGAAACCCACACCAGCTCCTGCTTCTGGGCAAGGGAGAGGCCACAGAAGGACTTCATCTCCTTGGGGACCACAGGCCATCAGAAGGAATGGAGAAGGTCTCTGTCTTCCCCTAGAGTCATTGACCCCAAACCTGCCTGGAGCAGTGAGAAACAGTAACCCCTTCTGCCTTGCAATCCTTTTCTCTCTCCCAATTCTCTCTCCCCACTTGGTGTTGGGATAGTGGGAGTCAGCATTAAAGATTTCTGGACTGGTTTTTGCTTGTGAGCCTGTACAAAAGTTCATTTGGAGGGCCTGTTGGCAGCTCTAGCACCAACAGGGGAAAGAGTCCCTGCTCAGGCAACGACCCAGCTTCCATCCACTGACCTGCCCTCCCGCCTATGCATTCAGCGTTCCAGTTGTGTCTCCCAGTAACGCACCACAACTTCCTTTCCTCTGTTTCCCTTTATGGCCAAACCTGACCATCCTGCCATGGTCCATCACCCTCCACCTTCCTGGGGCCCTACTGGGGTCTGCCTGCCCTCCTCTCTCACGGCCCCGCACGGGCCCTTCAGCATGCTCTACTTTCTGTTACCGGGATTGCTGTCCCTGTCTTTTCGCCCCTTTACCCCATGAATTTTTCCACGAAACAGACTCAGTTGGGGCCATGTGAGCATGTCCCCTAGGCCCCAGCACAGTGCTGCTGACGAGATGTCACTTGCTGTGGAAGGAGTGTATTATTTCCATGCCCATTCTAGATGTCTTCCCAAAGCTTTGGTAGACATGTCATCCTGTTTTGCAGATGATGAAAGTGAGGCTCGAGGGAGGTTAAATGACTTGCCCAAGATCACAAAGGCAGCAAATGGCAGAGACAAACTGGAACCCAGGCCTGGCTGTGTTTGTTCCCCACTCCACTTCCACTCCCTACCCCAAGCCCCTGCAGGCTCTTGCAGTGAACTGAGAAGTAGGAGGAGACAAAAGTGCTAACTGACCTAGAGGAGCGATCACTGTTCTTCCAGCCCAGTCTCTTCCCACTGAAACAGGCACCTGATGTGCCTTTGAAAACTTTTTTTTTTTTTAAAGATTTTATTTATTTATTTGTCAGAGAGAGAGCGAGCGAGAGCGAGCACAGGCAGACAGAGTGGAAGGCAGAGTCAGAGGGAGAAGCAGGCTCCCTGCGGAGCAAGAAGCCCGATGTGGGACTCGATCCCAAGATGCTGGGATCATGGCCTGAGCCGAAGGCAGCTGCTTAACCAACTGAGCCACCCAGGCGTCCCTGAAAACTTTTTTTTTTTTTTAAAAACTCTTGGGAGAATGGAGTAAGTGTGAACAACTCAGCCAAAGGCAGGAGCAAGAAATGATACAGGCAATCAGGAGTTTGGTTTTCTTCTGCTGCCTTTCCTCTGCATTTGGTTTACAGGTTTGGGAAGAGAGGAAAGGAAGAAAGGAGCTTCCAGATGGAAGAAAGCGTACAGCTAGCAATGCAGGGCCAACTTTGGGGAGATGCACTGGTGAAGAAGAATTTTGCTGCGATTCACTCAATGCTACCTCTCCATTTTGCCCTTTAAAGAGACCTCGGTTGTCATGGCTTTCTGGATGTTAGACTGGAGTTTCTTGGTCACCCAGCACGCAGAGGCGACGTGCCACTTTGACATTTGAGTCTCCTCCCGGGGAGCAGACGTGTTGGCCCCCTCCATCATGATGATTAGAAAGATGTGCTTCAACCCTGAATCTCCTCACCCTCGGCCAATGTCCTTTCTCAAGGCTTTCTCCAATGGCCTCTTCTCCGGGGTCTGCTTCTCGTCACGTGACTCCAATCTGTACATCAGGACACATACAAGGAGAAAAAGGCTCACCTCTCTCATGCCCCTACTCACGGCAGCCCCCCACTGATGCTTCCTTATTGTGCACAACTGGCCATATGTCTCGACAGCTACCACAAGAGACTGTCTTGAGGCAAAGGAAGCTGATGGCACTTCTCGTGGTCCTGGGCTGGGGACGCCAGCCTAGTGGGAGAAAGCTCTAAGCAGGCAGCTTTTGCTTAGTGAGAAGACCCTTGCTGGGGCTTAGAACTTCCCCAAGATGGAATGAATGGTGGTGATCTCCCTTCCGCTGAGTGGGCAGGAGGAACCTAGAGTTGGGGGAGGGATCAGATTGACACAGAGGGAGCTATTACAGACGAAATGCAGCGTGTGGGGTTTCCATTGCAAAGATAAGATCTGCTTTCTTAATTTTGCATTTTCAATTCATGATTCATAGAAACAGAACAGCCAGGAGCTTTTTGGAATGTACAAGAGACCAAGGTAGCCAGTTGTAAGTGACCCAGAAACCAAAGAAACCCACATCTAGCAATTTGCCTGCAACAAACATCATTCTTATTTTGAGCATTCTTACATCCTTAAACAGAGACTGTCATTTCTGGCTCCAACTTCAGAAACAATAACATACCCTTAGGGCTTGTAATCCACACTAGAGAAATCATTAGCCATCTGAAAGAGTCATTATATCTCATTCAAACCGAACTAAACCAGCAAATATTTACCGAGCACCTCACTGGTGCAAGGCGAACCAAGATGGGTAAGATCTGGTCCCTGCCATCTAGGCACCAACAAGAGAGTGGAGGGGAGACAACAGGTTTGCGACGAGCTGACTCACCAGGCCACCTCTTCCAGCACTTTCCCAACCACCTGTGATGATTTCCTTCAAACTGCCAGCTCCCCATCCCCCCGCCCCGAACCTGGGAGCTCCTCAAGGCCTATACAGCTCGTTGGCTAAGGCATTACATTTGCACTTAGAAAAACTGAGTTCACCTCCTCACCTGGCCGCGTGTCAGCTGTAACTAGGGACCCGTCGCTTTACTGCTCTCTAGTTTCCTCATCCAAAAATGGGAACAATAATAGTACTGATTATTGTGTGAATTGGACTCAATAACATGAGCAAAACACGTCTTGGCTCAGTAAATACTGCTGTTACTGCCACCACTACTACGGATAGGGGGGTTACTCTTAAGTAGGAGCTAGTTTCTGAGATGAGTTCATAAGTTGAAGTTCACACCCAAGCAGTATGATACTTCAAAATTTCACCTTGCATCAGAAGCATATGCACTCTGAAAGAAATGACTTAATATCGGGCACCTGGTGGCTCAGTGGGCTAAGCCTCCACCTTTGGCTCAGGTCATGATCTCAGGGTCCTGGGATCGAGCCCCGCATCGGGCTCCCTGTTTAGCCGGGAGCCTGCTTCTCCCTCCCCTTCTGACTGCCTCTCTGCCTGCTTGTGATCTCTCTCTGTCAGATAAATAAATAAAATCTTAAAAAGAAAGAAAGAAAGAAAGAAAGAAAGAAAGAAAGAAAGAAAGAAAGAAAGAAAGAAAGAAAGAAAGGGCTTATATAGTTACTGGCACAGCTTCTCTCTCTCTCTCTTTCTCAGTCATAGGGTTGGTCACTTAAATTAACAACAGCTAATATTACCCGGTAGGGTTATTATAAGAGGTATTATAGGGGTATTAATAAGAGGGCTTATTACCTGGTAGGCACTGGTCCCAAAGTTTACATGTATTAACCTATTTAGTTTCATGTCAACTCATGAGGAAAGCACTAAGATTTTTCCATTCTACACATGGGGAAACTGAGGCACAGAATACAGATTCTCAGCCACTGGGCCTATCTCTCCTTAGGTATATAGGATATCCACAGCTTAATACTAATGTCAGCACACCCTACCATTTATACAAGTCTTGGACTACAGTTGCTGTTGGGTAAATATCTGTGGAATGAACAAGTTCCTTATGTTACTAGTTGTGGGAAATGTGGCCTTTGTTCAGGGCACCCATATCCCCATAACCTTGCAGGTTGGGCTGGGGTGAGGCCAGCAGGGGGTGTCCGCACCGCAGAAGCCTCTTCGGTATTCTCTGCGGTTGCTTAGCTGGCTCCTAGCCTGCATGTCCATCCTTAATCCTTCATGGAACCAGCTCATTCCCAGATCCCACGATCCCACGGCAGGAGGTTGTCATCCCAAGCTGTTGTCATCTTGGAGGCACCACATCACCGCTGGGGTGATGACGTGAAGGGGCCAGAAAAGGGGGCTCACAGCCTTTAGCACACTTCAGAGGGACTCCGGTAAATCCATGTTTCTCTGATGGGGGTATTGGGGCGGGGAGTGCAACAGGGATGTATCCTGAAAGGTCCAGGAGTTCTCTCCAGGAATCTTTAGGGGAGGTGCTTTTGGTTTGATGATTATGAGACTAAATTTGTTACAGTAAATTTTAGAGGTTAAGGCTTGTAACTCTGGAGTTAGAGACCTGGATGCAAATCCCGACCTTGCCCCTTGGCTATGTATTCCCTTGCATCTGGGTTCCTGGACAAAGTGAGAAGATAAAGAAGGCAAATGAGTTTTCACCTTGATCTTCTTTTCCCTCCTGCCCACCCAGGTGACCCGGGAACCCATTCTAGCTTGTACTTAGGTCCTTGCCTTTAATACAAGACTCGCTGGAAGAGATGCCTGAAATGATGCTTGAAGAAAGAGCCAGAATCCACCAGGCTTGTGTGTTACAGAACCATCACATTCACTCGTACTGTGCCTCGTGCCTTACGGTGCATGCCATACGTCCTCCTGTGCATTTAGTCCTGACAAAAACTACGTGAAGTGAGGTGACAATATGTAAATTGACATATAGTATAGTCAGTTCTTACTATTCACAGATTCCATATATGCAAATTTGCCTGCTCATTAGCATTTACTTGCAACCCCCCAAATTAATACTTGGGGCACTTTCTTGTCATTCGTAGACGTGGGCAGAGAGGTGAATAATTTGGGGTACCCACTGTACCCATTCTCAGATAAGGTCAAACAAGGTGAAGCCCTGCCTTCTTGTTTCTGTTCTTTCGTGGTCTATTTAGTGTCATGTTTTTCACATTTTTGTGCTTTTGTTGTTGTTGTTGTTGTTGTTGTTGTTAGTGATTTTGCTGTTTAGAATGTCCCCAAGCTGGGGCGCCTGGGGAGCTCAGTCGGTTAAGCGTCTTCCTTTGGCTCAGGTCATGATCCCAGGGTCCTGGGATCAAGCCCCGCATCCCTCTCCTGCTCCACGTGCTTGTGCACTCTCTCTGTCAAGTAAATAAATAAAATCTTTTTTAAAAGAAATGTCCTAAAGCATAGTGCACAAGAAGTTGTGATGTGTTTTCTGGAGAAATCATGTGTTAGACAAGCTTCATTCGGTCAGGGATTATGGAGCTATTGGCCAGGAGTTCAGTGTTAATGAGTCAACAGGAACATTACATTAGGTGTCTTTAAGCAGAAACACCTAAACAAGGTCATGTTTTATGGCAGACAGAGAAGTGCGGCAACCAGAGGCTCCCTGGAACCCAGTTCTGTTTCCCCCAGGAGTCACAGGACACTATTTGTTAATGTGGTATTCCCCGTGATTTTACAGACCACAACTCCCACAAATAGTGAAAATGCAGTGGAGACAGTAAACACATAGAATAAAGGAAATCAAGGCTCAGAGAGGTTGGTGGATTGGCCCAAGGAGCCCAAGATTATCCGCCTGATGGGTGTCAAGGGGGTTTCTTGAACTCAGACCTGAGTCCATGCTCCATACACTACCACCCCATGTCTGTCATGATTCCTGGCCCAAAGAGTGTATGAACCATTGCCATGGAGTCTCAGAGAAGTCTCAGAGAAGGAAATGATCCATCCAAGTTCACACAGCTACCTAAAGGCAGGAGGATTCACGCCAGGTGTTTGCAACCTCCCCTTTGCTATGCTGCTCTCCCTCCTGCACTTTTTTGTTTGGTAGGATCCTCTGCGATTGCTTTGTCACTGCCTGAAAAGTCCTTTTGAGCAAGCGGACTTGTAGGTGGCTCTTACTGCAACAGGCAAACCTTTCCAAGGAGGGATCCGGGGGAAGAACAGGACGGTCAAGCTGGGAAGCAACTCTTAATTCAAAATGACACATGAAGCCGTGGAAAATGCTCCTGTGTTATCCTTGCTAGTATTTTAAATTCTAGAACAGGGCAGATGGGAAGGGAGGAGTCACAGGGACATCTGTGCCCTCCCTGACCCCACCCTGGGCAGCCTTCGCAAATCCTTGCGATTCCTCCCCATCCCCACTGAGGAGCCGTGCCTCTGTGTAAGCATTTTCAAACCATCCGTGTCATTTTGTGGGAATATTAGATCCAACACATCCCTCTTCGCAGGTCCCACAATGCTTCCATGATGCACTGCCTCGATGAGTTTGACAGGCATGACAGAGGAAAGGCAGGAGGGCGGAGGAGAAGAGAGGATTAACAAGTGTCTGTGAAGTGGCATTTATATTTAGCATTTCCTTCCCTTTCAAGGGTTGGTGTGCCAGTCAGGTCCCTTGGTATCAACAACAGAAACCACCGTAGCTCGTTTCAGTAAAAAGAGAATTTATTAACGAATATTAGATAGTCCACAGATATAGGTCACCAGCCAGGAAGACGTCTCCCAAACCATGAAGTGAGATTACCCATTAGAAGACACCACATCCCGGGATGCCTGGGTGGCTCAGTTGGTTAAGCAGCTGCCTTCGGCTCAGGTCATGATCCCAGCGTCCTGGGATCGAGTCCCACATCGGGCTTCTTGCTCAGCAGGGAGCCTGCTTCTCCCTCTGCCTCTGCCTGCCATTCTATCTGCCTGTGCTCGCTCTCTCCCCCCCTCTCTCTCTGATAAAAAAAAAAAAACTTTTTAAAAAAAAAAAAAAAAAAGAAAGAAAGAAAGAAGACACCACGTCCCCCTCCCACTAGCAGTCCCCCGGGTCACAGGCATCACAGCTTCCACTGAAGCACCGCACACCAGATCTCTGACAGCACCAAGGACGCATGTCTCCCCTGTCCCTCTGGTCACAGGGAAAGCTCTGGGCAGCCTTTCTACCTCCTGAGTTCTCCACAGACACCACTGAGGGGTGGAGTCTAGGTCACATGACTGGTCCAGGTCCCGTGTCTGACCCCCACCCCCAATCTCAGAGCCCCTGGCTCCCCAGAGGGAGACCAGATCAACTTGTTAACTTGCTGGAAGGTCACCACAGGGAAGTGGCGGAACCTCTCCTGTTCTAGTTTCCTCATCTTTAACAGGGAAGATTCAGTTTACTGTGCTCTGGGGTGACTTTCAGCTCAGAAATGCTGGATTTGATCATTCTGAGCATCTGAGAATGTTTTATTTAGCACTCAACCACCCCAGGGTGTTTGATAAAATCTGATCATTTGGACAGGCCCCAGGAGAGAAACAGATCAGATCCTGCCTTGGGTGTGGGAAGCCCACCTGGTGGGAGACTGTCCCTAAGGGGTGGGGGCGGGGTGATGCTGAGGGGAGGGACACTTTCAGAACTAGAAGGAATTAAAGATTATTCATTTTTCCCTACCTTCCGACCTTCCTACCTTCTTCCCCTTTCTCATTTCAGATATGGAAACTGAGCCTCAGAGAAGGAAATGATCCATCCAAGTTCACACAGCTACTTAAAGGCAGAACTGGGATTAGCATCGGCCTTCCTGCTTTGCTGCACAAACTCCGATGAATCAGCAGGACCGTCCTCATCACCGTCCTCAGGAAGCTGCCCAGGCGCCTCAGGGCTCAGTGGGAACAGGGCGGTGGTTGATCAGCAGGGTCTGTCCAGGCCATGAGGGGAGAGGCCAGATTTACCAGGCCTCGTTATAGAACCACATTGCAGGTGCAAACCAGAGGCTCCTCTCCCCAGAGAACCAAGATGAAAGAAGGGTGGAAAACTCCATAACCAATTCTACGGAAGACTCTAGAAAAAGAAAAGTACCTAGTCCAAAATTAGGAGGTGGTAGTCAATGTATGCCTAGGGAACCGGCTCACACCTACAGTCAGAGTTACACTGGGAACAAATCGTATCGCAAACTGAAAAGGGTGTGTGAAAGCCAGGATGTGAGAAATGGTAGCAGTAAGTTCCTAGAAAAGCAGAACAAGATAACAAGTTAGAGACACATTATACCATGGGCACCCAGAAGTTTTGGTGGATTTTTTCAATGTTGCTTTAACTATTCTATCACTGCTCAGACAGTGCACTTCATTGGTTGATGTCCATGAGATCCTTCCATGTAAAAACCACATGAACATACAGATGGGTCAGTCCCTCTGTGCCTAAATTTAATTCTACTGAATAACACTGATGATGATGATGATGATAACTATCTCAAATAATCCTCACTACAGTCTGGTGAGATAAACACTATTGTCATCACTGTTTTAGATGGGGAAACTGAGGCTGAGGTGTGTTGCGAGACTGGTCTAAGGTCACACAATCAGTAGGTGGCAGAGCTGGGAGTTAATCAAACTCAGAATTCTTTCCCTTCATGCGAATGAAGAGCTGGACCCGGCAGCCTGAGTCAGGTCTGAGAATTCGTGGAAGTTACTAGACGTGAGGTATGGGCCTTTTCAGAACTAGCTGTGAAATCCCAACCCTGCTTAATAGGAAGGAGACAACATCATGGTCTTCCTCTTGTTTTCATCTACTGGAATTAAAATCACAGAACTTCTCAGCCTCCCTGGAAAAGCTAAATGACCCACCACTTCAGAGGAAATGCCTGGGGTTTGTGCCCAGCAACTTGACATCTTCCCCGAAGCACCGACACGGCCAGTCCGGGTTAAAGGATATCAGCACTACCACACACTCTCCTTTTTTTCCCAAATTAATCGAGAAGAAGGAATTTCTGACAAATGCCATCTGCTGATTTTTCAGAGAGACAAGTTTTGGTGGTGTGACCAGCAGGTGCCTCGGCTTTTTCTAGCATGCAGTACCAAAATAGTCACCATGGCAACCCTGGGAGGGCAGACTTCCAAAGCGATGCATTGTGAGCACAGAAACTCTGGAGCACTTTTAAGCAAGAAGGAGGAAGGCTCAGCGGGTGGGTTTCCAATGGTGGAAGAAGGAGCTTTTCCCCGGCACACGCCAGGGCTGGACCCCCGGCTGCTGTGTACCTGGGACAGCCAAGCTGTTCATCACCCGGGGACTTGGGCTTCTAGGAAGAGAGGGGAGATGAGAGTTTGTGGGGAGCAGCTGGCAGAGTGGGCCACTGCCAGATTTTTCACGGGGACCAAAGGGGTTTGGAGGGGGGACAAATGATGTGTGGCCCTGGGCTGGGAGGCAGGAGACTGGGGTTTTAATTCCTGCCCCGTCACGTGCGAACCCAGTGGCCCCGGGCAGCTGACCTCACCTCTCTGAGTCTCAACTTCTCGTTTGTGAAACGGGGGTGGTGAACTCACCGTGCCTCATCATGGGGGAAGTTGAGGATATGATACCAGCCCCTGCTTGTGGGTACTCTCAGGAAGATGTTCAATGAGCAGCACAGAGAAAAAAGGAAAAAAAAAAAAAAAGTAGAGATTCAGGGGTCAGGAAGCCTGGGTTCCCGACCAGGCTATTACTGCTTTCTGATCCTGTGACCTTGGGCAAGTCACAAAACTTCCCAGACCTCAGTGTCCTAACTTTCCAGGGACGCTGAGAAGCACTGCCAGGCCGAGGGGTCGTTAAATGAGATGCAGCACACACGATCAGGGATACGAGTCTTTGCCCGGATCCCTTCTGGACTCCTGGGACTTCTGAATCTGAGGCTTCCCATGACCAGGGACCCCACACTCCCCTGTGGTGTTGGAAGCACACACCAAGACAGAACCCAAAACACGAGGGCTTTGCTTGGGAAACACCTGAGAGCAGAAGGGGAGAGGCTGGGAGAGGCAGGGAGAGGCTGGGAGAGCCAGCCCAGCGCCCGCAAGTCTGACCCGAACGCAAGACGGAGGGCAGAAGAGTCTTGGACTTCTTCTGTGAACTCCAGGAAGGCTCGGCAAGGCCAAGGGCAAGTCTTCCAGCCACAGTCACCTGTCCGAGAAGGCCTTGACTCTTGTAACCTAGCATCCTTGCCATAGTCTGTCACCAGCTGGCCAGGAGCGGTCCCTAGGAAGTGTGCCCTCAGCACACACAGGAGTGTGCAGCATCCGGGACCTTTAGTCAGTCTGGCTCCGCGTCTGCCGGTTGTACATGCATAATAGCCACCTTTCACTCGGCCACATACAGCAGCGGCTTGGCCTCAGGCCCACCCCTGTGCTCCAAGAGCCCGAAACCACATCCCCACAGTCTCCACCCCCAGAATGTCACAGGAACTCAGGCTCAGTGATGTGTCAGGACCCCTACTCTGGGAGAAACGGTATTTCCCACCTCTCGATTAGATCATGGGGCAAAGCTGTACACGCCCCATGTCTCTGTCCACGCTTGCACGCACACATGTGTAGCTGTGCATGTTTCTGTGTCACCTCACGTGCATCTGAATGGCTGTATTTGCATCTGTGGATAAGCATTTATACTTACGTGTATGTGTGTGTGAATTTATACAGCGATACGGTTAGCACTATGCTAAGCATTTTACACACAGTGTCTCTCATCTTTACAACTCTCTTTGCAGTGGGTAAGTAGATACGTGTCCAGGTATCGTCTTGTTTTCAGCATAGATGTTTTCTCCAATGCACCACTTGGATAAGACAAAACAGAGCCATGGAGTGATCTGGGAATGTTTCTCTTCGAAACCTGAGCTCCTCCACTACACCCGCACCCCTACCTACTGATCGGACTGATTGTTGCATGAAACCACATATGTGTGCATGTATGAGAAAAATTAAGACAAAGAAGGGTTATGTACATGGAGAGGTCTAGGTTGATTAGAGATCTATGACTGACAGAGGGACATAATTCCAAATGCAAGTCCCCCATCCAGTATGATTCAATTAGTGTATGTCGTCTGGAAACATATATTGGGTCTTAGCTGCAAGAATTTCTATGTAATAGGTCACGGCACAAGTTTTGGAGCATTTAAGACATTTGAGACTCTGATTCTGCTATAATCCTTTTCTTGTCCTTCCCCCAAAGGGGAGGCTATCATGGCAAGTTTTCTAGCCTGTGTTGCAGTTTGTTTTGTCTGATTGAGAGACATTTACAGAAAAAGGGGGGGTGGGGAAAATCTACTCTAACACTTCACTTTTCTGAATCATTGTCTTTGCTTATTTCCTGGCAGTATGAAGTACTTGTCTATAGAGATCTGTTTATAATCAGCCTCAAGGACCATCTACTGAGCTCACGTACAGGGCTTGAGATCACCATAAACGACCACGTTTGACTTTGGCTCTTGTCAAACTGATCCCCGGCTTACAGATGAAGAACCGAGCCTTTGAGATGTCAGGAGGTCTGGACGAGCTTACTCTGCTAGCAAAGGGGTAGAAGAGAGACAAGAGCCGGGCTCTTTCCATGGCGTTAATATTCTCCAGGCTGAAGATCCGATCTGCCCAAACACCTGGAGTCCCAGGCTGTGTGTTAGTTCTGCTGTTTCCTGAGAGCCGAACCCAGGGGACTGCTTGGGGCCACGGCAGGTAGACTCACCTGGAGAAGCACCAGCCGGCCGAGCAGCATATCTGCTTTCTTCCCATTTCCTTCCTGGGTTCACAATGAAAGCCCAAATTCTGCCAGTCTTGACTGCCATTCAGATCCTTTTTTAAAAAGGATTTTGAGGAAGGAAACCATTGTGTGCCCCAAAGGGTCCTGGTAACCAGAGGTGTCTGGAGATTTTGAACTGTTAACACAGAAAGGGAGCTCTCTCCTGCTTCTTCTCAGAAGGGCCCTGGTCCCATCTTATGGGCTCTGCCCTCATGATCTCATTACTCCCCAAAGGCTCCAAATACAAACACATTAGGGGTTAGGGTTTCAACATTTGAATTGGGTGTGGTGTGGGGGACGCCAACATTCTGTCCACAGCAGAAGCAGAGAGCCCTGCAGTTCTGGGCAATGAAACCAGAATCCGCAGGAGGCAATGGGGGTAAAGCCTGAACAAGGCCATCCAGACCCTGCCCTAAGAGAGTCATAGTCCGATGTGGGGAGACCGATGGTGAGACCGATGGTGAAACCGGCAAATCCAACATGCACAGGGATAAGCATTTGGAGAGAGGGACATAAAGTCTCTGTTAGAGAACACGGGAGGGTATCTCACCTAGACAGACAGGCTATTGGGCCTCCTGATTAATTTTCCACTTAAATATAAAAAGGTGACTTGGGATTTGGAGTAGGATGAAAAAGGAGGTGATGGTTGTGGGAAGAGAGATCCTGGAAGGCTTCTCAGAAGAGATAGATGCCCTTCAGGAGCTGGGGACTCAAAGGGTGGCTAGATAGGCACAGATTTGGAAATGCATGTCAGCCTGAGAAACCAGGCTGTCCCTGACAGAGACACAAAAGGGAACTAGGCCCATAGGGCAGAGCTCATCTCCAGGGCCTGTGAATCGAATGCATAGTATAGGGCAGCAAGAGACATAGCTGGAAAAGCAGATGGGAGGCACATCGGAGCCTTTCAAGGTTTAAATTTGTACTGAAGTTCACGAGGAGCCATTGCCAGCATTTTGAGACACCACTGGGCCTGTGTTTTGGGGATGGTCTCCAGGGCGGTCAGGATGATGTAGGGGGAAGCTGGCAGGATGGGACCAGTCCCTAGTAGTGGTGTAGGTGTGCAGTGATGAGGGCATCCATCCTGGGGCAAGAGCTAAATCAGTGGGGTAGTCACCCCGGCCTGGCAGAACATGGCGGGGGGCACACTTGGACAGCCAGCCCCGAACATGTCTGAGAAGAAATTGATGATTCCCCCAGAAGAACCAGGGCCACCTTAGGTCCAAGAAGCAAGTTCAAGTTTCGAGATGAAAATCTTCCAGAGTGCTAGAGCAGGGCAGATGGAGGGCCCCAGGGGGAGCGAGGGGCCAGAGCAGGGATGAAGCCAGGGCTGCGAGGGCTGTGGCTGGAAATGGGCCTCAGACTTCTGACTGAACACTGGTGTGTTTATACATGCATGTGTGTGTGTGTGTGTGCGTGTGTGTGCGTGTGTGTGTGTGTGTGTGTGTGTGTTGGGCTGTCTGTGTGCACCTGTGCTCCATGCACAGACGAGTTGAGCAGGGAGGAGACATGGCCTGGGTTAAAGGATGACAGACCAGGAAGACAACAAGGGGCCCTGCGGGGTGAGATGGGAGATGCGCCCCAGGTCTTAGCACCCATGCGGGCTGTCAACCCTTGACCACCTGTGTCAAAAGAATGGAGAGCAACGAGCTTCTGACAGAAGAGCTCTATCCCCTTGGTCGTGTTTCAGACCAGGGAAGCAGCCCCCTCCGTCACCTCCAGCTGTCGGGCTCGGCCACCGAGCCACCAGGCCCCACACACCTACGAAGCGATGCCCGAGACATAGAGCTACAACCCAAAGCTTTTTTCTTAAAGACTGGAATCAGAGTCCTTTCTGGCACTTTCCACAGGTTTCCAGGGGGTTTGTCCCCTGCGCTCAGGTCTGTGAAAACTAGTCCATCCACAGTCTGGTCGTGCCAGGGGGCTCCTTTGCAAGCTTCCTGTAGGTTCCAGGAGTGGGCAGCCTGCTGGACAGTGAACGCACTGCCTGGTGAAACTCCAGATGAGAGCCAGTGCCCTTCCCAAGACGATCTCCCCAGATCCTTTTCAGCGCTGTGAGTCCTTCCTTCCTTCCTTCCTTCCCTCCCCGGCTTGGCCCGAGTTTTCTGCCCAGCGGAGTCCTGTGAGAACATTTCGGCGCACTGGGCCCATCCTGCTCCCGACGGGGCGATGCCGGCTGGCTGACCCCTCGCTGTGGTGGGTACTGTACCCGCAGCCCAGGGGATGTCTGCCCGCCCTCCCTCCTCTCCCGCTGCTGACGCACGCGTCCTATAATAAGCCTCTGTTACTTGGAGCTGGGGCGGCTCCATAGTAAGCCGAAACCGCTACTATATTTACACCCTTTCCACATTTAGACAAAGGCTATTTTTAACAGAAGGTCTATTTGTGGGGGCTGCCCACGTCACACTCTGTTCACATGCATCTCACCATCCTGGGTCTATTATTTTGATTTCACACTTGCACCAGGTTTCTTTCCTTGCCTCCTTCCCTCCATCGTTTTGCTTTTACTGCTTCTCTCTTTCTCCTTCCTCTGTCCAATTTCCTTCCTTTCTTTCCCCCAGAGGAAATCAGAACGAGAGGTCTCTGGCAGGCTGCGTCTCCAGAGTGTCTCTGGGGACACCCAGGGTCCCATCCTCATGGACCAGAGTGGTCAGTGGGGCCGAGTGCTGGGCCTGTGAATTTTTTTCGGTGCTTGCTGGTGGCGTACAAGCGCGGACCCCAGTCCCCGGGGCTTCATCGTGCATGCCTTCCAGATGCTCTGTGGCATTCCAGTTCTGTGTGCACGTGTGTGTGTGTGTGTGTGTGTGTGTGTGTGTGTGTGTGTGTGTTTGGGGGGGGTGGAGCCAGCAAGGTCAGAAGAAAATAAGCCAAGATTTCATCATTCATGCAGAACATTGTTTCAGCTTACAAGTTAATTTTATCAGATTTTTCTAAGAAGACAGAATTTTTTGTTTATTTTGATGAAAGAGGATTTCATACTTTCTAGATGCATGATCCACTTGTGGGAAGAGGGGGACAGAATCAATGGAATTAACACTTACTAAGTGCTTCCTGCGGTCCCCCTCCTCCAACCCGCCCCCCCCCACCGCCCCTCAGGCCCTGACAATATCAGAGGCTGGTCCTGCCTGCATCCAGGTTCCAGGTGAGGAGCCTGGAGCCCAGAAAGATCTGGCAACTGCTCTGAATGCAATTTGCTGGGAAGTGGCTGAGCTGGGAGGTAAATCTGCATGTCTAGCCACCAACTGCCTGCTGGACGCGAATCTCACCCCTGCGGCTCCCTTCTCCCCTCTACAAAATAAATAAATAAAATAAAGAGTCTTCATTAAGGCTGTTCTTATTACTTTCTGCTTCTGGTTCTGCTCCCCTGCTCACCCTCTCCCTTGGCTAGAAGAGGCCTTTCCCACCTCAGAACCCTCCTTCTTTGATCGTGAGTCATGGGAAATATAAACACATTGGAAACTACACAGACCCTGGCCCGTGGGCCCTTGGAAAGCCTTTGTGGATCCTCAAGGATCCCGGAGAAACCCCATGTTGTCAAATCTTATTTTCTTCCTCCAACAATCTATATGGATTATGGCTTCAGGGTGAAATATTTTTTATTGTTTTTCTAAGAGCAAAGACTATTGAGATTTGAGTTCACATCAGCCCGTAGTGGGACAGAATTCAGAGCCAATTGTAGGACACCCGCCCTCCTTAGTCCAGCGTCCCTGGTATCAGAAAACTCCCGGAAACCAAATGCTCCCTGGGTCTCTCCCCATCGTCAAGACTTTAAAATTGCTTACTCTGGCTCAGGCATTTCCTGGAGACTCTGATAAGAGATTATTATCTACGTGGTGTCCTACACTCAGGAGATCCAAGCCCAGAAGCATAGCCGCTGTAACATTAGGGCAAGTCACGTTGCTTATATTTAATTTAATTTCTTCTGCCTCCAAATGGAGATACAAACACCACCTTTCCTACTCACCCTTTTCACAATTTGCAGAGAAGTTTGAATAAGTCTTTATGTGAGGGCGCTGCTTCGAAAGCCGGCAAATGCTACAAGACCATGCGTTGCGAATGCTGATGTTTTTAACTTTAGTAGAGATGTGAAAAAGGGCTCAGCAAAGCCAAGTGACATGTTCAAGGTCACACAGCAACTAAGTGGTTGAAATAGGGAGCTTAAAGTCCTGTTTCTCCCTGCAGAGGGCTGAAAAAAAAAAAAATTGCAGGGCCAGGTGAAAAGCTCAAGTGCTGAGCTCGACCGGTGCTGGGCCAAGTTCAGTCCAGAAATGGGGACACTGATCTGGGATGGGTCCCATCGCTCTCCCCAGCTGACCCTCCCTGTGGACCTTTGTGCCAGCAGCTTCTCAGGCTTCTCAGCAGTGTGAGTGTCCTGCCTCAGCCAGTGCCGAAATCCCAGAGCAGCGACAGAGAAGCCAGTGTCATGGGGCTTCTGGTTTCAGGATATGCTGGAAAGGCGAGAAGGAAGCTTGTCTTCCCCTGGATCAGGGCCAGGGCCGGGTGGCAGGGCCTCCCCCGCCAGGAGCTGGGACGTTCCCCAGGTGCCCAGGCATCCCCAGGTCAGTAGAGCCGCCAGCACTTCTCCAAAGCATTAACTTGGGTCAGAGCATAAATCATCCAGCCCTTTGCACAGACCAGATGTCTTGTCAGCTTGGACAAACCCTGCCCCGAATCTGCGACCTGACAAGGGGCCTTGTGTTCACCCAACTTAAGGAAGGGTTTGCGGGAAAGGAATTAAAATCCCCTATAGCGGCTTTTGGTGGACTTGAGGTTAAGACGCCTTCACGGGGCTGTACCTCTTCACATTGCCTCCATGACTCTGACCTTCTAGCCTTTGGCCACACCCCGCCCACCATCTGACCTGCCTACCCTGGACCATTGCTAAATTCCCACCTTTTCTCAAGGTCTGTGGCAGACATTATTCCCTCTTCGAAATCTGTTCTGGTACTCCCTCCCAGTTAGGAGAAACGCGAGCCCCTTCTCTGGGCTCCCAGCCTCTCCTGGGAACACAGCAGCACATCCCAGGCCAGTCAGCGCAGGACGTGTCCATCCGCCCAGCCTAGAACCCAGGAGCAGCTCGGTTGATGAATGGACCCATAGTCAGGCTTCTTTCTTTCCCCTTCTCCTGAAGCGTGCAGCACAGCCTGCTGAAAGGCCCTAGTTAATGTAATCTGTGGTACCCAAGCTGGTCCTCTTTGGGGGGACCTAGCCACCCCTCATTTGCCTGTTAATGACTCACAGCTGCCCCTTTTCCTGGACGAATCTCCCTCAGGCCAACACTTCTCCAGGAGGTTAGACTTTCTCCTCCACCTACTCCTAACCAAGCTCTGCAGGGCTTTGGCTAAGTGACCCCAGGGGGATGCAAAAGGGCACATCCCTCCCCTCAAAGGGACAACTCTGCAGGGTGCTTTAAGCTCCAGAGTCAGTCCTGCTTTGGCTCCCTCCACAAGGATCGGGCCCAGGTCAGGCTTTACCTGAGACCACAACTTAGGGTGCCCATCCATCCCCATGGGGTAGTCAGACTTAAGAAATAAAAATCCAGGATATCCGGTTAAATTCGCTTTTCAGATAAACAAAGCATATATTTTTAGTCTAAGTACGTCCCAGGCCCTATTTAGAACATACTTGTAGTAAAAAAATTACTTGTTTATCTGAAACTCCACTGTAACTGGATGTGCTCTATTTTACGTGGGAGCCCTACCCTCACCACATGTGTTCCTCCCCTTCCTTCTCTGGCTCCTGCTTCCCCGCCTCCCTCCCTTGCCGGTTTTTCCTAAAGGGCGCTCCCTCAACCAACTATAGGGACCTCATCTCAGGCTCTCCTTCTAGGGAACCTGACTTGACAGCCTCATTACCTCTTTCCACCATCATCTTCATGCTAGGGAAGGCCCTCCATTTTCCCTGGAGAACACCTCTCTTTGGCCCATCTCTTGGCATTAGATGGACAGGCCGTACCAAGGAGGCTCTCTGGCTGGCCCCTGGGGAAGCCACGCACCTTAACTACATTCCTACAGGACTGGCTTCTTGGAAACCTCAGAGGAACACAGAGATGTCCCAAATCTTTATAACCATGACCTCTTTTAGGGAAACTGTTTTCACCCACCCACGAGAGAGCCACTGCTGCTGGTTTAAGATGTCACACTCGGGAACATGAAGGCTAGATGGAGTGGCCTCTGGGGAACTTCCTGACTAAGACCTGAGGAGATCTGGAGTTTTCATGAGCCTGACATCTGTGTTTAGTTTATGAAATACTTAACTTCATGTCTGGCACAGGGTGGTACTTACTGAGTAGTTGCTATTAGTATTTATCATAAGCAGTAGTTAATAAATAACTTCTGATTCCCCAGAGAACAAAGGATTAGGAAGAAGATGTCCTATGGTGCACCCAGCTAGAGAGAGTTTAGGTCAAAGCCACCCAAGGATGGAGAGAGTTGTCTCATTAGGTAGTGAGCTCCCCATCATCAAAGGGAAGATAGAGAGAAGAAAGATATTTACCTACCCACCAGGGGCAGCTAAGTTCTATCCATCACCTCCTTTAACCAAACACTGGGGTGTTGGTGCAGAGGCTGGATGACAGCATGGGAGATCATGCTGGAAGAGCGTGTGACGGTCCCTCTTAGACTTGAATTCCAAGATTCTGCGAAAACCACTGCCACCCCACATTTATGACAAGCCCAGTGGCCTCTCTGGTGTCCAGGAATTTGGCAAATCATTCCAGGACAATGTCCCAGGTGCCACCCATACTTTTCAGAACAGTGTGTGCTCCTGGATTAGTTAAGAGACTACTGCTCCCCAACCCCAGCAAGAGAGCAAGAAAGATGACTGACCTATGGACATTCAAACCCCTGTCCCTTAAATCCTCTTTTTGCCTGTCACTGCACTGTTGGTGGTCCCTTTTCTCGAAGGGCCTGGCTAAGCCACAGACTGTTTGACTGAAGGGATTGGCTTTCTGTCCATCTCCCACAACTGTCACGGGGACTCCCACGAGCCCTCATTTCACATTCAACCCCACTGCACATTCTTTGTGCACAAACACAGGTCACAGGGCTGGAGGAGACTGTGGGGCTCCTAGTCCAAACCTTAGCACACCTGGGAGTAGAGGCCCCTCAGGAACACCCCTGCTGAGTGCCTCTGCCTAACACCTTCTAGGTGGAGAGCTTGCTCCCAGCGGGCACCACCCCTCCTCCATCTGAACTGCTCAGCCCCTGGAAGGGGCTTCTCCTAGCCCTGTGTGTCTGCCTCCTTGTGGCCGCCTCTCCTCTGCCCTAGCACATCCAAAGACAGCCCAGGATGCCCAGTCCTGTTGGAAGCAGGGGTGGGAAGAGGCATAGGGAGGCAAGGGGAGGAAGTGGCAAGAGATGAAGTCAGAGGGGGTGAGTAACATGGGACAGGGAGCTGGCAGGGCTGGGCTCATTCCAAGAGCCCATCCTGTATCCTGTAGGCGCAAAATCTTTCTGTCATTCATTTCACGAAAGTTGGTTCTTCAGGATGTTCCTCCTCAGCCTCCTGAAAAGCTTGTCATCCCAAAGAACATTCTCTGAGGACTGCAGAAAACTGGGGTATTGTGTGACCTGTCATGGTCACAAGAATAGGGTGGTCAGGAAAGAGAAGCGACAAAACCGTGCCACGGGGAGGACAGCTGACAGAACTGGGTCTGTTTCGCCAGAAGAATAGATTTGGGTGAAAATCTGAAAATCTTTCCTGGGGAAGAAACATTGGACCATCTCCAAATGGAACAAAGAATTGGCCTTAGAACAAAAGGATAAACCATCGGAGTGACCCAAAGCTTTCTATTACAGCTAGTTAACATATGCTATGGTTGTGAGAGGTCCCTGTCACGGAAGGGGTCCAAGCTGGAGAGGACAGATCCTCCAAGCAGCCCCTTCCTGGGTGGAGGTTGGACTCGATGCCTTTTTATATCTGAGAGTCCGGGACTTTTCTTTTGGTACATATCCATCACCCCGCACTACCCTCCCCCCTCCCCTGACACACACACACACACACACACACACACACACACACACACACACACACAGCCTGGACATTTAAAGACTCGAGCTCTTTAATTCTCAAGGCTTTTCAAGGCGCACCAACGCAGGGGGAGCTTCTCTTGCTTTGCAGAGCTTTGGTCACTCAGAGATTTTCCTATCGCTGACTCGGTTGTCAGCAAGGAATAAAAACCTTTCCTCTCTCCTTGGGAGGAACGGAGCAGATTGTCTGGATCTGCCGCTTATTGCCCTGGCTCTGGTCTCAGCACCAAACGCGTTCCTTCTGCGCAGTCTGTTCCCATTTTGACAATGCAGAGGGGAGAGCTGGAGAAAGTCCCATAGCCCAGGGTGCTGGGAGCCGCAGGGCGGGGCTTAGCTCTGGGACCAGAGGGATCGAATTTGCATTTAAGAAAGATGAGATGGAGTCCCCAGCTTTGGAGGGAAGCAAGGAGAAAAGTTTGGCTGGGGTTGCGTATATCCTCAGCATCTTTCAAAAAGAAAGTGCTACCTCCTGCCGCCTCACCAGGGTTTTCTCAAGGACAGAGTCACAGGAGGCAGCCCCCCCCCCCAAAAAAAAAACCTCTCTAGCATCCCAGAGATTAAGATAATAATAAATTGGTTCTTCTCTGCATAAGAGATGGGATCAACTGTCATGTCCTGCTTAAGGATGCGCTACTAGACTCTGCTTATTTAGATCCAGAAACTGTTCTCATGTGGGCTGGAGCAGTCTACATCCTGCAACCAGTGAAGAGCAATTCATTAAATGATATGACTCCACTAGGATTTGCTGGAGTCCCACACCATGCTGGGCCCAGTACCAGGCACTGGGGAGCAAAGAGAAATGAGATCCAGGATTTGCCCTCAAAAAGTTTAAAGTCCAATGGGAGAGACAAAAAAAGCCCATCCGTGCAGTCAGGGCTCCAGGAGAAGTCTGCTCTGAGTCTACAAGCTGCCCTGGAGCCTCAGGGACAGTGTCCTCAAAGAAGGGATGTTTAAGATGAGTGCTCAGAGATGAGCCGGATTTTATGAAGCTCCAAAGGCAGGAGTGGGAAGGGCTGATGGAGGGAGGGATCTGTGTCTGCAAAGGTGTGGGAAGGATGTGGAAAAGCTTTATTTAAGGAGCCACGTGTACTTTGGCGTGACCAGAGCCACATATGATGTATGTGGGGACGTGCAAAAGATGAGGGTAATGCAGTGGTTTCAACCACGGGTGACTTTGTCCCCCAGGGATGTTTGGCTATCAGGGGGGAGGGGGGAGAAGGGTGGCCTGAGTGGGATCTAGTGAGCGAAGGCCAGAGATAATGGCTAAGCGATGCTCAGGGCAGCCCCCACAACAAACAATGATCGAGTTCCCGACGGCAATAGAGCCGAGACTGGGAAACCCCGAGCTAGAGAGAGGCGGTGGCCACATCAGGAAGCATGGAGCTCCATTAGGGGCACCACGTTCTTCCGTTTTGCAAGGATCACACGGAAGGGGCGTTCGGGGAGAGAAACCAGGGTAACACCGATCCTGCCATTCAAGGTCCCCCTCACCTGTCTCAGCCACCGGCCCCAGCCCCAGCTTTGTTTTCTGCACCCATCTGATGAGCCTGCCTCCCAGGTCTGTCTCCAACTTGCTGATTAAAAATATTAAATGCAGAAATTTCTGGGGCAAATAATGCCTTAGGTTCCTACGTGATCATTCCATTTATGGGGAGTTTGCACCCCTCATCTCATTTTACTCATTCTACAAATGAGGAAAACGAAGCTCAGAGAGGCTGTGCCATCTACGGATCATTTAACTGCCGCACGCTCAGCTCCATCTCTCCTCCCAGCTGTCTACTTATGTGTTGGGAATCCCCCCGACCGGCCACCGATCGTGCCCGGCTACCTTCCACCCTGGCCCTAGGGCCTCCTTTTCAGCTTCCTGGATTCACAGCCGGGTGAGGGGCCAAGAACAGGCTCCCTGACTCTCTCCGACCATAGCCCTGCCACAGGGGGCTCACGCCTTTGACCACAGGGGACTCACGCTCCCCGTGGTGACTTGGCCGCCTTGGTAAGAGGACCTCTCCTGGCCGGCACAGCGGGGACAGCTGCTCGGCTCGTGTGCTCTGGCCAGGAGGCATTACTGACCCTGTGATCTGGCCCTTCATCTGAACTGGCAGATGGGCACGGGTGCCTTGTCATGACCCCGCTCCCCCTCTGCCGAGCACACCTGACCACTAAATCACCCAGCCGAGAACAACAACGGTCAGCTGAGGGGTTGTCCTCTCCAAGGAGAGCCCCCAAATACTGCTGATGGGAAATGTCGCCGTTCGTGGGGACAGCATGGCAAACCACGCCAGGTCAGGCGCCGGGCAAACTCTCCGTCATCGACACTGTTGATTCTAACATCTTGTTCAAGGTCTGCTCGTCTCTGGTTTCTAAGTTGATAACATAACAATCTTCTACCCCAATAGTTCAAAAGCTCATGGAAAACTGACTTCCTACCTTCCTAAAGCCATTGCCATCTCCCCAGTAAAAAAAGAAGAAGAAGAAACAGCAGCAGCAGCAGTGGCTAGCCTGCTCTCCCCCCCACAGCCCCACCCAAGCCCAAGGAAAGTAACCAAGGACATTGAAGCTTCATAACATGTTCAAATCCTGCCCGGTCTCAGGCCACCTGTGTCATGTCAGCCCCACCCACCCCATCCTGCTCCATCAGCCTGGGAGCCCCAGCGACACCTTGGGGTGAGTCCTTCTTCCACCCGCCTGGCCCAGCAGCTCTCTCTTGCTGACCGTGGATCCATCCCTCCCCCCTCATGTTTCATGTTGCTCCTTCTCCTGCGGCATCCAGCCACTGCATCAATGCCCCAGCCGTGGAGAGCGCCTGACCCCTGGCTGCAGAGCAGACAACAGGACACAGGGACCAGGAGGAAGGAGGTGGCCGGCACAGGCTGCTGAGCATGATGGTGGCTGGGACCAGAGTGGAGATCACAGGAAAGGGCAAAGGGAGCTGAGCTTGGGTTGAAAGAATGTCAAAGGCGGGGTGGGGGGGGGGGGGGGGTTCCAAGCCCCCGAGGGGGGGGGGGGGGGGGGGGGGGGGGGGGATTTCCAAGCCCCCGATAGGGCATGGGGTGGGAGATGGGTCCTTTCTAATGTTGAGGTCCTAGAATCATAAAGGGGGCTACACTGGCGGGAGCACTGCTATGGTCAGGATCACATCTCTTTCTTGGGGTACACAACCACAGCACCCATTTCTTCATGAGGCAAGAGTTTGCAATTTCCAGGGCAGGGCTCTTTAAGGACATCTGGAGCCCCTTGTCATGGTCTCCTTCATCACCCCACGCCACTGGTGAGCGTGATTCCCAACTGGGGGCTGTAACACGCTACTAAGCTATGTGACTCATAACACAAGGCTTTGACCCAGGGTGGGCCCTCTGCACCGAGCCATGGGACACTGTGACAGTGAGGCAGCCACCATGTCAAGTGGCTGCTCTGATGGGGCTTCTAAAAATACTCCTGGTCTGCTGCTCATGGGACACCAGCCCAGCCCACAGCAGTGCCAGGCAGACAAGTGTGTGCAACCTACTCCCTCCGCCCCCCCGTCCTCCCTGTTAGCTCAGGCTCCTCGAATCCCACCAGGGTAACTCCTCCAGCCACCTGACTGCTCGCCCCTCTGCACATGGACCACCAGAGGGTGACCAAAACCCACTGGAGACCCGCCCATAACTAAAGCCTCTTTGCTCATGCGTTCACTCACGCGTGCAATGACGTCACAGGCACCCAGCACACATTTCAGGGGCCAGTGCTGGGCGCCTCTGCCGGACCAGGCCTTGGGATAGGTGCCGCCGATGGGGTGAGCCAAGCCAGACCCAAGAGCGTAGGTACCCATTTCTGAACCCATTTCTGGGGAACTCAAGAAGAGGCGAATCAAATCTGGAAGGTTGGAAGTCAGAAACTGGCTACATCTCAGAGCTCATTATTGACCAGGAAAGGGCAGGAGTGAGTCTTCTGGGATCTGGAGATGTTCCCCATCTGGATCTGAGTGATGGTTTCATGGGTACAATAATATGTAGAAATGTATTGAGCTCTATGCTTAAGATTTGTGCCTTTTCCTATGTATGACATGCCTGAGTAATTTTTCGAAAAAATTTATCTGATCTATTACTCTGGTGTTACCTCGTGTAGTTCTATGCATACCCGGGACTCAAAAACAGGTGAGAAAGCGATGTACCAACATTGTCACAGAGCCCATCCTCTGACTGGTGAGGGGTGGGGGATTTTCATGTCCTTTCTATGTTTCTGGGTTTCCCCAATATTCTGTACTGAACGTGCCTGGCTTATGTAATCAGATTAAAGATACTACATGTTATTTTGAAAGTAATAACCCTTGAGAAGAAACACGCTACAAGCACGAGAGAGGTGGCTCTCTTCCCAGAGGGAGCAGAGCCTGCTCACAAGATTTTGTCCTCTGACGGTGAGGACATGGGCTTAGGAGTCCTGATCCAGGCCCCAGGGTTTCAGCACCACTAAATAAAGCTCCTGGCAGCTGGAGGGCTGGGAGGTGGGGCTACCGGAGGAACCCTGGGGCTTTCCTCTCATTCCTGGGGGGTGAGGTAGGGGGGGAGAAGCCTCCAGGGCATTCTGGCTCTGTCTCTAGAACTTGCCTGACTCTGGTCTCCTGCAGTTCTGACCCCTGCTGCCCAGGATCCTGTAACCCAGCCACAGGGAGGCACAGGCACAGTGACTCCGGGAGCCCTCCTTATCCTGCCAAGGATAAGTGAGAAGGACCTGCCAGCAATGTAACTTTGGGGGCCATGGTGAGAAAGGGGGGAATGGTGGGGATACAAAAGCAAAATCCAAACCAGAGGATGCTCTAGAAACCCTGAGAGAGGAAGAAAAGGGAGTGTAGAGGAATCCTCTGGTCTTGGTTTTCTCCCTGGGGAGTGGGGGGCTGCTGTGAGATTAACGTACGAGTGAGCAACATGGAAAGATCCAGAGTTGGGGGCCTGCTTGTGTTCTGCTTTTGCTGACACTGTGGGTGGCGTGCTAGCTCTCTCCCCTCACCTCTTTCTCTAATCCTAGTGCCCCTCTCTGTTCCCTGCTCTGCGTAGGCCATGGGATGCATTTTTTTGGGCCCTTAACCTGATTTCTGCATTGGCAAGGCCGGGGGCGAGGGGGGTCATATGATGAGTATCTGCTTGTGATTCACAAACGTATTTTGTATTTCCAGTGTGGATCCTAAACTCACTTCCCCCTCCCTCCCACCTCTCCTCCCGCCTGGACACACAGGCTCCCACAGAGAAGTCATGTGAGGCCTTCTCGGATTGAGTACAGGAATGAGCCAGTGGCCCAGCTCTGCCCTGTGACACACATAGCCTCCAGCGGTCACATGGCCTCCAGCTGCCACCACCTGCCCTCTGTCCCCAGCATGGTGCCCTCTCCCTGGCAGGCTTCCCTCGGCCCTCCAGGCTGGAATCTTGGCAGATAGAGGGACTGAGAGACATGGGTTTCAGGGCCAACAAGCTTGGACTGTTCTGGTCCTCGCCGACCTCCAGATGGGACCCCATCCAGGAGTCTCCTCGATACCACATGGAGTGCCCCACCGAGAAGCTGATGCCCTGCTGGCCTGAGGCAGAAGCGGAGGAGCTGATGGCAGCTGGATCCTGTAGCAGCCCCAGCCAGAGCCCCCGTGAACGAGGAGCTTGGGCCCCCCGAAACGAGGCCGTGTGAGGAGCCAAGAGCACCATCCTGCTGCATACCTCGTGGAAGGGCAGTGTTAGCAGCCCGGCCTCAGAAGGAAGCAAGAGGGAAATACAGGCAAGGCCATCTGGATACAGACTCGAAAGTAAACAAACAAATAAGGAAAAAACTTGAGAGCCGTGGTTCTCGATAGAGAGCATTTTGCCACCCCAGGACCAAGTCAGGAGGCCAGAGAGGCTGTCACTGAATGTCCTAGAAGGAGAGGCCGAGCGGCCGCCGCTAACAAAGGCTTATCTAACCCCCAGTGTCAATAGTGCCTCAGTTTAAACCCTGTGATAGAGAGAAGGAGCCCTCCCGGGGGGGATCTGAGCAGGTCCCCCAAAGGAACTCTTCTGCTCCACTAGAGTAAGTTGTGACTGTCCCTCTCGGGCTCAGTGTCCTTCAGCACTTGCTCAGTTCCCACAGATTTGGACCCAGACCTCTTGGCACACATGGCAAGCCTTCCTTCCCTGATCTGGCCCTGGTTTTGGTGACACCAAACTATTCACAGTGTCCTACTACCCCAAGACCTTTCCCTTGAGTAAGGGGATTCCACGTCCAGTGTCTGAAATGCTGTCTTCTGTCTGAAAAGTCCTCACCCATCCTTCTGGGTCCAGCTGGGCCTTTCCCTCATCTGGGACCCCCTCCTCTTGTTACCCTGCACCCCCCCCACCCCCACCCCGCTGTCCCTGGAGCGACACGGGACACCTTGCATAGAGCATCACACCTGTACATAGAACAGGTGCTGGCACAGTAGGCCTGTGTATCTGTTTCTCCAACCAGCCTGTGAGTTCCCTAGATGGTAGGTCTGTCTCCCCAGGGTCTGGGGAGGACTTGAACAATGGGATCCCCTCTCTCCTTGAGCTTCGGTGAGTGGGCAGGTCCAGCCTACTGTCCCTCAGTGGTAGAAGATGGATGGGGGTGCTAGAGAATTTGCAGAGGGAGATATGAGGTCTACTGAGCCATCAAAAGCAGCTGGGAAGCGGGGGCATAAAATGAGTCCTAAGGTTCCCAGCCGAACAGGGTCTGGGAACAAAGTCACAGAGAAGCACTCGCCCTGAGAGACTAAAAGGGAGAGAATCTGGGTTGATTCCCAAGGTGGGGGCTGTGGCAATCAGGGCCAGTAGCAACCAGGCCTAGCATTGCCCCCAAGTGCTTGGCAGGGGCATTGGTATCTGGATGAGGAAGTTTGGCCACTCACACTTGAAAACAAGGTCACTTACTTTTCCTTTCACTTTCATGGGGAATGCAGGGCAACTGAAGACATTCCCATTTTATAGGTGAGGACGTCGAGGCACAAGGAGGTAAAGGGTCTGTCACCAAACTGCTGGGTACTGCATCCCACCCCCTCTCTTTGGGCTGCACCATGTTGAGTTAGTTGAGACAAGATCAATCAGCTCATTCCATCACCACTGGTTTGATTTCTGTGGACAAACCCAAAAGCCAATCTAAAAAAAACATTTCTCCAAAGCCACGTCTTGTGTGTTCAGTTATCCATAGAATTTGTTTTTCTTCTTTGCAGCCTGGCGATATAATTGACCTACAATAAATGGCATATATTTAAAACATACGATGTGATGAGAGTTGACATATGTATACTCCCATGAAACCATCACAACTGAGACCACGAACGTATCCACTGCCCCTAAAAGATTTCTTGCCCACACACACAGGCAGCCACAGACCTACTTTCTGTTGCTATTACTACACTTTCTAGAACTTATGTAAATGGGATCACACAGTATGTACTCATTTTTATCTGGCTTCTTGTTTTTTTTTTTTTTTTTAGATTTTATTTATTTATTTGACAGAGAGAGCGCGCACGCAAGCAGGGGGAGCAGCAGGCAGAAGGAAAATCAGCCTCCTGATGAGTGAGGAGCCCAATGCGGGACTCAATCTTGGGACCCTGGGATCATGACCTGAGCCAAAGGCAGACTCCTAACCTACTGAGCCACCCAGGCGCCCCCCTCTGGCTTCTTTCATAGTTGCTTTGAGATTTGTCCATGTTGTTGCATGTGTCAAAAGTCCATTTCTTTTTATTACTGAGTGGTATTCCATTTTATGGATGGAGTACCACAAATTGTTTATCCATTCACCTGCCCATGGACATTTGGGTTGTTTTCAGTTTGGGGCTATTACAAACAAAGCAGCATGAGCATTCGCAGACAAGTCTCTGTGTGAGCATACATCTTCATTTTTCTTGGGTAAAGAAAAAAAGTCTACTTGGGAGTCGACTGGCTCAGTCATATGGTCAATTTATGTTTCATTTTTTAAGAAGCAGGCAAACTCTTTTCCAAATTAGTTGTGCCCCTCTACCTTCCTGCTGCCAACCTATGGGAATCCTCTTCCTCCGCATCCTCACCAACACTCTATATGGTCCATCTTTTTAATTAAGCCATTCTAGTGGGGGTGTAGTGGTAGCTGCTACGGTTTTAATTTTCCTAATGACTAACAATGTTGAGCTTCTATTCATGTGCTTCTCTACCATCCATGTATCTTCCCTGATGGAATGTCTATGCAAAGAAAAAGCTTCAAAAGGGTATTGTATTTGCTTAGTGTAGACATAGTAAAGCACACAATTTTGAACAGAGTCTTTGGAATCTGTGAGTCCTGGTTTCCCATCCTGGCTTAGACACTTACTCTGCAACTTAGGATCAGGTAGCTTACCTTCTCTGAACTTCATTTTCCTCTTGTGAAAAAGAAGAGTAATAATAGATCCCAATACAGTTTATAGATTTTTATTTATTTATTTAACAGACAGATCACAAGTAGTCAGAGAGGCAGGCAGAGAGAGAGAGGAGGAAGCAGGCTCCCCAACTGAGCAGAGAGCCTGATGTGGGGCTTGATCCCAGGACCCTGAGACCATGACCTGAGCCGAAGGCAGAGGCTTTAACCCACTAAGCCACCCAGGTGGATCAAATACTTAAAAACTAGCATATAGAACTTTAAAAACATTATTCATAATTATTATTATAACATCTTCTGTTGGTCTGATTTGAATTGTAACCATCAAGACTCCTGGCATATGTCAGAAACTAGTCTCTATGGAAATTAAATTGTGCTTTGTATACACTACAGTAGATATGCAATTTTTTTTAAATCTCTAGGTATGTAAAGAATGGAATTTAGTACAAGTCTAGTGTTTCAGAACTGAAAGAGTCCTTAGAGCTATTTAAATCAATACCATGCCTTAGCTCAGAGCTTCTGGAAAGCAGAGCCTGAGGCAAGGATTATAGTACTGAGACTTTACTTGGGAAGCACAAACAGGAAAAAACTAGGAAGTGACACAACGGAAGATGTGTGGGTTATCCACCACCCAAGTACTCAACAAGGCACCAAAGAAACACAGTAGGTCTTTTGGCAGGCATGCTTTCTCAGAACACAGAATTTTCCTGGAAGGCCTTCAGAGAGAAGCCACACTTGACAGAAGCCCAAGGAAAAGGAAAGTAGGGGACCTGTGCCTGTCAGTTCTCCTCCTATGGTCAAGGTCCACCCCGGGGAGAACAAACTCCCCTTACACTCCAGGGTGAGTCATCCAGCACTATGGTGATCATTGGGAAAACACAGCCCACAGCCTGCCTTGTGGCATTTCATCTAGGCTCAGAAGTCAGAGGTAGGATGCCAGCCAAGGGAGGAAAAAAAAAACATAAGAAGGTGGATAGGACTTATGTCCTGACTTAGGCTACACACCCTGAGAAGTCAACACTGAGTCAAAGATTGGAGTGCTACAATCACCAAACTTAAAGAGCCAAGATGCCCTTCAACAGAGGAGTGGATAAAGAAGATATGTCCATATATACAATAGAATATTACACAACCATCAGAGAGGATGAATACCTAACTTTCATATCAATATGGACAGGACTGAGATTATGCTGAGTGAAATAAGTCAAGCAGAGAGAGTCAATTATCATACGGTTTCATTTACCTGTGGAGCATAAGGAATAACATGGAGGACATTAAGAGAAGGAGAGGAAAAGTGAATTGGGGGGAAATCAGAGGGGGAGATGAAGCATCAGAGACTTTGGAATATGAGAAACAAATTGAGGGTTTTCGGGGGGACTAGAGGGGATGGGTGAGCCTGGTGGTGGGTATTGAAGAAGGCACATATTGCATGGAGCACTGGGTGTGGTGCATAAACAATGAATCTTGGAACACTTAAAAAATAAAATTAAATTTAAAAAAAAATTTTTTTTGAGTGCTAGAGGTTCTAGGGGAATGGAATCCAGGCAGCACCAGTAGAAGAGTGAAGGGACCAGAAAAGGAAGGAAGCTGATATGGGTAATGGTGATGAGAAGGCTACCAGTGTGGGTATCTGGGATGCAATCCTACTGGGGACATCTAGGAAACAGGATGAAACACATCACAGGATTTTCCCACCTTCAAGGTCAGGAAGCAGGGATAGCTACCCCCAACTTCCAAAGGTCGTTGGCTGACGGCTGCTCCCAGGGACATTAACTTCCATTGCCCCTTCCCCCAGAGAAAGGTGAGTCCCAGCTGCTGGCAGTGGGATGACTTTGGCATATCCCTGGAGTGGTGACCACAGCCTGCTTCTTCAGGGGTCAGCAAGCTATTTCTTAAAGGGCCAGAGAGTAACTATTTCAGATGTGCGGGCCATGTGGTTTCTGTTGCAACCAGTCAGCTTGACCACAGATAATACACAAACAGATGGGACTGACTTTGTCCTAATATAACCATATTTACAAAAACAGGCAGCCAACCTGCAGACCATCATTTGCAGACCTCTATGCAATGTGTATGATGCATCCCATTCTGCAGATAAAGAAACTAAGAAACTAGGGCCCAGTAAAAAAAAAAAAAAAAGTAATTGGTCCTATAGCCAGCCAGAGCCCCATCTCTTGACCTTCTACCTGCTCTACCTCGCTTCCTCTTTATTGGGTTTTTGAGATGTTTTCAGAGGACTTGTAGCCAGACCACTCCAGGGGGGAGTCCGTGGAACCTACAATTTTTAAATGGCAGTGGTTTGGTTACTCTTGGTGACTGGAGAAGCCTCAGGGCCTGCAGCCTTCCAGTCTGCAAGGATCACTCAGCACAGCTTCTGGGAGCATGGCCGAGCGGAGCGGCTCCGGGAGCCTCCGCGGGCCAGGCCCCGTCCCAGCAGCCTTGCCCCAGCTGCTCTGGGGAGAGCGACTCACAGTGGCCGCAAAGCACAGAGTGAGAGAGCGGATTTGCACTTTGGAGCCTGCAAATATCTAAAAATATCCAGGAATGTGTGCACATATGTGGCCCTTCTGTGATCAAAACATCTGGGGAGAAGATTAAATGCTCCTGCTTTAATTTGCCTCAGATTCGGAGAAGACTAGGAAAGCGAAGGGAAGTTGAAAGTCATTGACTTTACTGGGGGGAAGGACGTCACAAGAGTTTTGTTTTTTACAAGGCAAAATAAGTTATGCACATGCAGAATCCTCCCCCAGGGGAAATCCTGGACCTCGGTTTCCTTGGGATTCTGGGGATTGTTTCTCATACGGGGACGGAAATTTTATTGGCTACAGACTTGAATTCCTGATTTGATGCCTTTTTTTTTTTTTTAAAGAAGATTAAAATGCCAAGTCTCCCAACCAAAACAGTAAGAGCTGTAATAATGTATCAAATCATTAAATTTCAGATCTGAAGAAGGCCTAGTGTGAGCCATACATTTATCAGATGAGGGAACTAAGACTCAGAAAGCAGAGAGAGCACGAGATTTCCTCTTGTCCCTCAGAAGGTGGTGGATGGGGCGCTGAAATGCGTGTGTCCTGACTCCCATACCAGGGGTGCAGTGGGAAAAAGATTTGGTGGGAAGGGTCAAGCCTGCTTCTGCTACTTCTAAGCCATAAGTCCTCATCTGTACACTAGAGATGATGATAATCAGTTGTTTCTGTAAGAAACTAGGATAGGACCTCTGGAGCCTTTGTTTGTTTGCTTGTTTTAAGATTTTTTTTAAAGATTTATTTTACTTCTTTAAGAAAGAGAGCACACAGGGACAGAGGGAGAGGGAGAGAGAATCCTCAAGCAGGTACCCCGCTGAGCATGGAACTTGTTGCAGGGGTTCCATCCCATATCCCACGATATCATGACTGGAGCCAAAATCAAGAGCTGGACAGTCAACCAGCTAAGCCATTCAGGTTCCGCTGGACCCCTGGATCTAACATAGCTGCTTTCTTGAATCTGTGAGGTCCTTCATAGTAGGCAGATGCCCACCCTTTTCATTATAAACCATGGCCCAAACCCTAATAAATGTCTTGATATTTTGGAGTGGATGATGTATGAGCCTGAAACTCCACCTGCCTTAAATCCTTGGTCAGAAGCAGGCTAACTGCCCCATAAGGTACACTTTGGTCTGCCCTAATTCTGGAGGAGGACAAGTTAGACACGCCTTGAAGTTTAGGGCAGCCTGCATAATTCACCTACCCACGCGTTTTTTGTTTTTGTTTTTGTTTTAGCTACACATGCCACACTTCAGTTTCCACTGGCTTTTCAAGTGCAAACCGTGGCTGGCTTCCTAGCCACTCTTTATTTAGGAGATAAGGCCCAGAGTAGAATCCTCAAAACAGAAGATTCAAAGGGAGGGGAGTCTAAGCAGAACCTGCTACTCAGACACCAGAATTTTTCAACCTGCTTCTCATTCAGAACCATGATCCAAGCATGCCCTTGACTTGATGTCCACCAGAGGGGATACCTACTGCGCCCCCTAGAGGCCATCCTTTTTGTTTTATCTCCAGTTAGTCCAGAGGGCTCAGTGACCAGACCCACCAGAGGTAGAGATGTCCCCAGCTAAAAGAAAAATTATCCTTTCCACTACTCTCACGTCCCTTGAATTCATTCATGAGACCACTGAGATGGGAGTTCATGCTCCCAAGGGCTTTACGAGTGCCTCCTTCATGCTGTCGCACATTCTCCATTCTATGATGAAAAGCTGTGTTCTCTCATACTCACCACACGACGAACAAGCTGAAGACTACATAATGGACAAGAGCAACGAGCCGTCACTGCAATAGAAACACCCACATTTGCCACCACACTGTCAAGTTCTTAGAGAATAAACGCTTCTATTTTCATCAGTACCCCCTTTGCTACAGAGAAAAAATTTCTCAAATTCTCAGATTATGTCAGAAACTCCCTTTGCATCTTCTATATTTTAGTAAGCTTTTTTAAATTAAACTTTTTATTTTAATTCCAGTATAGTTAACCGATAGTTAACTATACTAGATATATTAGTTAACTATACTAGATATATTAGTTTCAGGTGTAGCGTAGAGTGATTCAACAATTCTGTACATGACTCAATGCTCATCATGATAAGCGTACTCTTAATCCCCATCACCTATTTTCCCCATCCCCCACCCACCTCTCCTCTGATAGCCAACAACAATCTGTTCTCTGTAGATAAAAGTCTATTTTTTGGTTTGTCTCTCTTTTTTTTTCCTTTTGCTCCTATATTTTTTTTTCTTAAATTCTACATATTAGTGAAATCGTATGGTGTTTGTCTTTCTCTGACTGACTTATTTCACTTAGCATTATAGTCTCTAGCTCCATCCATGTTGTTGCATCTGGCAAGATTTCATTCTTTTTTATGGCTGAGTAATATTCCATTGTGTATATACACCACATTTTCTTTCTCCATTCATCTATTGATGGACACTTGGGCTGCTTCCACAATTTGGCTCTCATCAATAAGGCTGCAGGAAACATAGGAGTGCATGTGCTCCTTCTTTCTTCTTATTCTGCTTGGTCCCAGCAATAGGAGCCATGGGAGCTGAAGGAGGCAGGATGGAAATTTGGTCTCTTCTTTGGTAGCTATAAATGGCATTATCTATAGCACCAACTTTCACACGCCCCACAACTGCCTCCATTCAATACTAACTCTCTAATGTGTTCCACTTCTCTGAAGTTCCAAAGGGTCAACAAGACAAATTATTGCCCAAAGACTCACTTGCAGCATCTAGGAAATACAGACTAATCCCAAAGCCAAATGCCAAACACATATGCCAGTTTCCAGAAGATAAATATCTGGAATTAAATGGAATTTTAAAACTCCTCCCTAGAGCCCACCTCTAGGGATTGAGGAGCATCTAAATGGCCAGGATTAGCTTCATCTTATCTCCATTTCTGGGGGGTCCCTGTTTTCCCTATGGGGAAGAAGTGTCACATACTATATATATTTTTAAAGATCCCAGGGTATTTTTTTGTTTGGGAAGTAAGAAAACGCAACCAGAGAGTTACTTAATCTGCATCATGTCTAGATGTTAGGCTGAGGTATAAATGTGAAGTCATATTGATCCTAAGATATGCTTGTGATTCCTACATTCTGTGGGTATGGGACTAGTACTGTACACTTTTTACAGATACTATTGACTAAGCTGGCCTTACACCCAGATTCACTGAACCAAGTCCTACTTTATGCCTGTTGTCCTGAATTCCTGTCTGCTTTAGTATTTATTCAGGATGTTTGTGTTTTCCTTTTATTTTTGTGGGAGTTACTTCATTTTCTGGTGCACATTGTATAAACCTGTCTGGTGAACTTGGTTATATGAAGTGGCTAAGCATATTTTTAGATGGCAGTTAGAACAGGTGACATTAGGTGACCTAAGTTTAAGGTAACCATGAGGAAAATAGCTGCCCATTCATTGACTCTAGGTCTAAACATAAGAAAAGAGGCAAGGATTGGAGAATAGGCCTCATGAAGAGCTGAGCAAGACTTTGCTTGCTTGCTTGCTTGCTTTTTTATCAAAGGTTTTATTTATTTATTTATTTATTTGCCAGAGAAAAAGGGCAGGAGAGAGAACAAGAGTACAAGCAAGGGGAGTGGCAGGCAGAGAGAGAATCAGGCTTCCTGCTGAGCAAGGAACTTGATATGGGACTCCATCCCAGAACCCTGGGATCATGACTTGAGCTGAAGGCAAACGCTGAACTGTATAGCCACCCAGGCATCCCATGAGCGAGACTTTTCTGATACTCTCAATCTTTGTGGCCCAAGGCCATATCCCTGAATCAGAAAATAGATCAGAATATGGGGATATGTTGGCTACAGATTCCAGCTTCTAAGGAGAAAAGCTAAAGCACCTCCCACATACTCTACCCATAAGCAGGAGTTTTCTGACATGGGTGATAGGCAGTGCTCTGCTAGGGTGTTAAGATAATGATGGCAAAAGGATTTTAAACACTTGCCAATTCCAGTCATCTAATAGAGCTGTTTAGGGCATCATGTTGAGAAAAATTTTAGGTTTGGCAAGAATGAGGGCCATCATTGATTTGGGATGTTGGCCATGGTTCAGGAGCTGAGAGTATCTGTACTCATCTCAGTACTTTGCCATTTCTGTACTAACAAGATGAGCTTTCAGTAGGAGGAAGAAAGGATTTTTAAAATTCTTCTTTCCTCGTGGCATACCCTAGTGGCTCCATTTTCTTTTTTGGACTGATTAGGTCTGTTACACTAGTTGGCTACGAAGCACTCCCTTAGCTTATCAGACTGCTCTCTTCTACCTTACTCTTGTAAGGGTGGGGAGGGTGGGGGATTAAAGGCTTTTGCACTAGATTTTAGGAAATTACTCTATTTCCCTTCATGATTTTTCTCTTGGGTGTGTCCTTCCTAGGTTCTGTTCATGGGAATGATAGCTCTCAGGATGCGCCAGGATGGTCTCTCATTGTAGGCCTTCATCCATCCAGGAGCACAGAGTTGGTCCTTATAATTCAGACCTGGTATAGCCTTTCTCCCCAGGGTGGAAGCCTCAGTGCCACAAATTTTTCTATAGTTATAAAACAGTTTTCCTCTGGATGTCTTTGTCCATATGTACCTTGCCTGTGGAGCTAGGAGGCCTGGTGTCAGACAAGGCAGGCGGCTGGTCAAGGAGTCAGTGACTTGAGGTCTCAGCCAAACATTTTGCCATCTTATCACTACTACCAATAACACACATTTTCCTGGAGATGTAAGGATCAAGGATAATGTATATAAAGTGCCTACAACTCAACTAGCTCTTCTATAGTGAGCTATTACTATTATTATTATAATAATGACTAATATCACTTGAAGACCAAATTTTTCTTCATCTGATTTTATTTTTGGCCAAAGTAATATGTACTGTGGTGACAGGTAGTCCTATTGAGAAAATATCTGGACAACAGCAAGCAGTGCATATCTCCTCCATGGACCCATTAGTAAGAAATTCAACACAAATTCCATCCTAAACCTTATTGTTCAAATGAATGGTTTCAAACATAATGGGAAGTTTTATGTCAGTCACCTTACATCCTAGGATTTGTACTTTGAGAGGTTTTCATTATTTCTTTCTTTATAAAAAATATTCTAGATGCCCAGGGTGAGTTTCCCCACAAAATACTTGCTCATCAATGAGTTAGATGGGAGATGTTCACAGACTCCAGATGTGATGTATCCAACCATTTGGGAAACCTTGAGGCCCTCTGGCAAGCTGTTCTCAGGATGGCTAGAAGCTGAACAGGAGGTATGTGTCCTAGCTCCTTCTGTGAAAGTAGTCATCTTGCCATTTCAATGGAACAGTGTGGATGAGAGAGCTTTTGAGAAGGAAGTGATTTACATTATTAAGAACAACTGTACATATGGGATTTATAGATTTGGGTCACTTAGGTTTAAATTTGCCTATTGGTAGGAAAGTTAAAAGGCCATGTTATGACTGTGTATACTTTCAAGACATGCCAATAAACATGCTGAAGCCCCTATTCTCTATGGATAACTCTGATAGACAAGAAATCTGGGGGTGCTGGTCAGGCCCTAAACTGTGTAAATAAATGTTGGCTCAAAGATTTTAAAGGGTGCCTATTTTTTTACAAGAAAGGGAGGAACACAAAAGTGGAAGGTCCAAAGGCATTGATGACTCCAGGATAGGGGCCAATGAGGCATCAGGCAGCCAGAAAAGGAGTCTGAGAATGTGTAGTGTGAGTCTACGGATACATTGTGTGAATTAAAAGACTAATCTATGTGAGCCAATGGGTACACAGTGTCAATATTCACCTTATCAGAAATCATAAATTTGAGAAATGATATGAAATGGGATTTTCAGTAAAACCAGGTACACTCTAGATTCTGTCTAAATTCTCAATCGCTTTCTTCCTCACAAGGAGTCTAAAGGAGATATATACGCTCAAAAGTACCAAAATAAGACATCATTGGCTGAGACTTCAGTACTAAAACCTGTTATAGAATTCTAATAAGCCAAATTAGACCATGTAGAAGGATTCCTTTTCCTAGTCAGGACAAGCCATATGAATAGTTCGTGTTTCACTCTTTCCAAAGAACTATCCCAAATGGGGTATATGTGCCTGGGGGTTGCTAGAATTTGTGTCAGGCTTGGCTGCCCCTGTCTTAGGATTCTCCCAACTCTAGATTCACCCAGCACCCAGCTCTGTCATTGTTCACTAAGGGCAAGGGATGTTTTCAGGACAGACTGAAGACCACAGAGGAGAAGGTAGAGGGAGGAATATTTCAGCTGACGGAAGAGGAACTTCCTAATGGTTGAGCTCTCCATGACAAAAAGGTTACTTCTGGAGATTGTCAGCTTTCTGTCTCTGGAGGGGAACTGGCAAGAACAGTCAACCTTCAGTGGAAATGTTGTAGAAGAGTTTTACAGTCTCAAAAGTGGATAGATCTGTTAGGTCCCTTTCCATCTTTAGAATTATGGTTTTGAGTCATTTCACCATGCCAGTCTCCAATTTACAGATTTTTAAATTGACTCCTGAGGTCCTTTCCTGCTTGGTGGTAATGATAGGCCCTTAATAATGTTGTCACATATCTTGGTGCATTGTAAATGAAAAGAACAGAATGAGAAAAATATGACAAACAAAAGCTAAGGGAGTTCATGATCACCAGACCAGTCTTCTAAGATGAGCAAAAGGGAATTCTTCAGGGTGAAATGAAAAGACACTAACAATATATGAATGCATTTTTTAATATTTTTTAAAGTTTTATTTATTTATTGGAGAGAGAGATACAGCATGAGTGGGGAGAGGGGAGGAGAGAGAAGCAGATTCCCCGCTGAGCTGGGAGCCTGATGCAGGACTCGATCCCAGGACCGTGGGATCATGACCTGAGCCAAAGGCAGCTGCCTAGCTGACTGAGCTACCCAGGTGCCCCCCCTTTTTATTTTCATTTTTTAGTATTTTTATCAGTGAAGGTAAATATATAAATGAAGTCAGAATTCTCTAATATTGTAATGGAGACACATAAATCACTTTCAAACTTTCAAACCACAATGAAAACATATTAAAAATAAGTACAGCTACAGTAATTTGTTACTGGATACACAATGTAAATAAGAGGTAAATTGTAACACCAGAACCTAAAATGTGAGGGAGACAGAGAAGTAACTGAAGACCAAGAGAAATAAAAGTATAGCTTTTGTATGCAATTGAAGTTAAGTTGTTATTAAGTTAAAACAGGATGTTACAACTTGTAAGATATTTTATGTAAGTCTCATGGTAACCACAAAGGAGAAATTTGTAGTAAGTAAATACTTACGAATAAACTAAGCCACAGAAGTGAATGATCTATATACTGAAATCTATTAGACAATTATGGAAAAAGATAAGTGAAAAAGACACAAACAAATGGAAAGATATGCCAAGCTCATGGATTGGGAGAATTAACATTGTTAAAATATCCATATTACCCAAAGTGATCTATATATTCAAAGCAATGCCTATCAATATTTCAATGTCATTTTTCATAGAAACAGAAAAGGTAATCCTAAAATTCATGTGGAACAACAAAAGACCCAAAATAGCTAAAATAATCTTAAGAAAGAAAAATAAAACTGGAGGTATCACATTTTCTGATTTTAATTACATTACAAAGCTACAGTAATCAAAATAGTATGGTACCGGCATAAAAGCAGACACCCACCAATACTGTATGACCTGAAATAAACTCACACATATATGGCCAACTAATATTTGACAAGAGCACCAAAAATACACAATAGGGAAAGAATACTCTCTTCCGTAAATGCTATTGGTCTAACTGGATATTCACAGGTAAAGGAATGAAATTGGGTCCCTTTCTTAGACCACTCACAAAAATAAACTCAAAATGGATTAAAGGGCGCCTGGGTGGCTCAGTGGGTTAAGCTGCTGCCTTCGGCTCAGGTCATGATCTCAGGATTCTGGGATCGAGTCCCGCATAGGGCTCTCTGCTCAGGAGGGAGCCCGCTTCCTTCTCTCTCTGCCTGCCTCTCTGCCTACTTGTGATCTCTCTCTGTCAAATAAATACATAAAATCTTTTTTTTAAAAATGGATTAAAGACTTAAATGTAAGAAACCATAAAACTCTTAGAAAAAAGTGTGCCTGGGTGGCTCAGTGTGTTAAAGCCTCTGCCTTTGGCTCAGGTCATGATCCCAGGGTCCTGGGATCAAGCTCCGCATCGAACCCCGAGCCCCGCATCAGGCTCTCTTCTCAGCAGGGAGCCTGCTTCCTCCTCTTTCTCTGCCTGCCTCTCTGCCTACTTGTTATCTCTGTCTGTCAAATAAATAAATAAAATCTTAAAAAAAAAAAACTCTTAGAAAAAAAGCAAATGGAAAAAATTCCTTGACAATGTCTTGGCAAAGATTTTTTAAGATGTGATCCCCAAAGGACAAGCAACAAAAGCAAAAAAACAAGTGAGACTACATGAAACTGAAAGGCTTCTGCAGAGCAATGGAAAAATCAACAGAATGATAGGGCAACCCCACAGAATGAGGGAAAAGATTTCTAAATCCTATATCCGATAAGAGGTTAATATCCAAAATATATAAGGAATTCATACAACTCAATAGCAAAACAAAACAAGACAAAAACCCAAATAATCCTATTTTTTTAGTGGGCAAAGGAACGGAAGGGATATTTCTCCAAAAAGACATCCAAATGGCAACAGGTACAAGAAGATGTTCAATATCGCTAACCAACAGAGAAATGAACATCAAAACCACAATGAGATATCACCTCAGACCTGATAGAATGGCTATTATCAAAGAGACAAGAGATAAGTGTTAGCAAGAAAGTAGAGAAGAGAGAGCCCTTTTACACTGTTAGTGGTTACGTGAACTGGAATGGCCACTGTGGGAAACAGTATGGAGATTCCTGTAGAAATTAAAAATAGAACTATCATGATCCAGTAATCCCACTTCTGGGAATATATAGAAAAGAAACAAAACTCACTATCTTGAAGAGATTATCTACACTCTCATGTTCATTACAGCATCATTTACAATAGCCAAGATATGGAAACAACCTAAGTGTCTATCAGCAGAGGAATGGATAAAGGAGATGTGAGATATACACATACACACATCAAGATACATCTCTATCTAGATGTGTGTGTACACATGATGTACAAAGATGTGTGTACACACATCTAGATAGAGATGTATAATGTGCATAGAGATGTATAGGTCTATAGATGGACATAGATATACATACAACTGTAGATGTATGTGTGTAGAGAGATAGATGTGTATATGATACATATGGACGTGTGTATGCATACATAGATATGCAGATATGTGGTATATATGTGTAAGTATACATATGCACATATAATGGAATACTATTCATTCGTTTAAAAAAAAAGGAAATCCTACCATTTGTGACAATGTGGATGATACTTGAGGGCATTATGCTAAGTGAGATAAGTCAGACAGAGAAAGACAAATACTGTACGACCTCACTTATATATGGAATCTAAAAAAGGTGAACTCATAGAATCAGAAAGTAGAATGGTAAACACCAGGGGTTGGAGGGTGTGGGAAATGGGGAGGTGTTGGTCAACAGGTACAAACTTTCAGTTATAAGACAAATAAATTCTGAGCACCTAATATACAGCATGGTGACTAGAGGTAACAACACTGTATGGCATACTTTAAATTTACTGAGTATTAAATTTGGTGAGTATTAGTTCTCACCACACACACAAATCATAACTACCCAAGATGATGGACACATTAACTAACTTTATCATGGTAATCGTTTTACAACATATACACATATCAAATTTTTAAAAAGCATGACACATTTACTATTCAGCTGATATTTCACTTTAAGGAAAACCACTCAATTTGTTGGTGAAAGGAATGTAGAGGGGAAAAAGTGAAATGCCAAAACTGCATTGTAAGTATTGGAGATAAATATGAAGTTATTAATATTTTAAAAAATAAACATGTGTGTATCTGCATATATCACTCATTCCGCCTAAAAAATGTTTCATCAGTTCATGCCTTTCCCTTCAGAAATTGTGCCTTCACATAATATATAATCCAGTTTCCCAACCTGCTTTAAGAGATGCCAAATATTTAATGACACCCCACCTAGAAACAATAAATACATTTGAGTCAGTCTTAGACTCCTGGGGAAAGAATGCTGAAAATTTGATGAAAGGGATTAATAAATTATAACCAGGCTATTAAGATGTGAATCACTAAAGACTCCTGACACTCTTTTCTTTTCTCTAATTAGAATTAGAAAAACAAACAGACTCACCCCCCTGTGCTCAGAATTCCACTCCCTCCATTCTGAGGTCACTGGGTTGATCTAGTTCACAGACTTTCATTTAGACATTAAGATGGCTTTAACCCATGGGCAGTAAGGTTCTGACTGTTGGGAGTCAGTGTTCTGGTTCTCCAAACCAGATGCTGCAACCACATTGGTGAGACGCCAGTCACACAGCTGGGAAGAGGGAAGACCCAATTTGTGGGCTGTGGGGTATCTTCCCAATCAAAGTGCTCCTGCTGATGGATTTCAGAGCCTGCCTCAAGCTGTCATAGATCCAAGCTTTCAGAAAAGAACCTTAGAGATGATCTCATCCCACTCTTTTTTGTGTGTAAGCAGAAACTTAACAAAAGTTTGGAAGCTCTCTCAAAGAGGTCACACATGCAACCTTTGATGGCGAACTTCACACAAGAACCTGGTCTCTTGCTTCCTGGATGGCTGCTGCTCTGTCTACATCTATTTCTACACCTACTGGAGGGCCCAAAATCCAGTAGCGCAAGCTTCCTTATCTGACCACTAGACCAGCTGTTTATAATACCAGCATCAGAGGACAGCTACAGGTAGGTGTCAGGTATGAGAAGACAATCCCAGCACCCCACAGTCCCCATGAAACATTCGCGTCTTCACTCTCTGAACACCTGATGTAGAGCTCTGACAGCAGATTCAGCCAGTGTGGGGGCTGAAACTGACTCTCTTCCTCACCTTTGTATCCCAGAGCCTGGAATAATGCCAGAGGAGTCCTCAAGGGAAAAATTGTTTAAATTAATGAATCATGAGGATTTACCTAATTTTAGAACTTCTCTCTCTCGTATGCAATAACTCAATGCCAAGTGGTTAAAAAATACTTTTTCCTCCAATATTTTATGGATGCTACTTCAAGACAATCTTTCAACAAACATTTAGTCAGGATTACTATGTAACTAGGGGCTAGGTAATGAGAAATAAAACAACTCCTGTCCGCAAGGGCTCATAGTCCATCAAGGAAGACAGATGTCCAGATGGTTGTAATCTGGGTTGAAGGTACACCATGAGAGAGGGGTGTCATAGGAGGGACACATAGACCAGAGGCAGGGGCAGAGATGATAACCGAGCTAAGTGTTGAAGAATAACTCAGTTGGAGAAATAACAAGAAAGGATGTTTCAGACTGAAGGAACGTGTGCAAAACCTTGGAATGAGATGGCATGAGAAAGAATGAAATTGGCGAATTTCAAGATGTTCTACAAGTAAAGTGTAAGTCTGTGTCCTTCTCTGCTTGTTTGCTTTTCCACAAGAGGCCATTGTTGACTAGGGGAGGAAGTGTTGGATTTGGAACAGAAATCAGTCTGAAAAATAATGACTGCCTTTAAACTTGCAAAGCATATACTGTATGTGGCAGACTCGATTACACAGACAAGAATGATGGAGGAATTATTACATGTCACCTGGTGGTGAAACTGAGACTCAGTGAGTATCAATACTAGTGTGACTTCTGCTTCTCAGTCCTGTTTGTGGAGACCAGGGAAGTCCCATCATCAATATGCTACCTTGGATACAAGCACAAAGCCATGCCATGCCTCCCTCAGTAAGGAGTTTCTTCCACCATTAAGAGCAGCATTCCCTACCTCTTCTCTGAACCACCCCCATGGGGATCCCTGCCAGAGCACACAGGAAAACTGTAGAACCTTTCCAAGTCCTGCCCACTCTCCTGTTCAGCCACCTCAGGCACCTCTCAGCAAACTTTCCTTACAGACCTGGAAGTGTGCCCCCTAGAGGTGTGTGGGACTGTAGGTGTTGTGCCGAGTCTCTTCCATTCTCCCAGGATTTCCTCACACTGCTCCATGCACTCGTCTCCTCCTCATATACTTCCCTTCATTCAGAACTGCCTTTCCCTTTGATTAACAATGACCTCATTAGCCCTGAAGTCTAGCTCAGTGTCACCTTTCCCAAGGAGGCCCCTTCCTGGGACACACACAGACTTCCCCCCTTCTCTGCCCTTAGGAGCTGTCCCGCCATTTGCCATTTACTCTGCACCCCACAAAAGACTGTGACTCGTGGAAGATAGGGACCTACTGAGTTCATCTCACAGTCCTGGGCAACCATTGGGCAAACAGCATTCCAAATTGTAAATGCGCTGAATCCCAAAGAAGATTCAAGCTTTCACTCTGCCACTTCCTGGGGCCAGAAGATGAAAAGTAGGATCCTCGCCTTGCTGGGTCACCACAAAGTTCGAGCGAGGCAGGGAAGCCTTCCTGCTCACAACAGACACTCTATACCCACTGCCCTCCTGCGTATAGGGAAAACGTACTATAGTCTCTGCGTAGACCTTTCCTTCTATGCTTGCCTTTCTAACCCTCTGGAAAAGAACAGGATGGCCAAAACCCTGCATACCCCAGAAATAAGTCAAGTAAACTAATATTTAAAAGTGTCTATTGGATTGGAAACCAAAAACCTCTTCTTTTTTTTTTTTTTAACCTTAGTAAGACATATTTCACTCCAGAGATTGGACAAGTAGCAACATGTTGAGATGTGAACTTGGCATAGCTCATACTTCCCCTCTATCTTCTCCGCTACCATGTCCACATCAAATCTCCAAACTCAAGTATCAGTCAGTGGTTTCCAGGCAAAGATGCCAGGCAGAACTCTTATCTCCCGAGTCCCAACCACCACCAGGCCAGAAATAAGAATCACTTAAGAATGTTAATTGAATGCTATAATTATAGTCTATGCATAAATAGGCATTTTGCACTGATGTTGTACACTGCCAAGAAAATATTTACTTGGCTAACTCAAGTCCACGACCAAGTCTATTTTTTTCACAACAGAAATAATACTTTAATTTGGCATCACCAGACACACCAGAGTGAATAATCTAGGATATTTCCAACAGAAGATATCTCTTATGCTTTTGCCTTTCTTATTAGTCATATGTCTTCTTTCTTTGCAGGATCTATATGTAAGTTATCTGCGGATTCTTTTGCGTTCCTTTCTGACTTTTCTTGAGATCGGCTGTTTATTGGAGTTCCCTTCCGGGAAGGGCCAGGGAAGTGAGCAGGGGAGGTCTGAAACCTGGTTTCGTTTCTTGCCTTAAAACCCCCCTTCAACAAATCTATGATTCTCTTTGCACTTGGATGCTTCTTTCCCTTCGGATTTTTGGTCCATGCTGTTCCCAGCAAAGCCCTTTAAGTCCTAGGCTCTTTGGCAAATAGCAAACATGGTCTCCTCAATCTCTTCCCCACCCCGCCACGTCAGCGTGTTGCCCCAGACCAGCAGTGAGTCTCAGACCATGGATATAATGGAGCCTGTGATTTCCGCCTTCAGCCCCAATTTTGCTGTTGTTCTCAGGGAGGCAGATGGTCCTTGACAGAGACATTCCTATTAATCTGGTGACCCACCCAGCCTAGGCCACGCCATTCTAATCAAAGCCTCCTTTCAGGGTGGGAATCTTCACATTTAGGAAGTCTCTTTCTTGGTCAAGCCCCGAGGTGGTCTCTAATCCTTTCTCGTTTTTCCCCCAGATTTCACAGTATTTGGTAGTTAGACTTTACAATTTGTGGCTCTTTCCTTGCTTTTTGTATAAAATGATGGGTTCCCCCCTCCTTTTTTTAAAAAAAGAAAATTTATTTTCTGTGGGTGTCTAGTCAGGAACTAAAAATGCTAAAGTGTCTTCCACCTTTAACTAGAATTTCAAAAGGTCTTTTTTTTAATAAACATATAATGTATTTTTATCCCCAGGGGTACAGTTCTATGAATCGCCAGGTTTACACATTTCACAGCACTCACCATAGCACATACACTCCCCAATGTCCATATCCCCACCACCCTCTTCTGCCCCCTCCCCCCAGCAAACCTCAGTCTGTTTTTTGAAATTGGGTCTTTTATGGTTTGTCTCCCTCCCGATCCCATCTTCTTTCATTTTTCCTTTTCCTACCCCCAGCCCCCTCATGTTGCATCTCCACTTCCTCATATCAGGGAGATCATATGATAGTTTTCTTCCTCTAATTGACTTATTTCACTAAGCATAATACCCTCTAGTTCCATCCACATCATCACAATTGGCAAGATTTCATTTCTTTTGATGGCTGCATAGTATTCCAATATATATATATATATATATATATATATATATATATATATCACATCTTCTTTATCCATTCATCTATTGGTGGACATCTAGGTTCTTTCCATAGTTTTGCTATTGTGGACATTGCTGCTATAAACATTCAGGTGTATGTGCTCCTTCAGAGCACCACATTTGTATCTTTAGGGTATATTGCAAACGACATATCAGATAAAGGACTAGTATCCAAAATCTATAAAGAGCTTAACAAACTCAACACCCGAAGAACAAATAACCCAATCAAGAAATGGGCAGAGGACATGAACAGACATTTCTGCAAAGAACACATCCAGATGGCCAACAGACACATGAAAAAATGCTCCACATCACTCGGCATCAGGAAATACAAATCAAAATCAAAAGGTCTTTTTAAGCCCAAATCCCTTCATCGAGTTCTTATCCTTCTGTATTGTTTGTATTGCAAATGCCTTCACGCCTGCTATGGGGTAAGGTGAAGAATACATACGTCAATTTTAAAATGCCACCTACTTCCACTTGCCTCCCTCTCAACTTTGATGTCTGGTCCTCTCTTTGGAAGTATCTTCATTTTTTACTTTCTTTTCTGTCATTTTTCTCAGACAACCTGGACACTCTTCAGTTCTCTAAAACAGGTCAAAGAGATATCCTTTGAGGCCTCTCCGCTTTCCCTCCAGCCGGGAGAGCAAATGGCGCTCGTCAGAGACGTAATTAATTCTCTTCCTTCACGGCCAAGCCTTGTGCCCCAAATCTCTAAACAAACCTCCAGAGGGATGGGGTTCCCCCTCAAAACTCTCATAACCACTGCCATGGAAACCACCTCTTCCTTGTCTTGAGGGAAAGGGCTCCTGGGAGAACCACTCTGGGGCAACCCACACCAGGCCCCCTCTGTGCAGATCCACTTTGTATTTCAGAGGCAAACCCCTCATCAGCCAAAGAGCCTGGTCACTCCTTCCACCCACATCCCCGTGGGGCTGCTGAGCAGTGTAAGCATGGAGGAAGCAGCCTGCTCACCAGAGTTCCCACCTGCTTCCTACACCTGTTCTCCCGGAGTCCTGATCCAAGGCGAAAGAAAAGAAGATTCAACCTTGCCTGGATGTTTATCCTGCTGGTGCAATGTCATTCAATATGGAAAATCAGGCAAGTAGCGTTCCAAAGAAATGGATCACTGGGTTGGCAATTTCCCTGGATTCATTGTGTTCACAGCTGGGAAATCAGGTTCCCCCAAATTATGCTTTCAGGATCCTTGCAGAGCAATAGGAGCAAGAATGGAGTCCTGTCCTCTCACTGGTGTAAACAAAACAAAAGCAGTTGTAGGATCCCAGATAGAAGACCAATAGCTTCTACTAAGACCGCCATTGACTGCAAGGGCGAGGGGCACCATTTACACCTTGCCTCGATTCATCTCACAAGCAAATACCTCTGTTTGATGCAGAAAGACACTAAGGATCCCAGTAGAAAAAGGAAGGGACCAAAGGAGTATTTTTAGAGTGATTACGTTGTTGATAATTACTTCTTTAATCAAAATGTTTTAATGTTTGGCTTTGAATAAATCTTCCAAGAAGAGGCAAATTGAGAGGTAAGGGGTAACCTTGAACTTACATCTTAAAGCACTTTGAGGTTAGAAACCAACCTCTCCAGAGGTGCTTCTGGGTATGAGAGTGGAGCATGTGTCTCTCCCAGGCCAACACGCCCTCTTCCCCACAGTCAGTGTTGACATGGGAAGGGCAGCCACGCAAATGGAAAAAACCCAATATATCACAGCGGTTCTGTTTTTGTCACTGTGACAGTGAATATGACCAAAGAGAACTCCTCAACTCAATCAAAGAATGCGGGACTTTTGAACGAGAAAGAACCTTACAGATTCTGACCCCTGCATTTCAAAAAGACAGCAGGCAAAGTGCTTTACTCAGTTTACTTTTTTAAATGATGTAAGGATAAACAGTTGGTATTATAACCAAGACATTTCCTCCCTGATGTTTCCCTAACCCTCTCTAATACTGAGAACACAACGGGAAAAATAGTGCACAAATGTAGCCCCAAGGTAGACGCCTGCAGTCTGATGAGAGTGTTCTGAGAGACCCCAGCCTGAGTGGAGAAGGCATGGCAGACGTGGGAAAGTGGCAGGGAGAAGCAGGGACGATCCACTCACTAGGGGCGCAAGGAAGGGCACATTTATTTATTCTGCCGATTAAATTAGATCTGTTTCATGGCCCATTCCACCAAAAGCAGAAGGTCTAGGATCTTACCTTCATGCATACCTCCCTCCCCTAGATTGTATGAAATCTCCAGGGGTTTATACATTTAGATACTCTTGTTGAAACCATAAGACCCACCCTAGGCTCTCTTGCTTGGACACTGGAACTAATTCCCCACCATCCACCCAGTGTCCCCCACCATCTGTCTAGTGTGGCTTTTTCCTGCAGAAAAGTCTTACTTGCCCAGTGCCCTGCAGGCCATAATGGCCCTTCAAAAGGAGGTCATGATGCTTCAGACATTCACCCAGGGTGTGAAAGGTGGTGAAATCTGCAAGCTCCTTTTGAGGACTCCACCAGGGGTCAGACTCCTTACCTCTTCATCCCCGCTAACCTTTGGGAATCATCCACTCATTTCTCCCACAGGTGCTTGTGAGTTCATCAAAAAAGGCCCAGACCTCACAAAAAGCCCTGCCCAGGGAACGCCATGGTATTTATGTAGCTGTTTAGAGGGGGTTGGGCTTTTTTTTTTTTTTTAAGACTTTATTTATTTAAGAGAGGTGGAGAGAGAGCACAAGTAGGGCAGAGCAGCAGGCAGAGGGAGAGGGAGAAACAGGCTCCCTGCTGAGCAAAGAGCCCGATGCGAGGCTCGATCCCAGGACCCTGAACTCATGAATCGAGCTGAAGGCAGGCGCTTAACCGACTGAGCCACCCAGGCACCCCTGGGCTTTTTCTTTTTAACTGGGCATTTTACAGACGGCTTGGTATATGCCAGGCATTATTCATTCACTGTTCGTCTCACCATGCTTTGCAGGAGGCAGAGATTCTAAGCAGCTTACTGCTTCTTACTTACTTACCAGGGTCCCTTAGCTCGAGTTAAGATTCCGATTCCGGTAGGATTCCCCAATGTACAGATCTGAAACAGCACATTCTGGCTTCATTATTACTAACTTTTGTGAATCCCCGAATCATAGAGTCGAAAAGACGACATTCATCAAGACGTCCTGCTAACATTTCATACTAGAGCAGAGAAGTGGAAGCTTTCATCACTGGAAGGTCTTCAACAGCAGAGATAAAAATCGACCTTCCCCGTTTCTCACAAGTCTCCTGGCTGTGGCCTCCAGGGCCACACGCAGCCAACCCGATCCCTTCTTCCTCTTGATCGCATTTTAGAGCTTGGACAGAATCTCCCTTGTCTTCTGTCTTTTGCAACCTAGTCACCCCCGGATTCTTCAACTCTTTCCTCAATGACTGACTTCGATTCCTCTGCCTTTTATTTCTGGTGAGCAGCTGGGTCATGAGGAAGTTATGAAAGAAAAATCAACTATTATCTGTGATATTACTGGGCATTTGTGTTGATCCTCATCCTACCTCTTTGGTAGACTCTACCAGGTGCCAGAAACATTCGAACACAACTCCTAGGTGATTTAGGAAATCCTTGAAAACCCACCTACTGGGTAACAAGATGTTTACCTGTAATTACCTCAGAGCAAAGGTTAAGCACTTTGGAATATTGAAGACATTTCAAAAGATTATTTTCAAAATTTGCAAGAGGGGAAAATATGAGAACATCTGTTCTTTAAAATCACTATAAAATATTCATGTACAAATGACTTAAAAATACGGAGTAGCAAATCTATTTGGAGTTATTTGGGTATGTGAGTTCAGAAAGTCTCTGCTGGGAAGAGAGAATTTTCCCTAAGAGTTCCTTCCTAAACCTTTTTATCTTATAATTTTCTTTATAATACTACACCTTTCCTCAGGGATTATTGCCATGATATTTAAATAGGGGTTTTTTTTATAATAAGGGTTTTTAAAAATAGATCTTTCTTGGCAAGTGAGAGAAGTTCTTTTGGAACTGTTCTAGTCTCTGAGATAAACATTATGTAAAGGAGTGTTTATCCCGTGAACCCAGTGATTCACCTGAAGCACTATCATGCCCTCCATAGAGTAGCGTCACGTCTCTGAATTTCATTCTAGCATCACATGTAGGAAGGACCTTGGAAGGCCGCTAGTTCTTGGACATTTTGCTTCATCTCTAATGCTTGTGTTACTCTCCATTTAAGGACTCTTGTTAGAGTTTTCTAATCTTGACATAATCTTGGTGACTTTTTGGTAAGGTCAGAACAGAATTCTCTTAGATACTAAAGGATTTTCAACCCTTTCTTAAGTGCAATTCTATTTGACAGTGTTTGGACTGGATTCTACTAAAAGTCGACCTAAGGAACTCACCCGCCTTATAAAAATTATGATGCCCAAATAAGATAGCCAGATTTAGAAAAAAGAAATTCCCAGTTAAATGTAAATTTCAAATAAGCAACACATTTTTAATAAACATGTCCCAGGGGCACCTGGGTGGCTCAGTGGGTTAAAGACTCTGCCTTTGGCTCAGGTCATGATCCCAGGGTCCTAGGATCTAACCCCACGTAGGGCTCCCTGCTCAGTGGGGAGCCTGCTTCCCTCCTCCCCACCCCCACCTGCCTCTACGCCTACTTGTGATCTCTGTCTGTCAGATAAATGAATAAAATCAATCAATCAATCAATCAATCAATAAAATAAACATGTCCCAAATACAATATTTCATCTGGTATCCCCATGCCCGTATTCAGTGTCAAATGGCCTGTGTTAATTTTCCCTAATGAGCTGTAGAAGTATTTCCATTGTGTGGTAGAATAAAAACTACATCTATTTTTTAAATCTTTATTAAAGACATAACAAATCCTTTCTTAAAAAAAAAAAAGGTGGGGAGCATGTGCCAATTGAGGCATATGGCTAGTCTCACCCAATGTATGTGCTTTGCACAGAGTTGGAATCTGGGCCACTACTCATTTGTTAAGAGCTGATAATTGGGGGAAACTACAAATGAGCTGAAAACAAAACAAAACAAAAAAGGATGAAAGGGTAGGAAATGCTATCAGCACCCGAAGGATGGTGAAGAGGTCAGAGGTCTTATGTCCTACCACCATTTCCCCCACATCTAGCACTGTGTCTGATACACAATAAATACTTGTGTACTGATATATAGATGAATGAAGGAAAGAACATCACGCCCAAGGCCTCTTTTTCAAGCCGCCGCTATGAGATACCAGAGACGTCTCCAATCTCAGAATTGTATGTCTCTAAAATAAAAGACTAAGCTTTAAAATGTGTGGCTGCGAGAGTGAATGAGTTTTGACAAGAAAAAATGTGTCTTCCCTAAATGAGACTCTCCTTCTTACCTGAGATGAAATAGATAAAATAGACCAAAGTTTGAATGAAAAGCCATATAACTGTTTCCAGTAGAAGGAACACTACTTATGATGAAATAGTGTCAGAAACATTGGCTGCCACCACCGCCACCACCCTGACCATAACTCCCTATCAAAAAAGGACACTCCGTGCTGAAATGTTGATGTTCGAGCCTGGGATCACTAATGCAACAAACGGAACAAAGTGGAGGGGGTTGGGATAGGATGAGACCAAATGGGACAGGCAGGATGGAACTGGGACATCTGTATTGAATAATGATAAAAATGTCAAATGCCAAGATTTTATTTATGTTCAGATGACGTCTTAAAGGCATTGTGTGTCTTCCTTCTCTCCAACGTGAGAATTTTCTAAATAAGGGTTATGGGTATTTTTGAGTGATACTAAAGTACTGATCAGAAATTCTGCCTCAAATAATTGGGCATCAGGGTGGATGCTATTTAAGTACTTAAATGGAGACCCATGTAACATTCTCGTGCAAAGCCTGTGAAGCCAAAAACGTTTTAAGCTTTAATCACTTCAACTGAGCATGCGTCAAAGTTGGTACCACTCCTAGTGTTCTTTGATCCTTGAATATGTGCTCACTCGGAGAATTTGATCTATACCCAATTTCATGAGTGAAAACAGTAGCCAGAAACATGCAAGTAGCCAATACACATCTCTTTCTGTAAAAGAGAGATTATTTCCATACAAAAGAACCACAATCATTTTTCCATGATTCAGTTAGATAAAGGTTTTATTTTTATTATATAAATGCACATTTTCATGGACTTTTATTGTTATTTTGTTTATCCAAATTCACTTTGCAACTTCATAAAAAAATTCAGAGTGAGTATTTTATTTTCCAAAGTTGATTGAAGCAAATACAAACAGTAAATGGTCTCCAGTTCTATATATTAAATTTTAAGGATGTGTTTTCTATGCTGTGCTGGGAAGAGGACAGTTATTATGGAAAGTCATTTAAAGAAGCAAACAAGCTTTTGTAATCTGTTCTTCGGCAATACACATATAGTCACCTTCATAAAATGAGCCTCTGCTTTTACTTGATTTTAAATTTTATTTGAAAATGAAATATACATATTTTTAACTTCAAGGAGTATGTTGAACAGGTCAATCTAATCAACATTAAGAACTGAATTGTATTTGCTTGGAAATGTATTACCGTCCATCCTTTCGCAAAAAATGTACATGAGATAATATAACCTAAAACACATGTGCAAGTGTAATTAAAAATATTGAGAAGGGGAAACCTTTTAGATATTTGAAGTCATCGGATTTGCTCCCCTGGGGTTTTGGATTGTGTTGGGTTTGGGTGGGTTGTTTGTTTGTTTGTTTTGATAAAATACACAGCTTTTTCAACCATACCCCCCACATTGTGGCATCAACACCTGTCATGGACTGAAAGTTTGTGTCCCACGAAAATTCATATGTTGAAATCATAACTTCCAATGCGATGGTATTTGGAAGTGTGGTCTAGGAGGTGATTAGGTCATGAGAATGAACGCTTATGAGTGGGATTGCTGTCACAATTAAAGAGACCCTAGAGAGCTCCTTGCCCCTTCCACCATATGAGAAGATGGACATGTACAAAGCAGGAAGCTGGTCCTCGCCAGACGCCAAATATGCCAGGATCTTGATCTTGGACTTCCCAGCTTCCAGAACTATGGGAAATAAATATTTGTTGTTTAAGTCACCCAGGCAATGGTATTTTTGTTATAGCAGCCTGAAGAGACTATCATAGTAACCATCTATTCGGTGTCTGTACCCGAACATGCTCCAGATTACAAATGACCCACTTAAAGTGTGAGCCCAAAATCTGTCCACAGAACAACAGCAAACCAGAGAATCATCCTCCTTGTTCTGGACTCCATACGCCTCAATATCACCATTGATGTTGCCTTGTTGGCATTCCAAACTAACTGTTTAAAAGATTTCTTTTTTATTTTATCTTATCATTGCTTATTATTGAATGAAAATGAAAGTGAATGTGCCAACACAACATTTTTTTTTAATTTTATTTTTTTTATTTTATTTTATTGACAGAGGGAGAGATATCACAAGTAGGCAGAGAGGCAGGCAGAGAGAGAAGAGGAACCAGGCACCCCACCAAGCAGAGAGCCCAATACAGGGCTTGATCCCAGGACACTGAAACCATAACCTGAGCTGAAGGCAGAGACTTAACCCACTGAGCCACCCAGGCGCCCCCCAACACATTTTAAAGCATCTTTATGTACTTTGATTTCCCCCACATCCTTGTCCATCAGATTTATCCTTTTCAACTGGAGGGCCATTACCCTGAGAAGAATAAGGATTGTTAGAACTGGAGTACAAACAAAGATGTTGGTTTAAACGTTAACTTCCAAGTTAGGGTCTTGAAACTGTGAGAATCAGGAATATCATTTTCAAAAGCAAAGTTCTGGGTGAAGAAGAAAAATGTATGGGTTCAAAAGCATCAAAACTTAAGAGTATTCAATTTTGTCATTGCTGTTGTTGCTGTCATTTTTAGAGTTCTCAGTTTTGAGTATCTGCCATGAGCAGGTAGAATGCAGGACATGAGTAAGATTAGGAAATAACATGGCCTTTAGGGCAGCTCTGAGTCCCCCACTGGAGCCAGGGAAACATGGTCCTTCCCTCCAAAGGAAATACAGGTATTGGGAGCTGGAAGGGGCAGTGACTGCTTCCTCCAGTCCTCTCTGCCTAAACACGCCACACCTTCACATCGACTCTACTGCAGTGGACCTGTGGGGCTCAGGATATATACAGGACCATTTTCTCCCAGAGTCCCTGACAATGACTGCAGCATCCCTCCCCACCCCACTATTCTGGGGTTACAGACTTATCAAGGCTCTCTGCAGCCCTGATTTGTAATTAAATAATAGTAATTAACTAATTTAAATATGTACACATTTTTTAAATGCCACAAAGCATAAGCGTGTATACAGTTGGATGAATTTTCACATCTACACAGGTCAGGAAGTGGACCATGACCAGCACCCCAGAACCCCTCCCTGTTCCTCCTCCCAGTCATTAATGCCCCTGTCCCAAAGGTAACCACTATTCTGTCTTCCATCACCATAGATTAGTTTTGCTTGTTTTTGAACTTTATACAATATGCATTCGTTTGTGTCTGGTTTCTTTCACTCACTAATATGTATGTTTTCATCATCTCTGTTGTCACCCATACCTACACTTTATTCATTTTCATTGTTGAAGAGTGGTCCAGTAAATCAATGTCACAATCTCTCTATTTTGTTGCTGTTGTTGTTATTCAACTGACAATGGATATTAGAGTGGTTTACAGGTTTTGGCTACTACAGACAATGCTGCTGTGAGCATTCCTGATCATGTTTTCCGATACCCGCATATACACATTTCCATTGGATTTATACCTAAGAGGGAAACTGCCACCGAGTCACAAGCTGTGTATATTCGGTTTTAGTAATTGCTGATAAGCAGTTTTCTGAGATGGTTGCATTTGCTTGAACCCTCAGAAATTATGGTTTTTGCAGGTCAGAGCTGAATGTTAGTAATGTCAATGGCTCAGCCTCCAATTTACACCTCTACCAGCAATGTGTAAGTTCCAGTTGCTCCACATCCTCTCCAACATGTGATATTATCAGTCTTTTAGATTTAGTCATTCTACTGAGTATGTAGTGTTAGCTCTCTTCAATTTTAATTTCTGCTTTCATGATGACTAACAATGCTGAGCCCTTCTTCATATTCTTTTTGGGCCATTTACCTATCTTCCTTTTTGAAGATCTGTTCAAGTTTTCTTGCATTTTTTAAACATTGGGTTCTCTGTTTTTCTGACCACCTGTGTGTGTTGTTTTTATGTCATGGACATGAGTTTCTTGTCGATACTTGGATTGCAAATGTCTTCTCCCATTGGGTGGTTTGCTTTGCACTTTCCTAATAGTATATTTGATGAACAGAAGTTCTTATTTTTCATATAGTCCAGTTTTCTAATGTTTCCCTTTTTTGTTTAGTGCTGCTTCCAGCCTAATGTTTAAGAACTCTGGGTGGCTCAGTTGGTTAAGTGGCTGCCTTCGGCTCAGGTCATGATCCCAGGGCCCTGGGATGGAGTCCCTCTTCCACATCGGGCTCCCTACTCAGCAGGGAGTCTGCTTCTCCCTTTGCCCCTCCCCCCACTCATGCTTTTTGTTGTTCTCTCTCAAATAAATAAATAAAAATCTTTTTTTTTTTTAAGAAAGAACTCTTGTCTCCTCCAAAGTCATTAAGATAATCTTCTGTGTCATACTTCTAGAACCTTTATAATTTTAACTATCACATTTGTAGCTATAATCCACTTGGAGGTGATTTTTGCATAAGGTGTGAAGTGGTGACAGGATTCAAATTTTTTTCATATGAATATCCTGTTGACCCAGAGTCATTTATTGAAGATATTTTTTTTTTCTTATTGTACCCAGTATCCCCTTTGTCACCATACAGGTGACAAAGTGTTGGTCTGTATCTGGACTTCCTATTCTATACCCCTGGTTTGTTTATATATCTTTTACCAATATTACACTCTTGTAACTGCTATAGCTTTAGCTGGAAATGTAAATCTTTCCATTTCATTCTTCAAGATTGCTTTAGGTATTCTTGGGTATTTTCTGTGCTCTGTATCACCATATAAATTTTGGAAGCAGCTTGTTAATTTACACACACACACACACACACACACACACACATCTGCTGACATTTTGATTAGGCTTATAATAATCTATAAACTAATTTGGGGAGAAGTGATAATACTGAGTCTCCTAATCAGTAGGCGTGGACTAGGCATCCGCTAGCCTACTTCCTCTGATGAAACAGCAAATGCTTCAAGAGGAAAAGCAATGCAGAATAGCAGGCTCATCTCAATGAGTATTCCTTCTTTCAAGGATCTTGACACTTTAAATCCTGGTTTCTTGGTAGTTCATCTACAACTTTAAACAGATATTTTCCCCTAGCTTTTCTTCGATGGGGATTTTTCTGATACAACCTTGTCCATCAATGTGGAAGTAAGCGTAAGATGGGAAGTAGAAGTGGCATAAAAGCAGGAGTCAGCTATTCAACAAAGTTGAGTTCAAGTCCAGGTTTTGATGCTTAACTGTAGGAATTCTAATAAGCCTGAGTTTCCTTTAAAAACATCAGATTAAAGACAGAGGCAGGAGATGATGGGGTGTATACAGGAAAAGGCTCTTCTTCCAGAAGAATGATACAGGAAGAGCGGCACCTGGGTGGCTAAGTCAGTTGAGTGTCTGACTCTTGATTTTGGCTCAGGTCATGATCTCACAGTGGTGGGATTGAGCCCTGTGTCTGGCTCTGTGCTCAGCATGGAGTCTCCTTGAGATTCTCTCCCTCCCTCTGCACCCCCATCCTCTCAAGTAAATAAATAAAACCTTTAAAAATAAATAAATAAATAAATAAATAAATAAATAAATAAATAAATAAAAGAAGCGTGCAAGAAGAGAAGACTGAACATGCAGGGAGAGGACCGGATGATAAATGTGGTTGGTCTCTGCACTCACCATGCACCCGGCACTGTGCGATCACACAAGATGGTCCTTATGTCACAGATGAAATCAACTAAGGACTAAAGAGTAGCTTCTTCCAGTTCTCACAGCTAGCACGCATCAGTGATAGAGCCGGATTTCAATCCAGCGAGCCTGATTCAGGGCATCTGCTCTTAACCAGAGAAGAGCACAGAACTTCGGAGTTTAAACTTTGTTCCGCATTCATGGACAGCTTTCCGATTTCAGATGGAAAGGTGAATAAATCTCTCAACATAGATTTTAGGTGAATCTCTCAACATAGGTTTTATATTGAGATTTCCACATCATTGTCTTATAGTCTTCAAAACAAAAGAAAACAAACAAACAAAAAAAACCAAAATGTTTGCAATTTATGTCAAGTCATGTATCTAAAGAGACCATCACCCAACTTGGTGCAAATGTTATGCATTTTCTTGGTTTCATATTTCTGTCTTGAATTCATGGATTCGTAATTCCTACAAAACCAAAGTACCTCTTAGGAAATGGGCACATGTAAAAAAACAAAATAGAAAAAGAAATGGGTATGCGTGCTGCATTATATCTGCTCTCTGTATATCTGTGTTCCTTTCTGACCTATTTCCAATGTTCAAGATTGCTGTTTTCATTGGCTATATTGTTTTCGTGTTTATTACTACTACTTTTTAATTGCTTTAAAACAAATCTTTCCATAGCATAATCTTGTCAATACTTCCACACATGTGTTCTACCGGCATGGGAGATTTTTAGATGCTATCAATATTTTTAATAAATTATTTTAATTTCTCTGGTTGTGAAAATAGTGTGCATTTTTAAACTTATTTTTATGTGAACATCATCTTTTTTGAGATTAATTCTTAATCTATTATTAGCTTTTTCTTTTTCCTTGTTGTCATCTTATCCCATTTGTTCTTTTCATTAAAACCTCGTCATTGCCTGCCTTTTGGCAGAGACATTCTAGCTTTGCATATTCTAAGTAGGTGATATTATCTAGTGCTGTTTCTTACATACTTAAATACTGCATAAATTTATCACCTCTAAGCAACTGGGCCAGTATTGTTGTCTTCTTATTTTTTTAGACTCTTACTGTCTTAGTATCTTAGTCAGTTCAGGATACTATAAGAAATTACCACAGCCTTGGTGGCTTCAACAGCATTTATTTCTCACAGTTCTGGAGGCTGGGAAGTCCAAAGTCAGGGTGCCGGCAGATCTGGCATCTGGTGAGGACCCGCTTCCTGATTTGTAGACGGCTGTCTTCTCATTGTAGCCTCACCTGGCAGGGGGCAGAGAGAGAGAGGCAAGTTGTGCGCCATCTCTTTTTGTTAGGGCACTATTCCCATTCATGAGGGTGGAACTTCTCCCAATACTATCACATTGAGGGTTAGGATTTCAACATATGCATGGGGTGGGGGGTGGACATAAACATTCAGTCCCTAACACTTTGGCTTGATGTTGACTAGATGAGACTTCATTGGCTGGCTTCTCGAGATATTTACGAGGCCTGTGAATTTAAGACCTTGTTGCCTGTTGGGTCTATTATTAAAGTGATTTTTTTAGTCAGTTGATAGTGAGGATTCTCAACATGATTTCATGCATCCTAAAATTATAGCAATAATAATAACAGCAATAATAATAAATTTGAGTATTTATTATATGCTTGACCTTGTGCTAAATGTTTTGCTTTCATCATCTCATTTAATCCTACTCAAATAACTATCGGCAACCCCTTTATATGACAACCCCAACCTGGACACTAAGGGACAGCGTGTGATTCAAACTAAGGTCTTCTAACTCCAAAGGCTGTGTGTCTGCTCTATTTCTTGTTAGCACCATGTGACCCGCACTGCTTTTCAATAACGCTGACAATTTGCCTGAACTCACCCTCTCTGATTTTTGACTTCATTAGTGGCTTTCTGTTTATTCTGTCTTGCCATATAAAACTTTTCAGCATTTCTTCCAAGCGTGTAAAACAAAAGCCCAGTGGGAATTTTATAGCAAGAACTAGGATAAAAATTCAGGTCACCATCACCATTCAAATTATATTTGAAAGTCCAAACCATGTGTTGACTTCCTCGGGCTTAAAATCATTTCTGAATTTTTCTGTTAGGAACTTGCATTTCCTTTCTATGTTTCCCTGTGCTGCTTGGCATGTATGCGCCCAAAGATTCGGTTGACCATAGGAAGAAAGCTTCTCATCATTGTGTTACGGAACCTTGTTGGCACCTTACAAGCAAAAGAGAACAGGACAAGCGCCTGGCTCAGCGCATGCGCCGCAGCCCTGGACCTGAACCAGCAGAGAGAGCTCGCAGGAGCCCCGTGGAGAGGGGCGGTTGATGGAGGACTGCGCGGAGGAAGTCTCCCAGGCTGAGGCCACACCGCCCTCTGCGCCCATCCCTAGGTGCTCCTCTAGACCAGGGCAGCCCCCCCGCCAGCCCCAGCCTGGACTCTTGCACAGAGAAGCCTTTTCTGGCCCCTCTTCCGTCGCGCTGGCTTCTCCTATCATTGCTGAATCCCATCCTTCTGGTAGGTCCTCCTTCCAGCCTGTCAGTGTGATAATGGATTTCTGGAATCCAGGACTTCAGACAGGACTCCCATTTTTGTTTCATCTTAAAAATTGTAAAGCATATTTCAACATTTTCACAGGGATTTTACTTAGAACCTTCAATAGGTCCAAAGATGTTGTTTAGAAGCATAGAAAAATCCTCCCTACAGGTTTATCCTGAGCAATTAACAGGTTATGGATTCATTTAGGCTTAAAAAAAAAAAAAAAAAAAAAGATTAGCTAAAGAATAAACTGCTTTCCTCTGTCACAGTCCCTCAGGTGTCTCTCTTTTGGGGGCCTCTTAAGGTGACCGTGAAGCAATATTTAGGTATTTCTGGGTCGTCTTGGCATGAGACCATCTGCTAGCCAAAATGTTGCTCATATTTTAAGACCCCCCCCCTTCTTCTCCTTCTTCTGGCGCTTAGTATAGCTAAAAACGACCTTTGTATTTTTTTTTTCTCCTCCTTTTTGCAAATCTCAGATTAAGTAGGGGTTTATCCTCCACCACTCATCCTCCTAAGTCTCTGTCATTTTTTATTTTCAGCTCTGTTTCAGAGCTTCTTGCATCTGTGTCCCAAAGCTTTTTATACTGTGTGTCCATCGGAGAGACCCCGGGGCAGTTATATTGATTTCTTTAGATGTTATAAGAAGAGTTCGGGCAAAAAGAGTCACTATCTACTGATCTTTAGCCTTTGTTTCTTGGATCTCTCCCCCAACCTCTTCTCTCTGTCTCTGTCTCTCTCTCTCTCTCTCTCACCAACTCTGCTAGACCACGCTGACCACCATCACTCCGTGTACTCCTGGCTCTTCCAGCTGAAGGGTAAAGTGTTTCTCTTTTCCCCTTAATGGAAGAGAGACATTCGCCTTCTCTCAAGTCCTTCAACCCACCAGGCTCCTTCCTGCCTCAGGATCTTTGCACATTCTGCCTGGAACATCCTGCCCTCCATCTCCACACACTCATTTCCCCCCGCTCCTCCTCTGGCTCCTCTCTGTTCCCATCCTGCAGGTCTGTGCTTTCAGACCACTTCTTGGGACAGGCTTTTCTGATTTGAACTCCCCTCCTTTGGTGGAAATTACATGTTCTATGGCATTCTCAAGCACACCACTCTGTTGGTCTCCTTCAGACCACCTATCACATTTCCAATTATATGCATAGTTGTGTTTGTTTCTCTCATACCCTGCCCTCCACTCTGCCTCTGAGCCCCATGAAGGCAGGGGCGTGTTTGTCATTGTAACTACACACCCATCCCAAGGCATGAAAAAGCACACAGTCAATATTTAATCGGATGCGTGAATGAACCACCAAATGCTGAATATTTGAGGAATATTTTCCTAGAAGGCAGGAGAAAACAACAAACTTGAAACTGCAGTACTGGAAGAGCTCAGAGAATTCTCTGTCTTAATTTTACTGACCGTGTGAACCCAACCAGCTTCGCTGTGTGGTCACGTGGAAGAAACTAGTGCTGGGGTGACCCACCGTCCCGGTTTGCTCCGGGCCACCTGGCTGGAGCACACCAAGTCCCACATCTCAAGCCAACCCAGGATGGTTGATGACCCTCCCTAGCACAGTCCTCGTCTTAACCCCACCTGGAATAAGAGAATAACAAGTTTTTCTGAGCTCTGAACGTTTTCTTTCAGCACCAAGACTGATTATTTTTTGTGGACTTTCTGGCTGTATGAAAATCTCTGAATGCAACAATGTATTTTGGCTGGAAACCTGCCCTGGGGCTACGTTCTTGTTTGGGTTGGTGTACTACCAGTGTGTACGTACTCAGGAACCATACATTTTGCTTTCTCCAGGAGTGGCTTTTGCTAACTATGGCGTATTTTGTTTCTATTGAGCTGTACAGGATGGCATTTTTCTTCTTCCATATGTTGTTAAAATCTTTTCTTTCCATGCGGACTTCAGGAATTTTGAGCCACTAATTATGTAGGGTTACTTTTTGTGGATGTCCTTGAGTTGTTCCTACTGTAGTTCTTTGGGAACCGTATTACAAGAATTTTCTTTGTGCTCTTCCTGTTTCCTCTTTCACTTCCTTCAAGTTCACCTGTACCCTGGGGAACATCCCTCCTCTGCCAGTCCTCAGGGCTCTCTCTTGTGTGAAAGCCCAGCTTACGGAATTCCTTGGCTCTAGCTGCCTTTTCCCTCTTTTCTGTGAACCTAATTTTTCTTCCTGTTGGCTGGTAATAATTTCCAGTTTGCTGGTTATTGTTTCTAATGTCCTTTTTATAATTCCTTGAAGCTTGTGATTATAAAAAGGGGCTGATCCAAAATCTTCCTGTTTCTAAATTTCTGAGACACTTTTTGGAAACCATTTCTTTTCTCTAGCCTTCCTGTCCGCTTCTATTTTATTCCATCTTATCACAGTGATTACTAATAATACCATCTAGAGGTGTCTCCTTTCATTTAGTTACCTTTTTTTTTCTTTCCTGAATTAATTTATTAACTAGTCTACTATTTTCTTTCTTAAGGCGTTTGCCTGCCTTGTAACTCAGCGACACTCATGACTCCTCCTCTGCTTTGAATTTTAATAACATTCTATTTTTGGAAAGGGAAAAAAAACAGACAAATGTGAATGCAGAGGCTTGTAATTCATTCTAACCATTTCTTTCCATTTTTGCCATAGAGAACTGAGAACTGAGGCTGAGGCCATGCAATGCCACCATCCAGGAGGTCCTATGTTCTCTGGATTTTAGATCAGGGCTTTCAGGACTGTCCTCACCCTTGTGAATCAAGACCAATAAAGTGACATGACATGTTATGATATGATAGGATAGGATAGGATAGGATGATATGATACAGAGTATCCAGAACTTGGAAGAAAAAAATTCTATGGGTGACTTTCTGAAAGTCAGTAAATAAGAGCTACCTGTGGTAAGGGTAAAAGAGAAGCACCTGGCTCCCCAAAGGACTGTCCTTAACTCACAAATAACTCAATCTGGAAATCATAATAACCAAAATAACCTGCAGGCACAACAGACTCAGCAGTTTGGTGAGGCCACAGGTTTCCTCCGTGAAACAGGCCAAACACTATATTCATTGACCTTGAGACACAGATACACGTTCAGGAAATCTTCCATAACGGAAACATATTGGAAGGACACAGCAAGAGCAGCTCTCAGCCTCCCTCCCTCCCCTCCCCCCTCCCTCCTCCCCCCTACAGTGTCTGCTTTCTTTGGGTCTCTCCTGTTTGACTTTTCTAAGCAGGTGCCATCCAATGGGGCTGGTGATCAGGATCCAAGAAGGAGTTTCTCTGCTAGGCAGCCTTCAGCTCCAGCTGGTCCAATCAAAACAGCAGAACTTGTTCTGCTCAAAGCATAAAGCTTTGCAAGCCATAAAAAAATTGCGAAGAGGTTACTTTTCTCAGAAGGGAACTACATAACTGACGCCTTGGAAACTGTGCAAGGAAAAATAAGAGTGGGAACAGCTGATAAAACAAACAAGCAAACTGGAAATTTCTGACCAAGGTAGTAAGAAAGGAGGTAGGAAGAGGTCTTCAGAGTTTTTCCTATGACACTTACTGCCACCTTTTGCCTCTGTGCCTTTTGTTTTGATGCATGAGGTTGAAGTCAATACTTGGGGTGCCTGGGTGGCTCAGTGGGTTAAAGCCTCTGCCTTCAGCTCAGGTCGTGATCCCAGGGTCCTGGGATCGAGCCCCACATCAGGCTCTCTGCTCAGCAGGGAGCCTGCTTCCTCCTCTCCCTCTACCTGCCTTCCTGCCTACTTGTGATCTCTCTCTCTGTCAAATAAATAAATAAAATATTAAAAAAAAAAAAAAGTCAATACTTGACTGTTTCCCCTACGAAAATGGCTATTTCATTGGCTTTGATTTAATATCTATTACTCGAAATACCACTGGCTTCTTTTGCCGTCTTGTTGTACCCAAATGTTACTTATCCTCTAAAGCCCAGTCCCAAGCCTAATGCCAGTCCATCACGAGCCTCCCTCGGGACCCCATGACCATGCTGCCCTCCCAACTGTCTGCGTTCTAGTTTACAACGACCCTCATCTCTGCCCACACCAGATTGTGGGTCTTCCCCTACACGGCTCCTCTCAACTCCTAACCATGAACCTCGTTTTCGGACCCTTTCCTCTCAACTCCTAACCATGAACCTCGTTTTCGGACCCTTTCCTCGCTTCCCCAATATCCACTAGCGCCCCCTCTAGAACCGAGGAGGACCTTACTGCAGGCAGAATAACAATTCATGGGTTACCTCACTTGGCGAAAGAGAATGGAGGTTTCAGAGACAATTTGGATTCTAATCAGCTGGCCACAGACAGGGAGATTATCCTGGTGGGCCCAGACTAACCACATGAGTGCTTAAAAGTAAAAGAAGAGGCAGAGGAGAGGGTGGGCGTGATGGAATGTTACTCAGCAGGCCATCGGCCATTGCAGGCCTTGAAAATGGAGGAAGGGGCTACGAGCTGAGAAATGCAGGCAGCCCCCCAACACTGGGAAAGGCAAGGAAATGGATTCTCCCCTGGAGAGTCTGGAAAGAACACAGCTCTGCCACTGATCTTAGCCCAGTGAGACCTGTGTCTGACTCTTGAATTACAGCACCATAAAACAATACACAGGTGTTGTTTTAAACCACCCGGTTTGTAGTGATTTCTTACCGAGGCCATAGAAAGCAAATACGAAGCCTAACTAATATTTGCGTAATTAACCAATTATAGTCATTGTTTAATCATTTTTTAATTTTTTTTAAGATTTTATTTATTTATTTGACAGAGAGAGATCACAAGCAGGCAGAGAGGCAGGCAGAGAGAGAGGAGGAAGTAGGCTCCCTGCTGAGCAGAGAGCCCGATGCGGGCCTCGATCCCAGGACCCTGAGATCATGACCTGAGCCGAAGGCAGCGGCTTAACCCACTGAGCCACCCAGGCGCCCCATTTTTTAATTTCTAAAGCAGAATTACATCAACTCAAATTGCACAGGATCTCACACTTAGAAGACTTCTCTTTGTTTATGGAGATGAGCAGAAATATAAATCTTCTTTCTTTTCATTAAAACACGCATTCAGTGGCACCTGAATGACCCAGTCGGTTAAGCGGCTGCCTTTGGCTCAGATCATGATCCCAGGGTCCTGGGATTGAGCCCCACATCAGGCTCCCTGCTTGGGGGAGAGCCTGCTTCTTCCTCTCACTCTGCCTGCCACTCCCCCTGCTCATGGATGCTCTCTCTCTCTCTCTCTCTCTCAAATAAACAAAATCTTTAAAAATAAATAAAATAGGGGCACCTGGGTGGCTCAGTGGGTTAAGCCTCTGCCTTCAGCTCAGGTCATGATCTCAGGGTCCTGGGATCAAGTCCCACATCCGGCTCTCTGCTCAGGGGGGAGCCTGCTTCCTCCTCTCTCTGCCTACCTCTCTGCCTACTTGTGATCTCTGTCAAATGAATAAACAAAATCTTTAAAAAATAATAAATAAATGAATAAAATAAAAATAAAACACGCATTCAAAACAATATATATATTTTTATATGTTTAAGCAAAGAGGAAGGTCATATGTGACCTCACCAAGATGCAACCGCTTTCATTCTGTCTTCCTTTCCATCCCCAATCGTAGGCACATGTGATTTTACACTGAAATCACAGCAGTCATAGCAGAAATAGGATGGCATATTCTCTTACACTTGGTATTTTACAATAAATTTATCTCATAATTCGATGTGGTCCTCATCATTGTGAGTATAATCATTACCTTGTGTTCCTTTAAGTTGGAATGCCAGAGTTTCCTTCCTTTCCTAGTCCATTGACCATAGGATTTTCTTCGGGTCTTTTTTCCTTACACTCAGAGAAAATACTGGAATTCGTTTTTGTCTTCCTTTAGCCTTTGGTTCTGTTGAGTTATCTGCACAGCTCGCTTTCCCAGTGGAGACACCTGGAAGAAAGGGTCTCCTTGGTAGGGATTTCTCTCGAGGGCTATCTCTAAGGAGATTCCAGGAAGGCCATCAGAGGTTGACCATCTTCACAACCGTTCTTGTCAGCATTTGGGGCATCTCATAGCTGTGTGTGTTGTGACTGCTTCGTTCGCCAGTCAGGGTTAGCCTCCACTTGTTATTTCATTCCTTATATTTTTATTGCACAAAAGACACTTCTGGCCTTTGTTCATTTACCTGTAGGAAGAACTTGATTGTTTTCTTATAAATACCACTTTAGAAAATGTAATTCTTAACTTTCCATCAAAAGTATCTGCCTGTGTTCGGTCATCTGGCTTGCTCCTTAATTTTCTCTGTGGAGGGTTGGCTTTGTTTGTTTGTACAATTTTTTAGGAAAACCCAACCAAACCAAAACCCCAACAATGACAAAATGAAACTGGTTCTCTGTTATCTTAACTCTATGAAGCAAGCTAGGTGATTCCAAATAAATGGGAACATTTGAAGTGGGGTATTATATGAATAACCTGTAATGCTGGCTTTCAATTTTAATCTGATAACTTATTATATAATTTATACCATTAATAGCAATTTATTATTTTTGACAAAATTCCTGTAGCTTATTTAATTTTCTTTTATTTCCCAACAAAGCTATAATTGGAAAATGAGCAAAAAGCTCAAAATTAAATCGATTCAGGAAAAACTTACCTCTACTTCTGTCTGACAGCATTTTTTTTTCTGACTATAAAAACAGTGAATGTTGACTTTACAAAAATTAAAAATGACAGAAAGGAATTTAAAAATAAATTTATTTCAACTTTGATCTCCCATCATCCAGAAAAAACTCGTGCTACACTGAGGTGCCTTCTTTTTCGATCTTTTTTGCCAAATGTGTGTGCGGCTGTATCAAATTTTAATAAATTCTTGATTAGACCATTCTGCATCATATTATTTCGTGACCTGATTTTTTTTTTTTTTTCCTGGTGAGCATTTTCCGGTATCATTAAATACTTCTGAACCAACCATATAACTGACTAACAGTATCTCCGGGCTAATTAGGCTCTACCTTAGAAGCCGTCCGAACTCCTGAAGGAAGTCTTCACATTCCTGAGTAGAAGGATGAGTTTCTGCCCCCGGTCCTGAGATCCAGTTCATGGAGGCTCCTGGGAGCAGCTGCCAACAGAAACAGTCACCTTGTGTGTGAGAACCAGAGCTCTCCTTGTGGAGAGGCCGCCCCATCCACCTCCTACAAGGCCTGGCACACTGTGTTCTAAGGCGCTACTTATTTTTAGAAGATGTTTTCCTCTTGTTTCTGCAGCTGTTTCTAATCACAAGCTTGGGGCACTCCATCCCAAAGAAACGCTGGCAGAGACAAAGGTGTAAAGACGGAAAGGACAAGGCACTTGTCGGAACCATCTTTACACACCATATTTCCCGAAAGGGAACTTTTCCCCCGGAGAACAGCACGTTTATGACCTCTTTGTGACCAAAGAGCAGAGGATGCCCGGCCGGAGAGATGAGGCTGGAGTCCCCACACTGCCCCTGAGTTATCAGGGAAACCCCTTAACTGGACATCGATCTCCTCCTGGTTTAATAACAAATACACCGCTAACTGGGTTAGAGGATGAGGTAAAACTGCTTCGTAAATTGTCAGGACTATGTCCTGACCCTCAGTAGACAGTGAGAAGGAGCTTCTGGGGCGTCCTCCTTCGGCCTCCGCTTTTTATTCATTATTTGTGCTTTCACGGCTTATCAACAACAAGACAAACTCACCTGTGAGAACTCTCTGAGGAGATTCGATAATTCAGAAGGAATCAGGGGTTTGAGTGAAATTATGTTCAGAGCTGGACTACATCTCCAAATTTCAGTGGTTTAACACCATAAATGTCGTATGGCTCATGGGAACATCCAACACTGATGTTGCTGGTTGGCAAGGAGGCTTCCGACGACCTGGGCCCCTTCTACATTGTGGCTCTGTCCTCTCTGGGGCTTCCGGATGTCCCACCTACAATCAGCAGATGAGGAAAATGGAAGGAAGGAGAAGGCACACGCCTACCTCTCAATCGTCACAGCCAGAAAGTGATACCCGTCATTCCGGTCGTATCCCATTGGCAAGAATCCTTGTCATAGCACACTTTGATGGGAAAGAAGCTGGGAAACATAGACTTGGTTTGCTGAGCAGCCAGCCAGCCAACCACATGGGTCAGTATAATTAATAGGAGGAAACCTATGCCAAGAAGAGATGCTAAGAGTGATCATTACCTAGAGTTCCAGGCTGAAAGTGAATGGCATGGTTCTCTTGGGCGTCCCTTGTAGTCTTGTTCACAGCACACTCCTACGCTTCTATAAGTATATGGTCTCACAGCATACTCGTATGGTCTTGTTTATGGGGATCTTCTGAGGAGGACTACCTTTGTTTATGCATTTATTCAGTGATTCTTCATTCATTCAAAAAAGCATTCGTCAAGCCTGTATTGTGAGCAAGTAACCTAAACCCATGAAAAGCAGCACACTGGAGGCTTAGGGTTCTTCCATTGTCGTAGAAGATTCTGAAGTCCAGCTGCTGACTCAATTCTGGCCTCTACCTCTAAAGGTATGTGGCCTTGGGCAAGTTACCTAGCCTCTCTGGGCTTCTGCTTTCTTATCTGTAAGCTGAGGCTGAGTGAGGGCATGCCTGGAACCCAGCGAGGGCCCTACCCAAGTAAGCTTTCTGACCGCCATCACCCTTTCTTCCATCCACCCCACGCTGCCCACCTCCACTAACCTCTGCTCCAATGCGCAGGTTGGGAAATGGGCAAAGAATTTGTTATTCAAATAAATAACTTTTCCTGAATGCACTAGCTGTGAAATCTGCCAGTGAGGATGTGAGAAGTGTGATTATTTCGATGATGGAAAATTGGAAAGAGAATGTTCTAAATCATGGCTTGCCAATCCTTTTCATACAAATATAATATTAATAGGTATCATTTATTAAATACCCACTTCTGTGAAAAATGCTAAACTGGGTCTTTATGTATTCCTTTTCATTTAATCCCCACGGTAACCCCGTGAAACAGGTGTTATTATCACTTTGCAGAAGGAACAGTAATAACAATGAAGATGGGGGTCAGAGGGGTTTGTGATCTGCCGAAAGTCACACAGCTGGTAAACACCATGAGCGAAGGATGGTCCAGCCCCAGGTCTATTCTCTGCCACAGGACACACTGCTTCCCAGCTTCTTTTCACTGAAGGGGCTCTTTCTTGGGCAATGCAGGAAATAATCACAATATTCTCATGACACGTCACTGTTTTCAAATTCCATGCTGTCTTTTGATCCCATATCACCCCGTGATTCTGCAGGGCAGGGATTCCTTTCTGCCTCGGACACTGAGAAGAAACTGAGGCTCAGGAAGGCCCCTCCACGTTTCATGAGGGACTAAAAAGACAGTAAGCATTTCCTGGACATGGGCTAGCTACACGTATCCCACAGTGAGAAATGCTTGGTATACATTTTTCATTTAGTGCGCTTAAAAACACCGTGACATGAGCACTTTCATTGTCTTCACTTTGCACACGCAGGGGCTGGCACTTCAGTGTTAGAATCCTGAGCCAGCCCACTCGCATGCAGTGAAGACAACAAAATTCAACTTGTTCCCAAGCTAAAGAGACGGAGAGATACTGTCTCCCACGCCCCTTGTCTGGAAAAAACAAAATGAAAACCAAATGCGTCTCTGTTCCCTAAGTATGCCCCAAGCATCTACTCTGTGACATAAGGCAGTGCCCAGGCAGAGAGGGACCTGTTCTTCTGGGGTGACAGCTTAGTGGGAAAAAAACAGGTAATAAACAAGGAAAACAAACTGGGAGATGATACCCTTTCTGATACCCACCTAAAAAAATCCAAGGGAACCAAGAGAAAACTACCAGAACTAATAAGAAAAAAACTTAAAAACTATGGAGAGACACATCTATATGCTTATTCCAATAGCATCTCAATATACTAGTATTAATGGAATAATAATTTTAAAAGAACTCATTTTACACAAAAACCATAAAATTCCTAGAAAACAAATATAATTTTTAAGTGTGCAATATCTATTTGGAGATAAAAATGACATAAGAACCTAGACAAATTAAGTTGTAAACCTATTGGGGGAGATTTGGTATTGAAAATACCCTGATTTCCCCCACATTTATCTCTCAATGCCATTCCAGTCTAAATTCAACAGCATTTCTTATTTGGGTCTTATCCTACCAGATGTCAAAATGCATGGTAAGCTGTAGTAGTTAAAACGGTCTAGCACTGGTGCAGATACTAACAAATAGATCAGTGGGTCAGAATAATAATGCCAGCAACAAAGTCAAGTATACATGAAAATTGAGTATACCATTGAGGTAGTAGTTCAATAGAGAAACGATGGACTAACCCACAAGTGAGCATGGAGCGATTAGCTGTTCATGTGGGGAAAAAATTAAATTACACACTCAGATGAAGGATTACTATCCAGAACATATAGCGTTTCTAACAAAGCAAAAAGAAAAAGACAACTCAATTATCAAAATTGGCAAAGGAAATAAACGGGCAATTCACAGAAAATTAATAATTCACACACAATTAATATTCATATAGAGCTGCATTAGTCAGGGAAAAGAGAATTTTTTAATCCAAAGTAGAAAGATAGATTAGTTGGCAAAAACGTGAAGTAACAGACATTCTCATACACACTGTGAGTATAAACTGATGAAGGCACCTGATGAAGACCTTTGGAGAACATTCATCAAAATTTCAAACGCACATATCAATTGATGTGGCCAATCCCCTCCTAGAGCTCTTCCTGGGCCCCACACAACTCATTTTTCAAATTCATGTATATGGGGCCAAGAATGCCCACCATGGGATTGTATGAAGTAGCAAAAAACTAAAAACCTAATTTACTATGAATAAGGGAGGGGCATAGGTGAGTAAATTACAGTAGATTACCCATTGTTCAGAAAGCAGAATGCGTTAGAAATACGGCAACAGGAAGGTCTCCAAAATATATTACTTAGTGGAAACAGCAAGCAGCAAAACGATACGTGATTAACATGCGTACGAGTGTAAATGCATCAAAAGGGGAGAAGAGTGTACATCACACTTCCTCCGGGGGTGGGGAGGAGTAGGGAAAGGAGAGCTCCACTCTTCTTATATATCACATCTGTCATCTGGTTCTTCTACAAAAAAAAAAAAAAAAAAAAAAAAAGAATTATTATATCATTTGAGTAATGTCTGGAAACGTGCATTAGGCATCATCACTATTACTGTGGCGTGGGAGGACAGGACAAAAGGGAAGAGGGACAATGAATTGCTGATTTTCATCTCTCAGGGTTTAGGGTCCCTGACCTTGAAATTCAGACCTGGGGAGGGGAAGAATGGAAGGAAGGGGTACAAATACTGTGGAGAGGGCTCAGATGGAAGGTGCCCACCGTCTTGGTCACTGTGTGTCCCACCCACCCTGGTGCTGGGGGGCTCTGCTTCCACCTGGTCAACGGGGAGCCCCTTGCGTAGTCAGTTCCTCATCTGAGCAACTTGGACACTTCTGTCATCCATCACTCTCGCAAGGGACTTCAAGATGTCTTCCTATCATTATGGCATTGGCCCGTATATCCTCTTTATATATAACTCAAGGATTTTGAATAAGCAAAGACTAAGGATAAACAAAGGCTACAGTGTCTAGTCTGGCTTTCTTAGAGCAGGCTCCTTCCTCAGATACTTTGACCGCCTGGTTTACCACCCTCACCTGCAGCCCCAGCCGCATGAGCACAGATGGAAAAGAAATTTAATTTCTACCATAACCTGAGTATATGGCAGCTCATAAATCAGCCCTTAAATAATCATGAGCCTGTGGGGATCGATACTCAAGACCCCAAAATAAAATTCAGAATTGCAATGTCACTATAGCCATTATTACTTACTAAAATAATTAACAGACATAATATTTTACAGTTATCAAGTACTTTCAATTTATTATTTAAAGGATCTTTCCACTACCTCTGTAAGTTGTACAAGACAGGGATTATTTTCCGATTTCATGAGTTAGGAAACTGAGGCCCAGAAAGGTGATGTGATTGCTCAAGATCTCGTCGCTAAGAAGAGACAGCAAAGACTGGATACAGGCTTTTCTGACTCCAAAATATGTGCTCTTTCAACTTCAGTCCAGCTCATTCCAAAATAACCAGTACTACCCCATTTATTCAGGATCAAACCTGGTCAATTTAATCCTCAGGGGCAGGGTGCCTACCATGGAAATGGAGGGAACCCGAGGCCCCTGCACCAGCCCCCAGAACTGCTCTCTTGCACTCCTGGCCCTGAGGTTCATCTTTTATTCCAGAGGCCCTCGCCTTAGTAAGTTGTTCCCCATTGGACTCGTTGTGCTTCTGGGCCCCTAGCAGACTAGAACTAGAGAATGTGAGTGAGTGGTGGGAGTGGGGAGGGGGCAGGAGGAACCTTTGAGACACAGGCTGTGCTAGCCTCCTTGTTTTTACTCAAACATGAATCTTGGTTCTCTGATGCAAATTTTGAGACGTTGGTGCCAATCTGTTCTGAACAAAAGAATTTTGCTCTGAAAAAAACAAAATTTGAGATGGGAAGTCTGGCTTTCCTAGTTGCTCTTTTGAGCATCTGCCTCTCCCCACACCCCCCCTCCACCCAACATTGGATCTCTCCCAAAGGTAGACGCGAACTTTGAGGAAAACTTCTTGGGCGGCTTACCAGTTGCCGAAGTCAAGGAGGATACAGAACGTCATTTGTCAAGGTGACTAAAATAACCATCCTTACAAAGGTTGGCAAGTTGAACCAGCAGACCCAAAAGGTCCTTCCCCAGCACCTCAAAGATGGTAGAGACCTTGGTTTCAATGGATATTTATCAAGGTCTTATCCTCTGCTTCTTCTAAATGGAGTTGTCCATTGGCTTTATTATCACAATATTATATTTATGACACTGTCTTTTTTTTTTTTTAAGATTTATGTATTTATTTTAGAGAGAGTGAGAGAAACAGCAGGGGGAAGGGGCAGAGGGAGAAGGAGAGAGAGACCCAAGTAGACTCTGTGCTAGGCACGGAGCCCAACATTGGACCAGATCTCACAATCCTGAGATCGTGACCCAAGCTGAAACCAAGAGTCAGTCACTAAACTGACTGAGTCACTCAGGCATCCCAATGACACTAGTTTAAATATAAATTTATTTAGCAAATAATTATTTAACTGAAGTATGCTTTTCCCATGTCCTCTTCTAATACTCGGCCATAGACCAAAAAAAGTATAAGTGGACTAAATTCTCATTCTGCTAACCTACATTGAATGTCATAAGCATACAGATGCATGATGATATACAGATTTTCTAATCACTTCAATAGCTGTATAATATTTCATTTGTGATTATATCTCAATTTGCTTAATATTCTGTTGTTGGACATTGAATTTGTTCATAATTTTATCAGAATTATAAATAATGCTTCGATGAGCACCTTGGTCCATAAGTCTCTTTATCTTCTCCTGAATGATTTCCTTTAAAATTCTAGGAGGGAAAGTGCTGCATTGCAGTACATGGGCATTTTGTAGTTCTTTTTAGGTCTGATAAAAAAAAAAGTGAATCAACTAAACTGAATATTGGACATTGACTTCAATTTTGCGACTACTAACCACAACTACAATAGTGGGTTATTTTTATATTTTAATATTTTCTTTGTCAATCCTTTGTTCAGTTTTATCTGCCTTCCAAGAGCCTCATGTATCTTTCTCACTATCACAGAGAAAAAGGCATTTTAAAACATTAAGAAGAAATATATATATCTATGTATATAGATATATATATATATCTATGTATATGTATACATAGATATATATGTATCTCATATTTAAGTTCAGATGAAAGCAACATATCACCTACCAGCTCATGTGATAACTATCAAATAAAGAAGTCAGCCTTTATGTGCCACTTTCAGTAGTGGATTTTTCTCCTCACATCAAAGGAATGAGTTTTTTTTATCCAAATGCCTCCCTCATTGATATCATGTGCCTAAAGGAAGGGAAGTATGGCTATTGAAACAAAAAATTTCCCAGCCCCATCAAATCCAATCCCCAGGAAGGGCTTGGGAATCTATTTTGTGTGGGTTGGAGTTGGGTTGAATTTTATATAAGCTTCCCAAGTGATATTTGTCATCAGGGTGTTTGAAAACACCTGCATTAGACCTTGGGTCAAAGGGTGAAGGCCACAGGGAGTCAGCTTTCTGCTCACCTGAGAGAATTCATGAACAATCAGACCCACCTAGTGGTGAAAAGGCTGCCTGGAGTCATCCCCTGTCCCTGGAGGTGTCCTCAGTCCAGACAACCAGGGCCAGCTCCCCCACGAGCTCCGGAGAGTATCACAGAAGCTCTGGTCCCCTTGGAACTTGGGAGCCCCTTCCTGCCAGAGCCCCAGGGCTCCTACAGAGCGCCTCAGGGCAGCAATGGGACTACGGGTCTTTAAGCAACCTTCCCAACCTAGCACTGCTTGATCCTGCAATTTTGAATAATAAAACAAATAGTTCACAAACATAGCTTCAGTATTTTCCTGTACATCTTCCCAAGAAGACATAATACAGACTTTACTTGAAATGGAACTTGAAAGTGAAAGCTAGGTGAGACTCACTGCAGTCAGGGAAGTCCAGGTCTCTCCACCGCCCTCCCCTCTATGACACCCTTTATGACACCCCAGTAAGTGGCCCTCGAGCCTCTTAGGTGAGGACTCAGTGACTGGGCACTCCCTAACTTCATGACACCCCTTTTACAGGATCATGAAAATTATTCTTTACCAACATTTTATACTGAACTGGGGGAAACTGAGTCACTGGCACAGCTGGCGCTGAAGTCCCGGCCCCTCGATTTTTGTCTAGGTCCCTTTCTGTGAGCTCACCATGCTGTATCTGCTTGGCAAGCAAGGGAGCTCAAATCTGAGAACCTGACCTCTAAAGGAATAACCTCCAAAGTGTAGATCCCAAATTTCTTGGAAACTTCCTACCAAACCATCATTCATTAATGTGAAGACCAGTAAAACATTGGGGTCGGGGGGCAATGAAAAGCAAGGAGACGGATCACAGCTATCCTCTATCACTCTGTTCTTCAGAGTGAGGTGTGCATCAGCAGCACCCCCTAGAGCTGCAACGTCCCCCCCACCCCCTCCCGACCCCACCGCACCCCTAATGAATCACAATGTGCACGAACAATCTCCCAGGTGATTTCTAGGCAAAGCACGTTAACACCTGAGAAACACCACTCTGGAGCACTCGCAGAGATAAAGAACATTGTTTAATCATTTTTACAATAAAAGTAATAAAAACCCATTGTAGAAAATTTGGAAAGGGCTCCCCCCCACCCTACTCCCATTGTTTTAGGGAGGAAGATGGGGGCAGAAGGCAGCTCGAATGGGAATGGAATCGGGCTCTCGCACGTGATGATGGTAAAGTCCCTCCCAGCTCCTGGTGTCATCAAGGGGGCAGCCATCCTAAATCCAAAACTGGCCTGGGGTAGGGCGGGCAGCCAAGTGGTGAGAGAGGTGGAGAGGGTTGCTAATAACACACAGCGCTCATAACTTCGTGGGCAGGAGCAGTGTTGTAAACACTGGGCAGGGAGGAATACGTGTCCCTTGTTCCCCATGCCTTGCATCTGGACTCAGTCTGAGGGTCCTCTGGGAGCTATTCAGACCAGATGGCTCCCAGGGTTCGAGCCCCACTGGGGAAGGGAAGTGACCCTGGGCGGGAGGACAGGCCCGCTGCCCGGGGGTTCCCAAGAGATTCTGGGGAGCTGCTGAGAGATGAGGGGGCTTTGCAAGACGAGAAAAAGGAAGAGCAAGGTCGGGAAATGAGATCTGTTCCCCTGCCCTCGAATATGGGGTGAGCAGATGCCGAGCAGAAGAGGATTCACCCCACATTCAGCCTCTCCCACTCCCCTCCGTCCTCCAGAGCTGAGAAGCTTTCCAGTCATAACCCAGACTCCAATTCTGCACCCAGGGATCATAACACTACATTCCATTAACAGCGTAACTTCAGAATTCCCCCACAGGGTTAAAAATTCTTTGAAAACACCATTTGAAAGACAGTATCATTACCATATTGTTTAAGAAGAATTTCCCATTTGGGGCTGCTACATTATTTCTGTTTTCACCATTAGATGTGGTGCTGCAAGCAAACTCTTTATTCACACATCTTTATCTATACACCCAATTATTTCCTTTTTTAATTACCTAAACTTTTTCCTCATTAAAGTGAACCATACATATGGAAAAATGCACAAATCAAAAGTGTACAGTTTAATGACGTTTCGCAAAGTGCGTACCCCATAGAACCAGCACCTACATCAAGACAGGAAAGATTACCAGAACCCCCACTCCTCTTGGATCCCACATCCCGCCACGACACCCCCCCAGTAACGTTATCCTAACCTGCAACACCAAGAAAGTGAATTTATAAAAATGCAAATATTTCTATAATACTGTATTTATATACTGCATTTCTTTAGTATGGAAAACATGATATATTTATGTATAAATGTAAGTGTATATTATATTTGTATGTTTACTTATATTTTTGTACTCATACGTGTGATGTGTATTTATATCTTAGACATAGCTTTATATAGAATCTTTACATGAATTTATATTTGAAGTACACATTTCACATATAATACATATCATTTTATATATAAATTGTACATATAAAATAAATTTTCTAGAAAATTCAAATATAAAATCATACAGACCTTGCATCCCGTTCCTTTTGCCTAGCGTTATGTCTGTGAGATTCACGCGTCTCTGCTCCTTGCAGTTCCTCGTTCGTTTCCATTGCTACATATTATTCCATTCAGTGAGTGAACGTCCACAACTTGTCTTCTGTATCCCATTCAGTGTTTCTAGTCCTGAACAGGAGCAGAGGGCTGCTTCCAGCTCCTGCCTCAGAGCCAGAAGCCGAAGTCGAAGTCTACTTCGTTCTTTTTGTATAACTTCTAAGAAGTAGAATTCCTGGACAAAAAGAAACAGACTTTTTTTTTTTTCCAGGCCATTGCATACTGCATACTGCTAATTACTTTCCATAAGAGCTGTGACAATTTACACTCAAGGGAAAATATCCAATTCGCTTGAGGGGCTGGTGTCGGAGGCCTTCTAAGGAGAAAAGCCATTTGTAAAACCAAGTGCTATTTCGTAGTATAAGTATAACTAATATGTAAATCATAAGTGTTAAAGGCTGATATCACATTTTATAAATCCTATGTGCTAATTTATTGTTTCATTCTCACAGTCCTCTGAGAGGTAAATGTTAGTACTGCTCCATTTTAAAGACAAGGGAACTGTGGCTCAGAAAGATTAAAGCCAAGGGCCCAGTCACATGGTTAATGAACAGGAAGGCCTGGGTTTGGGCCCAGTTTCTCTGCCTCCACCGATAGTCCTCCTGATCTAAACCAGGCTGTATCTCTTGCCTAAGTTGCTGGAGAAGCATATTCCAGACTCACAGGACAGAACTGGAAGCCCTGGGGAGGGGCGTGTCACCCCCTGGTTTGGAAATGAGCATCTTTGAAAGACCAGCTCAAATGCCACCCTCTTTCCAAGGGGGACCCTCCCCCAGTCACACAAGTGGAGCCACACCCTGTACCAGAAAGAAGCTTTTGCTAGCAGATTCCTGAAATATCATTGCTGGGATCATTTAGACCAGGGATTGCAAGCAGGGAGCACACATTAGCAACACTCTCCCCTCCTACGCCAAGAGCAGAAATAACTAATCAATCACCATCTAGCTACTGTCTCCGGCTCTGAGCCCACCTTCATCTCACCAGCCAACTTGGCCATGTCTCTGTTCCTTGAACTTGACCCCCTCCCATCTGGCCTGTGCCCTGAGCATTTGCTGCAACCAGATCTCCCCTTGACTGGACCTCTTTTGTCATTCAAGTCTCTGCTCAAAGATTACTTTCTCACAGAGGTTCCTGCTGACCTCTCCCACCCCCAACCTAACATAGCATCACTTTCTCTGATTTATCTCCTGTAATACCATCATTCTTAAATTTTAAGTTATTTAGCTGTTTGTTTTTATGGTTGTTACTATTGCTGTTTCCTGAAAACGGAAGCCTCTTCGGGTGTGTTCACCTATCCCTAGCAACTAGAAGAGTCCCTGGTACTTAGCAGTTGCTCAATTAATAGTTGCTGAATGAGTCAGTTAATCAAATGCATTTTTCGGCTGCATCCAGGTATGGCATTAAAACTCTTCCCATCTGACTACTACTACCAGTAGTCAGAATTGAGACAAGGGATAAAAATTTTTCTAAGCCTAACTCCCTAAATTCCCCCATTGTATAGATGAGGAAACTGAGACCCAAAGCAAGAGATATGCATTTCCCAAAGCCACAGCATGAGCAAGGGGCAGAGCTGGGACTGATACCAGCTCCTCTCACCCCTCCATCCTACCCAACCAGCACCACCCCTGCCCCACTCCCACACAGCCGTGCCAGAAAGAGTTGTCATAAACCATCAGCCACAAAGCAGAAGAGCAGACCCATTGTGCTCCAGGAGCTTGACTATGAGTTACGCACCTAATTACCAGCTGCCTTTTTTTTTTTTTTTTCCTCATTCTACGGGTAAAAGTCTGATCACATATAAGATTCTCCCTGTGTTTCCGTGGATACAAAGTGATCCTAATTTCAAACTCCTTTGCAAATGGCAAATGAGTGAACTTAATTTTAATAAAAACAAGGAAAATCATACATGTGAGCTTAATAAAATCTAATTTGGGCAATTTGGAGCTCATAAAATAAAACCTTTATGTAAAAACTAGCAATTAGCTTCATGAAACAATACAATAAAACCTTGGCCTTGGGGGGAGTTGGGGGCCAGAGGACTCCAGGGATAAGGAAATGTGGCAATAATGCAGGAAGGCTAAAGAAGCAGGGGTGCATGGTTCTTAGTGTCAGAAGATTTGGGTTCAAGTCCCCAAGCTACCACTTAGTTCTATGACCTTGAGCAAGTCACTTTCTCTCTCTAGACCCCAGTGTCCTCATTTTTAAAATGAGGTTAATAAAATCTACTTTACCTCATAGGCTGGCTGTACAGACACATGAAATGAATAGGCAAAAGCTTTGTAAAAATGTCCAACAATTATCATTCTATCATCTCACTCGTCTTCATTCTTCCCAGCAAAGAGGCACAGGGACTGCATAAGCCAGGTCACAGGCTGTGCACTGGAGTGGAGCTGGAGGCCAAGTGTGTGACCATCCGCGTTCACCTTGCACTGAGCCATCAAGGACTGGTAGCAGCCGGCCAGAGACAACACCCAGAGGTGGTTCCCAGGAACCAGAAGCAAATCTGCAAGTCAGATGGAGCCTAAGGACTGCCTGGGTCTCTGGGCAGGCCATCACCTCGGTCTTGCAACTCTGCTCCACGGATAGACTGCCTTCCCTCACAGACCTTTGCAGGCAGGCTGTGTCATTCCCATTTTACAGGTGAGAAAAATGAACTTCTGGGAGGTGCTGGGGGTAAACTCATGTTCCAAAGCCAGGTGACCCAGTCAGGACTCAAGCCAGATGATCTGATCCGATTCAAAGCACCCCTCACCCCTCCAGCCCACCCCATCCCCACCACCAAACAGCTCATCACCACCTCCCACAGCTACAACAGCCCCTGACCCTGAGACTGAGAATGTGGTCTCTGCCTTGTCTTTTCCTCCCCAAGGGCACTGGCAGCTTCTATCAGGACCGCTGGGACCCGCATGCCCAAAGAGCATGGTCTTCATCATAGAAGTTCTAGCAAGCAGAAGCTTTTCCCAGTCTCTCTCCCAAGCAACCACTACTCCAGGCAGAAAGCAATTCTTCCTAGTGCCTTCCCAGAAGCAAAGTGGGTAATTAATTGCACTGAATAACACATTAAATGTACTAATAATTGGGTAGTCACAGCAAAATGATTACTTTGAAGAAATATTACCAATTCCCTGTTGTACTTAACATTTCTCCTTATTTATCATTACCATTTTAATCAATAATAGTCACAATACTAATAAATCCATCTTAATTTTAATTGTGTTCAATTGGATCTCCCAGCACTTGAGTATTCTAAGCATACTTCATTATTTATATTAATTTAAGATCACTTAAAGGCAAATTACGTAGTTTGTACTTTCAAGGAGGGAGGTAATTATGACAAAGTTTCTCCAGATTCAGCATTTTCAGGCACAGAGGCCCGTGAGGTGTCAGGCACCTGCCCTTTTCTACTAGGCGAAGGGGTCACAGTGGGAGAAGATGAAGGAAGACTCTCAAAGGCCCCACTTGAATTAGCATAGCTTGGCCTTTTTTAGAAGGCTGGGGTCTCTGAAAGTATGATTAATAGCTCAGTGGCTTTGTCGTTACGTAGTCTGGCCCACCATGAACGCGGCGTCCATCCGTTCATGCAGCAGCACGGAGGGCCAGACGCCATGCTTGGGACCAGGAGTCATGGAGACAAAGGGGTGAGATGAGGTAGAAAGCATTCCGGACGCCCCGAAAGAGGTTCAGGTAAAGAGTGTCAGTAGTCGGGGCACCGGGGTGGCTCAGTGGGTTAAAGCCTCTGCCTTTGGCTCGGGTCATGATCTCAGGGTCCTGGGATCGAGCCCCACATCGGGCTCTCTGCTCAGCAGGGAGCCTGCTTCCTCTTCTCTCTCCTTGCCTGCCTCTCTGCCTACTTGTAATTTCTGTCAAATAAATAAATAAAATCTAAAAAAAAAAAAAAAAGTGTCAGTAGTCAATAGGCAATGGAGGTCAGAGATGTGGGACTGAAGGACACGGAGATATTCCTAGAGGAAGAGGTACTTTCCGTGGCCTTGAGGGTTGGGGAAGAGTTGGCAGGGAGCCAGCCAGGAGGAGCCCAACAGACTGAGGGTTTCCGAGGGTGATGGCAGAAGTGGTAGTGGCAAAGGACCGGCAGGAAGAACATGGCAAGGGTGAAGTTGACCCTCAGGTATGGCTTTGATGGAATGACTCCCTCCTCCCTCCCTCACTGAGATGAGGGGGGAGGGAAACTAACAAGCAGCAGCCAGGCTTAGGAAGTACGAAAATGGGTTTTCTTAGGGACACACTGAGTTTGAGGTGCCATGGAGCAGCACATCAAGTGGAGAAGCTGGCTGAAGCCCAGAGCAGTGGTCAGCACTGGAGACAGAGGTCTGGGATCCTTAGGAAGTTAGTTCCATGGGAGCAATGGATGACAAAGTCCTTGCCTCTGTGGGCTTCAGCATCACAGATATGGACACGGCCATGTCCGTGAGTCCCTCGGAGGGCCCAGCCTAGGAAGCTCCTTCTCTCCTTCTCTGCCCAGGGCCTGGCATAAAAGGCATATCTTTTAAATTAAGTCATGTCGAATGGAAAGTACACAACAGCTATGCTGTCCCTGGCTGCCTTTTGTCAGGGCGTCCATGTGCCTGAGGACGTAGGTACAGGAGTGAGCTGCCCAGAGCAGTGGTTCCGGGAGCCCCGGCGGGGCTCTGTCTCCAAGCCGCTCTGCATGGCTGGCGTGTTGCGTTCCTGTACCTGCAGTGATTTGCTGGGGTGACTGCAACGATGCTAATGATTTCTAGAAACCTACGAGTTGTAGGAGGAGAGGAATTTAATGTGAAAGAGGCTCCACCTCCTGGTAATATTCAAAACCAACATTTCTTCAGCACTTTACAGTTTATAAGCTTCTGACAGCTTTTAACATCTCAGTTAGCTCAATATCTTGATCCGGGGGTGCTTACCTGAGTCCGTGCAAATGTAAAGACGATGATCAAGCTTATAGTTAAGTGTCGGGCACCTCACTGTATGGCAGTAAAAACCTCTGAATAACCTCCCATTTCATCCCCGAAACCATCCTATGAAGCTGGCATCCTTGTTAGCCACAAGTGAGGGCACTGAGGCTGGGGACACACCCTAGATGCAGGGCTGGGGAGTGGGAGTACGGCTCGGCACAAGATCCCCAGGTCTGATGTAGATACCTCGGATGGTAATGACATTTGTAGGGCTTGAAAGGATGAAGGAGGGGGCTATTGTGGTGTCCACAAGGCATGGAGATCTTTAGGGCTGAGATCTACTGTCTCCACTCAGCCTTCTCCTTCCCTGGGACCCACGTTTGGCCAGAGAAGACATTTTGGGGGGGGGGGGGGGGGGGTAGCCATTTCTGCTTGGACAGATGCTCGGGATAGTCAAAATCCCAGGATCCTCTGCCTCTCAGGAGTCCCCCAGGTCACTCCCCACTGATTTCTCAAAGCTCTCTCGGGAATTTGTACAAAATAAATAGTACAAAAGAGATTAACAACAGGTTAGCTGTCATGGCTTACTGTTCATTCAAAAAGGAACAGCAAGCAAATTTCAGAATCTACCAGGTCCTTGGGCCTCTGGGAGGGAATAGGACTGGTTACTCCTTTCTCTGTTCAGTGTCAAAAACAGACCCTTGAAAAAAAAAGAAAAGAAGGAAAAAAGTAATAGAATGTGAGAAGTAGAAGAATACAGAAAGCACTGTGGTAAGCTTGAGCAGAAATTAACCAGCTCTGCCAGAAGGAGTCCAAAACATGGGGCTTGAGCTGGGCTTCTAAGTATGAGTGACAAGCTTAGTGAATGGAGAAGAAGGTGCACCCCAGGCATGGCCTATGCAAATACCCAGAGGTGAAAGGGTATCAGAAGAGGAGAGAGGATGTGGGCAGAGGCTGGAGAGGTAGGGAGGAGGTCAACCAAAAAGGGCTCAGGAACCTGGTTCCTCTCTCTCTATGAGCAAGGATGCATTGAGGGTACCCCCATGTCTCTCAGGTGGAGAAGAAGTCCCTGTGGTCCCAGTGGACCTTTGAAAACGTTCCTGTCCTCACGCTAGCAGCCAAGCCATGATTTGGCACACCCTGATGGCGAGCTAGGTAGTGGTGCCGTTCGTGTGGTTTACAAGGCTGCCTTTGATACCTGGGAACTGTTCCCTCTGGAGTTTGAGAAAATTAGTCCCCTCCATTTATCTCCAAGTTTCCAGCCTCAAGATGAGATTGGATCTCTGTCAGGTATCAGCTTTCACTGTGATGAATGGGCTCTTGGTCTCTGTCTCCATGTCTGCAAGGGCCAGATTCCCAGCCAGGATGACTGATCCACCTGGGGAAATAGCACTTGATAGACATGAGGGACAGAGACCCACCACGGCTCCCCAGGGATCAGGTTGCAGACAGGACTCTGACAACAAGAAAAAAAATTGCCATCGTTTTGCTCAAGCGAGATGCTCTTGCAAAAATATCCTTCCAGCTCTCTAGACCAGGGATTTATTAAGATATCAGCAACTGACTCAGAAGTAAACCGCCCTCATGGCTTTATAGTCTCACTCGTCCTTCCACCTACCCCCCAACCCAGCCAGCCTGCCCCTCACCCTACTTAATCTGAGGCACTTCCGGTAGGTCACAGACAGGTCGAGTCCTATGGTTTGCAAACCAGAGCTCCAGTCTCTTCTCTGGCAAGCTCTTAGGGCAAGACTCTCTAAGGACTCTGCTTTCCTACCTGCAAAATGGGTATCTAAGTAGATCCCCCTAAGGATCGACTGTATTTGTGTATTATTCATCTAATCCACTGTATGCCTCCAGGCCAGAGGCTATGCCAGGGGCCAGAAGCTACCACTCCCAGCTGTCCCTTCACCCTGGACCACCAAGGAGAGAACCAACTCCCTGTGGCTGTCAAGGGCACCCCTGAGCGTCTGCATCAACATTGGTCCGATGGTCTGAGGCTCAATGCTCCCCACAGGAAACCACCTCAACGTTTAGGAGGACAGGCTTTGGAGTTCGACTGGGCCACTTACTAGCTGCCCTTCAGCACGGTATCACTACGTTCCCCAGCCTCAGTGTTCTCATCTATAAAACGGGACCAAGAGCTCTCTCCGCAAAGGGCTCTGAAGGAGTAACTGGATTAACCCCCGAGAGTCATTACCAGGACCGGCCCGCACGTAGGAAGTGCTCAACAATGTCATGATGAGGGTCCACATCAGGATCAGGATCCTACTTGAGAGCTTAAGAGCCCAGCAGCCTCAACTGCTTTCCTGGCGGGGAAGGGGAAGAAGAGTCAGCGCCGGCGCCGCGGGCCCCACGGAGAGCCACGGATTTCTCTGTTTATCCCTCGAGGCTTCCTTTCAGCGTCTTCTTCCCCGGCAGCTGCTCTGTCAACAGTCCATATGCCACCTCCGCTACGGAGCAGCTTTCGAGAAGGGGCTGCCAACCCTGCAGGGGAACTTTGACGAGGAGTTCAGGGGCGCGCACACATCCATCTCTCCGCCCCCCACGAGCCTCTGGTTCCTTCCTGCTCCTCCAGCCTCCCCCGAACCCCTCCGGGGAGCGCAAGTGGGCCCCGGAGCCGGAGCCGGAGCCGGAGCCGGAGCCGCAGGCAGCCGGGGCTCGGTTCCCAGCAGGGTGTGCACGTGGCAAGGAGGCCAGCTGGAGGAACAGGAGGGGACAGATGCCACGGGGGCCCAGATTTGTTCCTGCAGGAAGAATGCAAGGAGCTAATTGTCTCATTACCAGGGATCCGTCTCTCCGTGGCCCGGCCACGCCTCAGGGAAAGAGCTCCCGGGTTTGTGCGTGTCAAACAGCAGGTGGGCAGCTCTGGGTCGGAAGAGGGAGACGATCCTTCTCCGCCCGCGCTGCAGCCTGGGTTCTTACCCTGGGACCCCAGACCTCGGAAACACCGCTTCAAAAACTCCACCGAAGCCCCACATCCTTTCAGCTTGGTGAACTTGGAGAAATTTCCACCTAGGTGCCCCTCTCTTCCCTTTCTCTCTCCCTCTCTTGCAACATGAGCCCTTGTGCCCACACTCGCATGGACACACACACACACATTCCTTATATCCTGTGACTGGTCATTTACACTGGTTTCCAATTCATTCTTTAATGCATGGAAGGATATGGGTCCTCGCCTGGCTCTTTTCTGCTCTGGTTCTCGGCCCTTCCTGCTGCCTTGTCTTGGCCATTCTGCCCCCCACACCCCCCCCAGCTGCCTGTCCTGTGTCTGACCCAGCATGGCCAGCACCATCCCTCTGGGGCCAATTCAAGATCCTTCTCTTCCTTAGGCTTTTACTCCATGTATTTCCTGCGTTGCTAGATTTAATTTCAGACTGCCTGGTATTAGAGGAAAGGTAACAGACCTTGGTGCCTCTCATTAGCTTTTACAGGATTCCACTCACACTCCCTCATCACCTCTTCAAAGGCCAGGTCCTGTGAGGTAGGCACAATGGCACCATGCCATGGAAGGGAAGATGAGAGGAATAGTTACAGCCCACTCCCACATGCTGCCTCCCCAGGGAGCCCTTGAAACACGGCAGACTAAACCCTACTTGCCTGGCCAGCCCTTGCAGACAGAATTCTGGAGCCCTGGCATGGGTGGACCATTGCTGGGTGGACCATCACTCTTTCCAGGCTCCTAGCTCCCATTTGGAGAATTCTGGCCTCACAATCTCACATCGAAGATAAGGGTACGCCTATCGGTAGGGACTGTATTTACGAGAAAGTGTGTGTTGAATCAAAGAAAAGTGACTTACTTCTTCTCACGTAACAGTGCTTCCTGGCCATGATGGAGCTGCAAGACGGCGGCTCACCCCCAGCTGCACATTCACATCCCAAAGGGAAAGGAAAAAGAAAGGGAGCCCCAAGATGGAAGGAACAGGACCCACATCAGGAAAGCAAAACCTTTCTGCGATACCCAACGGCCTTCTAGTTAGGGTCCGGCAGCCAGAATGTGTCACATGGCCACCCTCGGTGGCAAGGGAGACTGGGAGGTGAAGTTGTTCTGCTGAGCATTTAGCCACCCCCAAACAATATCAGGATTCTATTACTAAGAAGAGAAAGGGAAAGGACACCCATGTGTGACAGTGACTTAAGATGTATCACCCTCACTAGAGAATAGGCTCCGTGAGGTCAAGGAACATTGTGTGTTTCTGCGCACAACTGTGTCCCCGGAATCAAGCCTAGTGTCTGGCACACCATGGTTGCTCCATTAATGGGCAGAATGAATGAATGAATGAATGAAATGACTGCTAAAGTCATCGTTTTTAAAGCCTTTTTAAGATCTACATGGCCTCAAATGTCAGGCACTAGGCACTGTCAATCTTTCCACACAGGTGTTATTTGCCAGAGTTCAAAGTCCTCTTCCTCCTCCAGCGACTGGTGGCACCCACCGTGTCCCTGGTGTGTTACTGGGCTGACCTCTATCTCTCGTTCTCAGATCACAATCAATCAAATCTGCAGCAGCTCATCCTGGGTTACCTGGGATAGAGACTCCATATTTTAGTTCATAAATTACTAGCTGATTATGAAGCACAGGATAAAAGATATCCAACATTGGTACAGATCGTCTGTAATTACAAAGCCAGGATCGGGTGTGTCTATGCATAACAATGGACTAGAATTCAGGTTTTTAATGCAAATATTTATTGCAAGATACATATCACCTTGAGGAAAACCATAGTTTTATGCCTCCTAATAGAAAAGACACCTGCATAGATTTAAAAAAAAAAAAAAGAAACCATCTTCATAAAATGCTGCAAATTTGATAAATGAACAGAAGCATAAAATTTACCCAGAAGTACTTTCAAATGAACATGTTTTAAAATAGCTTAAATGGGGTTTATTAATGACCAAAAAAAAAAGGGGGGGGCACCAAATCAGAGGCAGAAATCCTTTTTAAAAGATCACATCTTTGATGAACTGTTTTTAGAAAAAATGACATTAGTTGAATTAACCAGAACCTCCAGGAATGGGATGTGTGGGCTCTGGGAAGGCTAAGACAGCCCCAGCCCCAAAGATGTCAGGGGTTTTGATGGCCTCTTCTCTTCCCAGTAGACTGCAATGTCTCAGGTCAGGGTCAGAGTGGACTCTTCATGACGCCAGCAATGTTTGCTGCCTGTACACACTAACAGCGCTTCATCTCAATGCATTTGGGATTTCGATGATTCCTCGGACTCTTGCTCCTTTGAGAAAATAAAAGTGCAGCCTTATTAGCCTAACTTAGGAGTCTCAGCTTCTTTATCTGTACAGTGACTAAAAACAACCATCCTATAGCCCTCCTCAGTGTGGTTGAAACCACGTGGAGCTGGTCACATGCTATAGCAGTGGGGGGGGCGTGGTTTCAGGGTCAGTAATGATTCATGGGGAGCATCTTAATGGGATTCTTTGGGGATGACCTCCCCAGCACTGAACGTGGAACATCTACTTACTAGTTATCTGTGGTGTTGCAGGTTTGCAATGATACAGGCTCACAGAAGGAAGGACTGTTGTCACACTAACAGAAGCTACATCATGGTCAGGAGTCTGGAAATCTGAGCTCTCGTTCTGCCTCAGACACTCTTGCCTCATGACTTTGAGCTAGTTATTTCCATCCTGTAAACCTTAGTCTTCTCGTCTGAAACATAGAACTAACTGATCTCTGAGCACACTTCTGGCTCTAACCTAGTAATTCTGATGGGGCAGAATCCAGAATCCCAGCATGGGAGAGGAATGGAATTGAGAATGGTTCAGAGGTACACGAACCCTGAGACCCTAAGGACTCTTTCTGGCTGCCCCTGCCCGGCAGGTGTAAGTATCTCTCAGATGATTATCTCCAGCTTCGCAATGGTACTCCTCTGACCCAGAACCTTCCAGGGCCCCCGGGGGCAGCTAAATTAAGTGTCTCAGGAGAGGATAGAAATGCCCCCTCTGCTTCACGCTTTGTGGGAAGGGGGCTGCCCACCGAGAATGTGACTAAGGGATATCAAGGCAACATTCTGAGGCTTCATCAAAGCAGTTCCAAGAGTCTGCAAACAGGTGCTAGCTAGTTAAGAGAAATAATTTCTGTGGCTCCCCATTCTGACCACATTAGTCATTCAGGTGCTGAGGAACAATATAAATTCCTGTCATCCCAGTTTATGTGGCCACTAAGATTTATTCCAAGCGACAGGTCATTAAGGTTTCTTCTCTTTTTTTTTTTTTCCCTCAGATTCACTGAGAACTCATATTTCTGCTCCATGTTATGGACTGCTAACAGCTATGTTTTTGGTCAGGAAGTCAGCAATAAATCTGAATTTAATAAACTGACAAAAGATCACTATCCCAGAGACAGTCTGAGCCCCTATTCTTCGTCTCCTTGTATAAAAATGCTTTTGTATTGAGACATTTTCCACATAAAAGTCACATTTGCCATCTAACCGTTCGCCTCCCCTAGGAGATGACTTGCTGTACCGAGGCTGACCGAATAATTGTGGGTTGTTCGAGTTGGAAAACCTGGTCGCAGCAGTGGTAGACGGAGAAAGATCAGAACTCCGGGATCTGCCCGTTCCTAAGGGTGAGACCTTGGCATGTTATCCAGTCTGAGCCTCAGTTTCTCCATCCATAGAATGGAAAGTGTAATCTTCGTCCCGTCTACTTCCCAGGGGCACTGGGAAGGTTCAAGTTAAGTAAGTGCGGGATGAAGCTCTGTGCAGTTGGAGAGGATTGTGGCCGCTTTGTTTGTTTTAAATTTTCAGCATGTTAGAGTTCACTTTCTGTGGAAAAACTGAGCCAGCAGCAAACAGACATCAACCCCTAGAGTACCACCTCCCCTCTCTGGTGTCCCTTCAGTGAAACCATACTACTCCCTCAAGGCTCACCCGCTTGCTCTTGGTGCAAGGTTTAGGGAGGCAGTCCCCTGGAGTTTTCTGGGAGGCTTCAGCCCACTGCAGACAGCTTGGTCCCAGGGGGCTTGAATAGGACTAGAGTTGGCACCAACCTGTTTTTGCCCACTCTCCATGGAACCTGTTGTTATGGCTAGACTCCACAGAGCATTCTGGGTGGCTGGGAAGCATCTCCTAAGATCCTAGCACTCTTTCCAGAAGCAGCAAAACTCTAAGGAGTAGAAGGTCAAATCCTTTTCTTCCTGGGGCTTTCAAACGCACCCTCAAAACTTAACTCTGCTCCCACAACTGTGTAGCAGAAAAAGAACTTTGAGAAGATTAGCATGCAAACAAATGCTTCAAACTGCCTATAAACTGCTGTCTTCAAACCTTCTATAAACCCCTGTCTGGATTTGTAAATAACAACCATATAAGGATTTTCCCAGTAAACACCGCGGGCAGAAATGTATAGACATTTCCGAGAGCTTGTTTCTGACGAGTTGAGCAGAGCTTATTAAAGTTATATTGTGTGCTTTGTCACTCTTTTTACTGTTGTGTAACCTCAGCCATAAATCCTGAACAACTCTTATTTCCCAGCTTCTCTCTGCATGTCTCTGCAGTCTCCAACCAAAACCTGGTACAGATGGTGGAAAAATTCATCCTATTGACTAAAATTAGGAAATTCTAAAAATGGAACTGTTTTAAAAAGAAACATGTGCTGCTCTGAACGATAGTGAGTCTCTCACCACTGGAGGTATGTAAGCAGAGACTGGAAAAATACCTGCTTCATGATCCAAAGAGGAATTCCAGAAATTGGGTAGGCAATAAGGTGAGACAACCTACGAGTTCCTACAAGTCAGAAATTCTGGGAGTCGAAAACGTCCATTCCCCTCAAGCTCTTCCGAAGGCTTAGTCGGGTCTGTGCCAGGATGTGTGCTGGGAGCAAGAAGTAAACTCAGCCCCAGGCACCCTCAGCAGGGTAGCAGCTTCATGAGAAGACAGACAAACCAGCCGCTAACCCAGACGCAATGCAAAACGATGAAGTGTTGGCAAGAGGCGACCAATAGCCAGCTGTGAGATTGTAATGGTGGCTGAGAGGAAGAGCCACACGGGATTGGGGAAAGTTCCCAGTACCTGTTTCTGTGGGTGGGAGGGCTCTGGCTAGATGCAATGATGTATTTTACTGAGCACTTACTTAATACTAGGCATTTAACAAGTTGTCATTTGATCTGTATGATAGTCCATTGAAGTGGGTACTATTGTTTCCCCTCATTTTTTAATATTTTGTTTTGTTTTGTTTTATTTTATTTTATTTTATTTTACTAAGTAGGTTCCACACCTAGCATGGAGCCCAATGCACGGCTTGAACTCATGATCCTGAGATCAAATACCTCCTAAATAAATATCTCACTTTTTAAATTGACACAGTTGATCTTTTCTCTAGAATTTCAAAGATAGAGCCAATGACAGTCAGGGACCCTCATGTAGAACAGAAATTTGTCACTCGCATTTAATTTTTCTGCAAAGCCAAGAAAATAATCTGAGGCTTCTACCCAATTTTTCAAATAAAAAATTACTCTCTTGACAACAAGTTTTAAAATCCTTTCATAAATTGATTATCAGTAATGTCAACATGTATCCAAAAAGCAGATGAAAACCTAAAAATGTTTTTCCATTAAAAAAATCTGATTTCAGACTCACTGTTGCTGGACCGCCATCAGGCATACTATAAGTGTTTTTTTTCCCCAATTTAATTCATTGACCTCAACTAATTTGGGCCCAGCCTGAAGGACATCATCACCTTCAATGACGAGCTTCAACACTCTAAAAAATAGTACTTTTGATTCAAATGTATCTCTAACCATATATCACGCATAAGGAAATAGCTACACTCGATCCTTATCCTCTGTCCATTCATCACAACTAAAAACAAAATGTGTTATGTTTGACTTTTTTGTAAAACTTGAAGTTTGATATCTTCAACAAGTACCATATTTGACACTTGACTCTAGAACTGAATAGGGAAAAAAATATCCCAGTATTTCATCTCCAAATAGCTTTTGGCCATATTCCAAATAGAACATTGAGGAGAGTGTCTCCATTGGATGAATATATTTGATATCATTCTTTATCATTAGATAAGTTACTTCACTTCACTTCACATTTCAGTTTTGGACATGCCTAGTCCAATACGTGTTGCAGGAAAATCCAGTTTGGAGGAAAATCCACTGTCTCTTTAATGACATCAGTATGATTTTACTTTAATGTTATTCAATTTGAGAGACTTTCAAGTCATACTTGTTCTTCATTTCTAAACCACTGGTACTATAAGAAAGCTGGGCTTCTTTGCAATATGTAAATATACATATGTAGTACTTACCTATTACTGCATCATAGAGAATCTCAGCTTTGATTCTCTTATTCGTATACATCTTTTGATCTTTTAGGCTTGGTGGCCTTAAGGACTTATTCTATGTCTAAAGTCTAACATTTATACTACAATATGTCACAGAGTTGATGTTTATGAGTAAATTTTCCCAGATACCCAGTGGGCCCTTTTGATATGTAGATCCTGATCTTTTATTTCTATAAAGTCTTCTAGAATTCTCCTCTCCAGTAACTCCAGTTATATGTATGTTGTTTCTACTTTGCCTGTGTGTCTGTTTGACCCTGTTTGACCCTTTTTGCTTCTTACTTTATCTTGCCTTTTTCTTTTTAATTAATATATAGTGGAATTACTAGTTTCAGAGGTAGAATTTAGTGGTTCATCAGTTACATACAACAACCAGTGCTCATTACTTCAAGTGCCCTCCTTAATGCCCATCACTCAATTACCTCAACTTCATCTTGCTTTCATTCTCTTTTTATTTTCATGAAGATAGAAGTGTTTTTATTTTTTTAATTTAAATTCAATTAGCCAACACATAGTATGTCATTAGTTTTTAATGTGGTGTTCAATGATTCATTAGTTGTGTATCATCACCTCATTCGCTTGATCATTTCTCTTTCTTTCTTCAATTTCCCTAATTAAAACTTCATTTTAGTCCATTCTTTGGTAGGCACCTTGTAAAAGGACATTTCATCTTGATTTCTGGTATGATTTTGTCTTTTGCTTACATTTCTTTCTTGAAGTCAACCAGTTCTCTTAGATTTCTACGTTAGAGTTTAGAGTTTTTAGAGTTCCCTTTTGTGTCCATGAATCAGTGCATATAATATCTTTAAAGATGGCTTTTATCCTTTAAGGTTGGGGAAGAAATTTTGTGTTTTTCAATTTGGGGGTTCTCTTTTGTTTGTGAGACTCTAAAATCTCTCCTTTGCTTCTTTTCACCATCACCACCAAATTTCCAAAAACCATCTCTCCCTACCCTTTCACATTCTAGCATACAGTTATACATTCCTTTCTTATAGCGTATCTTCTGACACACCAGGACTCTTAGGGTAGACTGTGCTTTCTGGCAGTATCTACCCTCTTCCCTCTTCTGTGGAGCATTTTCCCCTACTGTCCTTGTTCTTTGTGCATGCCAAAGCATGATGCTTAATTTGCTTCAAGTTGGTGTTTCTTTAATCTAAATGTAGGTGCATTCTCTTTTTCCCCAGTTATGCTGAAGACATGGGTTTTGTGTGGTTCTATTTATCCTTCTTGCTCTGTGTTGTTTTTGAGATATTCAGAATTTTTGGCCATCATCTTGGCTACCCTTAGGGCTAATTTTGAATGCTTTAATTTAGAACACCATATCTTTTGTGTGACCCTATCAACCATGAAGATTTCATCGAGCTTTACTCCCTGGAGTTTTCACTAGGAATCTGTTAGCTATTTTGTGTTTTCTAGATGAAACTATGTGACGATATTGAATATGTTTTTACAAACTGCATGCTCCTCAACCCACAGGTTCTAATATTTCCCTCCCCCACCCCAGGAGACATCTTCCACACAGTTATGGATCTGAACTTAAGGTCCTCGGGTATGAGGGTGAACAAATAAAATATCCACTGGGACTTGTCCCTACATTGTCTCCTGTCTCTTTGTTTGTGTCTCAAACAAATAGCTCTTATCTTTTGACACCCTAGCCCAGAGCAATACTGAAGCAACCTTCTTAACTTGAGAGGTATAATTTATCATCTGACAGGGCCTGGTGCAAATTGTTACTCACCAACCTTAAATGAGACAGAGGGGACTGATGAGGGCCAATAGGGAATAATGAGAAGACAAAGCATTGGAAAGCAGAAGGCTGAGGCCTAGCCCCAGCTCTGCCACTGGCTCACTGTTTAACCTGGTGTAAGTCCTTATCCTGCTCTTTAACCCTCACCTTTCTCATCTGAACTGGATAATGCCCGGGGACCTTAGCAGCTCTAAAGAATTTAGGCGTCTCCTGAACCAAAGGGACTTTGGTTAGAATTTGGCCTCATGGCCTCCAAGAGCTCTATAGCCCTCATGGAGTAAGGCTACACAAGTAGGAGAAAGAGGAGTCCAATAAAGTAGGGCTGAACCCTCACCCTATGTTTAAGTGAGAGAAGATGAATAAAACAGTCATAGTCACCCAGCATCTAGCCCCTACTATATCACTCATGCCAAGTGACCAACCAGTCTCTGCTTGCATACCACCAACAATGGTAAGCTCACTCCCTTTAAAAAGTAATCCCTTTCACTTTATACCTTTAATGTAGTAGAGAAGGAAAGAAAAGAGTACTTACTTAAAGGGATATTATTCACAGAAAAAAAAAGTGATAAGAGGGAGATGTCAAGGATGAAGCCTAGGTTTCTCACTTATGAAAACACATGGATTAGTGGTACATTCACTTAGATAGGAAGAGATTAGGAGTGGGTAGAGAAAGATCATGAGTTCAGGCTCAGACACACAACTTTGAGGAACCATTAAGAAATCCAAGCCACAGCAAGTAGCTAGCTGGATATTCAGATCCAGAGCTCAAAGCAGACATTCAGACTGAGGATGAATAAGTCAAAGCTGCTTTTCTAAAGATTGATAAATGTGATCACTGAGGAAAATAGTATGAAATGAAAAGGAGGCACAGGGCATTGGATGGGAAGTTGAGGGCTACCAACTTCGAGAGCATGGGGAGATGAAGAAATATTTGCCAGTCTGAGAGGTGAAGGAAGAACCAGAAGAGTGTCACTTCAGAAATCATGGGAGGAGACATTCAGGAAAGGTGAGGTTGTCAGTATGTGAAGTGCTCTGAGGAGTCAGTAAGGACTGAAAATGTCTACTGGATGCAATGCAATGGAGATGCTTGGTGACTTTATTAAGGATGGTTTTGGTAAATCAATGGGGCCAGAAGTTAGAGTGGAGGGGTTGAGGGCCAGGTGGGAAGTGAGGAAATGGGCAACGAGTGTAGACAACTCCACGGAGGCATTTAGCTGTAAAAGGAGAGGAAAGAGATGGGCAGGACAGGGGTGGAATGTGACACATTAGATGCTTTCTTAAGTAGGAAAAGGTTTATCCTGGCTACGCATCAAGGTGATGATCCAGTTAAGACAGAATCATTGAATATACAGGTGAGGAAAGGAGGCTACCGATAGTTCCTTTGAACGCAGGAGGAGATGGGCTCAAAAGAGCAAAAAAGAAGGGTTGTTTCATCAGAGTTTCAAAACTCCTAGTACTGGGGCACCTGGGTGGCTCAGTGGGTTAAAGCTTCTGCCTTTGGCTCAGGTCATGATCTCAGGGTCCTGGGATCGAGCCCAACATCAGGCTCTCTGCTCAGCGGGGAGCCTGCTTCCTCCTCTCTCTCTCTCTCTCTCTCTTTCTCTCACTCTCTCTCTCTCTGCCTGCCTCTCTGCCTACTTGTGATCTCTGTCTGTCAAATAAATAAATAAAATCTTTTAAAAAAATTCTTAGTACTGTATTTCTACTAAGGCTGTACAAGTAAATAACTGGGGTGTTTTGTTTGAAATACCAGGTCAACTTATAAAATTACAAGTTTACAAAATTCTTTACATATATATTGTCTTTTTTTTGTTCTCTTCACATCTCAAAATTATCCAATTACTATGAAACATGTTTAAAAATATAACCAGTGTCTACAAACATTATGATATCTGAAGAAAAGTATTATTTATTCAGGAAAATAGAATTTAAGTAGTTTAGAGAAAGAAAATCCAGAAAACTGTTTTTGGCATACTCTTCTAGAATATTCTTTATCTTCTGAGTAACTGAAGGAAATCCAAACGGAAAATAACACCAACATTTGTATGATGATGTGCCATCTTTTTCCTCAAAGCAGAACCACTGAGCTAACAGGGAAGCAGACTGCTACAGTCTTGGGTCATCACCTGGTTCCTTACAAAGTCCCTGGCCAGTGTTTTTTTACCCCTCATTCACTGGCAGTTTAACTCATGTAAATTCAGAGCCATTCTCATTCCAACTCAAAAAGGGGAAAGGTCTCTCCATGAGGATCATCACTCAGAGGAGTTATTCCCCTTTCAAGGTCAAGCCCCACAAAGCCACTGAGGAGCTCACATTTACCTATTACCATGGGCTGCAACTCATTCTTCCATAGACCATTCATTTACAGATTCCTTCTCTAGTCTCATTTGCAGAGACCTTCAGGCAACTCACAGAGAAGGCCACAGGGACAAGTGCATAATGAAAATGAATACAACCCTTCACCACTAAGTCTTAGATTCATATAATCTAGGAGAATTCTAAGGAACCATGGGTTAGTGGGATCAAGCAGGGAAACCTCTCACCAATGGGGGTGCCCCTTATCAGCTTCTCTAACACAGCACTATGGCCTCTATTTGAACCCCTCAAGTGACAGGGGGATTCTATGCCATGAAACTGACACCAGAGAAAACAGGACACTCTCTTTGAGTTTTTAAAATGCTCTCCTTAGGAAGATAGGCTTGACTCCAATGAACCTTGGATACCACAAAAAAAGCGGATTCCCGCTTCACACAAAGGGCCATTTGAATAGATCTCACAGACTCATGTTAGCTGGTCTCTCTCTTTCCTTCTAATCAACAGGGTCTCCCGCCTAAGCCCACTTACAATCCAATATCATGGTTGGAAAAGTCCTCTGGGTATACAGCCCCACGTCTTCTGGGAGATTTTACTGGTTTGTCCTCTTTCCCTCATGGAGAAATGGTGGCTGTTCCATTCTTTCACTAAGAAGAAACCTTCAGAATTTGATAGAAGGGTCATGTCCTACCTTAAACCCACTTAACAAGGCAAAGTTAAGTCCACCCAGCAGAATGGTGAGAGGAAGAAGGCTCAGGCAAGAGCCCTCCTCGGACAGTGGCTTGTGAAAAGCAGGGCATCATGGGAACTGGGGCTGCTGCTCAGCTTTGCCCGCAATGCTGGCTCAGCCTCCATCCGCAGCACCCCCACCCACCCAAGTGGAGGCAGAAAAGATTGCAGAGTTCATAGTCTCCTTTACAGAAAGGAGAGCTAATGTCACTTAAAGTCCTGCAACCTGCTTTTGAAATAATGATTCTGGATATTATTGGGTTTTTTATTATCATGCACATCTTTCCATATCTATACATATAGATTGACCTCATTCATTTTGTAAGCTGAGTAGTACTCCGTTAAGTGGACGTACATTATTTATTTACATTAGCTCTTCTTAGACAGCTGAGATACTTCCAAGTCCTTCCAAAACTATAGTGACAATTTTCATGCATACACTTGTGGGCACTTCCCTTAGCATTCTCTGCCATCTGTGAATCCCTTTCCCTTCACCTTTTTTTCCACAATAAGCAATTAGCACCTTTTTGCACACATCTCTGTGCACACGTATAGTAGTTCTGAGGATATATCTCTTGAAGCTAAACTTGCTACACCAGAAAGGATGAATGTTTTTAAAATTAACCTCCAAATTGCCCTCCTAGAGGCCTTACTGATTTGTATAATCTCAGCAGTGGGAACCTAAGAATAAGTGCTTCCCTCATATTGACTACAACTTTGGCGATTTCTGAGTTAAAATTTTTGACAATTGGTTAGGTGGGAAAGGGACCTTTTTTTTTTTTTTAAGAATTGCATTTGCCTGGTTATTGGTGAGATTGAGCATCCGTTTACATCTTTGTTGGTCATTTTTATTTCTACCTTGGTGGTGTGCCTGTTCACAGCCTTTGCTGTTTCTCTTCTGAGTTGTCTTTTTTCACACTGAGAGGAGCGCTCAGTACAATGAATACTTCATTAATATTCAATCTGTTTTATACACTACAGACTTCTTTTCACAGGTCCGTCACTTAACTTTCAACTTTTCTTGTCTTTGTTCATTTTTCTGTTGACATCGTCATATTTTCTGCTGATTTATAAGGACTTTCTCTACCTGAAGGGTATCTATCTTCGTCACCAGTCTCGCAAATATGTTTGTGTTCACCATTTTGTTTTCGGCTTTGTTGAGTCAGAAAAGATTTTTTGTTTATTTAGACACAGACGTATGCCTGTGGATATCTTAGGACTTTACAAAGCTTTTCCCCAGCCCGTCCTGAGGTATTCCCCAATATCTTCTTTAGCTTTGCCTAGCCATGACTCTTCAACACATCTGGAATTTATTTGTTGTGGAGGTATGCCGGAGGAATCTCATTTTTTGTTTCCAAAATAGTTGGTTACATTTCTCGGTATCTTTCATCAAATTAGTCATCCTTTCCTCTCTGGTTCGTAATCCCAACTTACTCATATACTCTTTATTTGGACTTAAAAGAGATTGAAATGATTAATATCAACAATCTTGACTTCATTTACAAGGGAGAAAAGAATCATTATTTGCTTTGGCTAGGAAAGGAGAGTGTGGTGTGGGATAAAATCGGGGGCAGGCAGTTAGGAGAGTCATGGAATTTGCTGTGAAAAAGGGAAGTCTGAGGAGGGAATGGCAAGAGAAAACTACTGAGTCACAGCAGGAACGCTGTTATCGCAGAAAGGATGGCGGGGGGGGGGGGGGGGGGGGGGGCGGGGGGAGTCCTGGAGAAAGTCTTACAAAGCAGATGATGCAAGCAGGACTGAGGAAGGGGCCCTGGGCTCCCCCCCACCCCACCCCGCTGAAGGGGAAAGCGTCCCAGTCGGTCCCCTGGCCATAGAGCCAAAATGGCGGTCACAAAGCCTGGGGAGTAGTGCGTGGGGAGTCATGGTTTGCTAATTAACTACTATGAAGAACGGATGTTGAGGCCATATTAAATAGCTTTAAAGTAATACATGTTCATTATTAAAAAGAGAGAAAACATTATTAAAATGAGAGAAAAGAGAAAAAAATAGAATAATGCCAGCTGCCTCCTATGGAGCACCTACTACGGCCCAGCACTTTATCAGCTGCTTTACATATATTTTATTTTACAAAGAAGAAAATGAAAACTCCCATAATTCCACCACCAGGGATGAACTACTGTTAACACTCTGCTGTGTTTCCTTCCCATCTTGCCCTTCTGACAGGTTCTGAGACACCTGCTAATATTTATTGAGCCCTTACTCCCATGCCCAGACTACCCAGACTAATAAAATATTTTGGACTTTAAAAAAAAAAAAAAAAACACTTTAGTAAGCCTTGTAACAATCCTAAGAGAAAGGGGCCCTTATTGTTTTAATTTTACAGATAAGGGGCTTGGGACCAAAGAGCTTAAGTAAAGTGCCCATTCTGTGTACTCAGTTTTGTAGATGACTTTGTATCATTTAAGCTAGTACCAGGAGGGTTTTCTCACATCAGTGACTCTCCCGAAGCAGAGATCATTTACAGCTGCCTGACATCCCCTCTCACGGGTATGCCGTTTACTTAACCATTTCAGCACTTCCGTTCAATCGCTAACGAGTTTTTAATAGAATAAACACTGCTGTTAGGAACCGAACATCCTTGCCCTGAAAACTCTGTGCATATCTAAACACGCAAATTCTTTTGAAAAATGACAGTGGAATTACTGAGTCAAGGTTTTTTCAGGCTTCTTCTCCATACTGTCAAATTGCCCTCCAGATAGGTCCTATCATTTTACACCCCACCAGAAACGAACAAAAGCACCCGTTCTTTGCCCTTGCCAACACTATTACTGATTTTAAATCTTGACCAATTCATTTTTTAAAAAATAAAAATAAATCCTAACCTATTTAAATGGGCAAACAATTATGTCACATTTTAGTTCGTTTTTACCATGAGGGAGAAACAAAAAGAGACCGTGGTTCTTCCAAAATTCTTAATTAAGCCTCTCTCTAACGCCAAGCACTCTTCTGGAGGCTAAAGAGGGGACAATGAGCAAAACCGAACCAATCCCTGCCTTCCTGGGACTCTCAACCTAACATCAAACGTACTGACCCAGTAAATTCCAGTTGTAAGTTCTCTGTCTTTAGTGTTTACCAGCCCCTTTTAAAATAAAGCACTAAGGGTGCCTGGGTGGCTCAGTGGGTTAAGCCACTGCCTTCGGCTCAGGTCATGATCTCAGGGTCCTGGGATCGAGTCCCGCATCGGGCTCTCTGCTCAGCGGGGAGCCTGCTTCCCTCTCTCTCTCTATCCCTGCCTCTCTGTCTACTTGTGATCTCTCTCTGTCAAATAAATAAATGAAATCTTTAAAAAAAATTAAAAAATAAAATAAAATAAAGCACTAAGGACTCATTTAATCCTCACAACAACCCTTTTGGGTAGTGACTATTATTACCCCCATTTTACAGATGAGGAAATTGAGTCATCAAAGATCAAGTAAGCTGTGCCAGGTCAGACGGGAAGGTATCAAAGGCAAGAATCAGACCCAGGCAGGCTGGCTCCTGGACGTCTAACCACCGCACCACACTACCTCCCCTCTGCCTGAGGTGTGCTAAGGGGCCACTGAGTCCCTGAAGGGATGGAAAGAAGATATAGGAAAATAGGAAAACCAAAATAAAATGTGTATGAGGGACTCCTGGGTGGCTCAGATGGTCAAGCTTCTGCCCTCAGTTCAGGTCATGATTTCAGGGTCCTGGGATCCAGTGCGGTGTCAGGATCCTTGCTCAGGAAGGAAGCCTGCTTCTCCCTCAGCCTGCCGCTGTCCGTCCTTCTGTTTTCTCTCTCTCTCCCTCTCTCTCACAAATTAATAAAATCTTTTAAAATTTCAAAAGAAGAAGAAGCAGCAAAGAAAATGTGTTTGAACAAATAGGAAGAGGATCAGACATATGCGTTCCTTTGGTCCAGAAATATTATCACGGAGTCCTGAACTGTATCTTTCCTCTCCTTGTGTCGGAGGTGGGGGTAAGGACAACTTGCAGCAAAAAGCAGCAGAGCATACATACATACACTGGGTAATAAACTGGAACAGTCCAAAGACAGAGGAAAGGAATGGTTTAAATTCCCCTGCTATGAGGCAGCGTCCTTGGACATCCTAGCCCTCAAGGAATGGCAACTACAGAGGGTTCAATCCTAGTAGCTTTCAGAACTCAGCAGACGGGGCGGAAAGAGGGGAGGAGAGGAGGGCGGGGAATGGAAACTTGTACTTTTCCTGGGCTTCTGGCCAAGCAATCTCCCAGTTTGGCCTGAGGCTACTTACTGCCTTCTCCGGACCTGCACTTCTGCGGGAGCCCGCGGGGCACGTTCCCCTGGGCTGCAGCGCCACCTAGCAGATGTGCCCTTGAAATGGCACCAGAACCGCCTGGGCCATCCTGGAGTCGGTCAACCACCACCTAGCCTCCGTGCTCAGTGCAGAGGTCACCGGGAGAAAACAAGTCATTGTCCTTGAGAAGGTCACCATCCATCGGGGGAGACCATCCCAGGTTCTAGAGCAGAGACTTATGCGAGCGCCTAGGGAACAGGGAGCACCAGGGAGGAGCGGGGCTGACCTTCAATGCGGTTCCCATTCCGGAAAGGCCACGCAGAGGAAGCCATATTCAAACCACTTCTTAACAAACAGAAGATGTGTTGCTATTAGTCTAGCGGCAGAAGATGAAAGGCAAGGAGATGAAAGGAAGGAGACCGGAGGTTCGAAGGCCCAGGAGTGTGACAGGTGAGTGCATTCAGGGAAGGTTGGAAAGTTCAAATCACAAGCCAATAGCAACCTTAACAGAGGATCAAGTTTAACTTCCTATTCGCAGAGGCCATTCCTGACATTCAGGCAAGGAGGGGACTTCATGCAGATTCACACCACCCTGGAACCCATATCTCCTGACACTGGGTCCCAGGCTCTTCCTCTGAACCACGGACGAACAAGGCCAGCAGCCAGCTCTCTAGAAAAGGTCACTATTACCTGCCAGGACCCAGTAGTAAGGCTGTGCCCATGGAACTTACACCTTGAACTCAAGAAGACCTGCTTGCGTTCAGAGCCCATGTCCATCAGTAGCTATGGGGCTTGCATCAGGGTGCTTAGTCTTGCTGAGTCTCCCTTTCCGTATCTCTTGGGTGGGAATCATAGAAGTCCTTACCCTATGGAGAGAGTTAATCTCAGGGACACAATGCCCAGCATACGCTCTATGCTCAGTCACCAGGTAGTAAAGATCATAATTGTAATATTGTCACTCTATTGAAATATTACTAGTATTTTTCTTACTTGAAAGTATCCACTAGTATTAATTGATTGTTTATGATGTATTATTTCTACCGTTTTAGTCCTGAATGCTTCCTGGAGAAACTGGAGCTATTCTATCTGGGGAAGAACAAACACAGAAGCCACAGTCCTATTTTAAAACTTGAAGGGCTGAGCTGGAACAGAAGGAGTGGAGGTGGTCTGAGGGGCCCCAGGGGGCTGGGCCAATGATGGTTGAGAGCTGCGGGATGGAAGATTTTACGTCCAAGTAAAGAAAACCTTCCTTACCCTCTGGGTGGCCTTGGGAGGAAGGTATGCACTTGCTCGTGGAAATATTCCTCCGAGACCAGATGACCATGTGTCGGGCCCTCACCCCACCTTGCACAGGACAGGAGATCATCTAGTCCATTTCACTTTCTGATCCCTTAAACATCTAATTTAGCTCTGCTTTCTAGGGGAATATGATTTGGTAGGTCATCTGGGAAGACAGATGTCTATGTTTATAAATTTCAAAGTCATGAGCAATGCTCAAAGAAGTCGGAATCCAAAATGCATAACCCTGTTTTTCAGAGTAATTCATTAGATTTTTGCTGGAAATGTGAGAAAGAAGCTGAGAAGTCCATGTCAGATTGGAGACACAGGGAATGGGACAGAGGAACAGAGGGCAGCTCAGCCTTATTCACCAGGTGCTGCTTGGAAAATGTGTCTTCATTCTGAGAAGATGGGAAGAGCTTTCACCATGCTGATAGTCACACAGGGTGTAGAGGTATCATCTTAAAATCATTAAATAATAGAACACCTTGAATGCTCCCTGTTCAAACATTTATGTAGAGTCTGCTGTGTGCAAAGCATTTGGAATATTCAAGTAAATCTAGGGATGCCTGGGTGGCTCAGTCAGTTAAATGTCTGCTTTCAGCTCAGGTCATGATCCTGGGGTCCTGAGATGGAGTCTGTATCAGGCTTCCTGCTCAGCAACGAGCCTGCTTCTCCCTCTTCCTGCAGCTCCTCCTGCTTGTGCTCTCTCTTTCTGTATCTCTTTCTGTCTCTGAC
>NC_081565.1:32256785-32341415 GCF_022355385.1 Mustela nigripes
CCCCCCCCCCCCCCCCCCCCCAGCCAAGGCCTACCTGCCAGGGTTGGATAGTGCCAGGGCAACAGGGGCCAAGGACTAGAGATGGAAGATGTGTGGAACCTTCAGGAAATAGCAAATAGCCAATGGGTCGTGGGAGAAGTGAAGAATGGTGAAGGCCCCACATGCCTCTAGGTCTGGACTTGAACATCAGCAGTAAGGAGCCATGGAAGGCTTTTAAGCAGGGAGTAAGAGATGGTAACAATCTTCAGCTGACCAGAGTCTGGGAAACCAGCCAGGACGTTACTCTAGTAACTCAAAAGAAAACTAATAAGATTGTAGTTATGTTCTTACAGAAAAATGTCAAGTTCTCATTGTTTTCATTTTTTTGCTTCTTTATTTAAAAATACTCATCTATTGTTTTCTAACTGTGATATTGATATGTACTCAGCACAGAAAACTTGGAAAACCCAGAAGAGCAAAAAAGGAAGGCTAACAATCGGCTGTAACCTAGCCCCGGAAAGCCTGTCTGTACAGTTTTCTCATTGCATATGAGTGAATACGTATCAACAAATATATGTTCTTCCTATTAGAATAGCTTCTTTACTTTAGCGGTCCAGTGGCAATGTTTTTCCGGTCCAGCAGGAATTCTCCATCACTGTGACTCACAACAGCCTGTCCCCTGTGTCTGGTGACCCCATGAGCTACCCCGCCTTTGCCACAGTCTTGTGTGTTTGGAACAACTTCCCCCCAGTCCTTTTCATCCTATGGTCTGTTCCCTTCCTTCCTATTTTCCCAGAGTTCTGCAAATATTCTACCCACTGACAGTCTTCTTTGTTGCTTTCCAGAGCTCTTTCAGATATTTTTCTTAAGAAATCTTTGCCATGGGGCCCCTGGGTGGCTTAGTCATTAGGCGTCTGCCTTTAGCTCAGGTCCTGGTCTTAGGGTCCTGGGATCGAGCCCCACATCGGGCTCCCTCTCAGCGGGGAGCCTACTTCCTCCTCTCCCTCTCCCCCAGCTTGTGTTCCCTCTCACCCTGTGTCTCTCTTGGTCAAATAAATAAATAAATCTTAAAAAAAAAAAAAAAAGGAATCTTTGTCATTTTGAGGAATTTGGGACAGGACAGGAGGTAGAGGTATATTCTCTGTCGAAGTTTCTTCCAATAGCTGTTGAAAAAATCCTACCCTATGGCAGTGCTGGACGTACTCAAGGAGGCTTTCGCTATGGAGTGTGGAGATGGTTGCCAGTCTCTCCTGATTGCAAACAACAATGCAGGAAACTCATACTTGTATTTTTGTGTGAACATCTCCGATTAGTTTCTGACGATCAGTTCCTAGAAATAGCGTGAGCGCATTTTGGAACCTTTTGTACGTATTGCCAAATTGGCCTCCAGAAAGATCATACCAATTTGGAGTTGCATAGGGATATGACAGCACTCATTGCCAACATTATATATTATGCTTTTTTGATCCTCAGCAATCGCTATTTTAATTTGCATTTCTTTGATTACTACTAAGATGGAATTTCTTTTTTTTACGAGGACTCTTTCTCATTTCTGTTTCTCCTTTTGTAAATTGGCTGTTCGTGTAATTGGCACATGTTCTTATTGGAGTGTTCTTTTTCTTACTGATTTATAAGAGCTCTTTATAAGGTAAGGATTTGTCGCATTGGTTTCAGATATCTTCTCGTGTTTTGTGTGACATTCAATTGTGTTTTTTATGTTACTTGACAATATTGAAAACTTTCGTATTTTATATAGGCAAATTCATCAAGACTTTTTTTTTTTCCATTTTTCATTTTGGGCTTGGCATGCTCTTCTCATCCTTCCAGTTTTTGTAAATATTCCCTTATAGTTTCCTCTAGTACTTTTATTACTTCAGTTTTCAGTTTATCTGGAATTTCAGCATACAGCCTAACATATCAGAACTACTTCTCCTGCCCCCATAGTCACTCCATAATTCTTCCAGCGTGTCATTGATGTATCTTCCCCTCACTCATTTAAAATGCCTATGCTGGGGGGCACCTGGGTGTCTCAGTAGGTTAAATGTCTGCCTTCGGCTCAGGTCATGATCCCGGGGTCCTGGGATGGAGCCCCATGTTGGGCTCCCTGCTCTTTGGGGAGCCTGCTTCTCCCTCTCCCTCTGCCACTCCCCCTGCTTGTGCTCTCTCACTCTCTCTCTCTCTCTCAAATAAATTAGTAAAATATTAAAAAAAAATGCTTATGTTGGGCAGAGGGTTGAGTTAATGGGAGGTAGGTATTAAGGAGGCCATTATTGTGTTGTAAGTGAAGAATCACTAAACTCTACTCCTGAAACTAATATTACACTGTATATTAACTAATTGGATCTCACATAAAAACCTGAAAAAATTAAAAGTGAAGTAAAATGCCTATGCTAACTTTTATTATCTTTAGACAAGAATACATTACTTTTTTTTATACTTGAGAACAGTTCTGTATGATAGAAATATAATATAAACCACAACCATGATTTTTCTAGTAGCCATATTTTAAAAAGTAAAAAAAGATACAGGTAAAGTTTATTTTCGTAATATATTTTATTGAAGGCAGTATATTCAAAATATTATCATTTCAACATGTGACACTAGCCATGTCAAGTTCTTGGGAACCAAGATGGCGAGTGGCCACCATATGGGACGGTGCGGCATAGGACCGTTCTTACATTCTCATTTCATTTTGTCCCATTGATCTCTTTACTCTGGAATTGGCATTCCCATGTTTGAAATATTATTCATGTGGAATACAATTTCATATGTGGCCCTTCTTTCTTTTGTCACAATGCCTTTATATACACCAATTTAATTTTTAGACATTTCCAAAAATGCAATAGGTGTTTTTATTTGAATTTTAGTGACTCCAGAATTAACCTGGGGGACATTTGACATCTTTATAATGCTGAATCACTCCATTCATGAACAAAGAACTTCTCTCCATTCAAAATTTTTAATTAGGTCCTCAGTGAACTTTTATACTTTTTTTTTACACAGATCTTTTCCATTTCATGTCAGGCTTATTTTCAAGTATTCCACATTTATTACTGCTTTAGGGAAATGGGATCTATTTTCCTTAATATTAAGTTGTTACTGCTGGAATAGAGGAAAACTGTCAATCAGTGTATATACATATTTTGACTGGCCGTATTGAATTCTTATCACTTCTGGTAGTGTTTCCTCACTTAATTCCGTTGGGTTTTCTAGGTAGACAACAATACCATCTGAAACGAGAATAAAGTTGCTTTCTGTTTTCCAGTGTTACAGCATCTGCATCTTCATGATTTTTCATTGATGTGGTACCACAGAGTGTCTAGAACAGAATGACTGCCAGAATCAGGAATCTCTGATTCTAGCTGGGCTCCTTTCCAACTGTGTGACCTTGGGCACAACATGTAACTTTTCCTTGTGCCTCATAATGGCGCCATACTCATATGACCTGGGCTGTTGTAATAAAATAATTAATACATATAAAGTACTTAGGACTTGGAGCAGTGACTGCAAAAGCACCCAATATATATTAGCTATTACTATTGTTATTATTATTGCCTTATTCACTGAACATCTTAGAGTTATATTTAAAAACAGTGATGATAGTGGATATTCTTGTCTTGTTCTTGACTTTAATGAGAATGTTGTTCTTTTTTTTTTTTTTTAAGATTTTATTTATTTGTTTGACAGAGATCACAAGTAGGCAGAGAGGCAGGCAGAGAGAGAAGGGGAAACAGGATTCCCACTGAACAGAGAGCCCAATGCGGGGCTCGATCCCAGGACCCTGGGATCATGACCTAAGCCAAAGGCAGAGGCTTAACTCACTGAGCCACCCAGGTACCTGAGAATGTTGTTCTTAAAGGATGACGTCTTTTAGGAGAACAGACATCCCTCATCACGTTAAAGGATTTTTTAGTTCTATTTATTCAGTGTTTGACCAGATATACATGCTGAGGAAATCAGATATCTTTTTAGAATCTCTATCAATAGCTATGCATTTTTTTTCTTTTCTCTATTAGTGTGACAAGTTTAGAGTCCCCAGTTGCCTTGTGTTCATTCTGTAATGCATTCATTCATGTGACATACATTTATGGAGTGCCTGCCATGTGCTGGGTACTGTTCCAGGCACTGTGACACATTGGCAAATGAAACAAAATCTTTACCCTCAAGGAGCTTGTATTCTAGTGTGGGGAGACAGATGATAGAAACAATAAGCAAATAAATCCATAATATGTTAGGTAATTATAAGTGCTAGGGAGAAAAATGGAGGGTAAAGGGGATAGGATATACTAGAATATACTAGGTGGGGTGGGGTGAGGCCAAGGGGAGTCTCAAAGATAAGATGACATTAGAGCAAACCCCTGAAGGCTCTGAACAGCAAGTCATAGGATACCTGTGAGACGAGCATTCCAGACAGAAAGAACAGCATATGCAAAGGTCCTGTTGCTAGTGGTGCTGGAGCCACATCACAGAAACCATTATGGCTGGGACAAATTGGGTGAGAGGGTGTTGAGCTGGGTTTTGCAGGAAGAGGAAGCCGATTGCCAGCCCATACCAGACATTTGTGAGGACTTTGGCTTATACTTTGAGTCAGTTGAGAATCTGCTGGGTATTTTGTTTTGTTTTGCATTTATTGTGAAAAATTTCACACAACATAAAATCCACCATTTTAACCATTTTAAAATGTAAAATTAAATGGTTTTTGGTATGTACACAATGACGTGAACTGTAACTCTTGTATAATTCCCAATGAAATCCCATATCCATTAACATTCATTTCCCCCTTGTCCCAGCCCAACAGCCGCATATCTGCTTTTTAGATCTAGGATTGGCCTATAAGAGACATTGCATAGGAATGGGATCCTGGGGGTGGGAGGTAGAGGAAATGGGTGAAAATGATAAAAGGGCAAAAACTTCCAGTTAAAAGATAAATGAATTCTGGAGATATAATGTACAGCCTGGTGACTACAGTTAACAATACCGTATTGTATGTTTGAAAGTTGCTAAAGAGAGTAGGTCTTTGAAATTCTCACCACAAAGCAAAAAATTATAACTATATGAGACGAACTTGCAGTGGTGATCATTTTGCAAAGTACACATATGTCAAATCATTCTGTTGTATATGTTAAACTTCTACAATGTCAGGTGTAGAAGTCAATAAATCTGTTGTATCTCAATAAGACTAAAAAAAGAATCAAAATATGTGGCATTTTGTGTCTAACTTATTTGTATATGTTCAAATAAGTTAGGAGGAATGCCTATTAAATCTTTTGTCCCATTTTCAACTGCATTATTTGTTCTTTTGCTATTGAGTTATAAGGGTTCTTTATATATTCTGGATACTAAACCCATCAGATATGATTTGCAGATAGTTTCTCCCATCCTTTGGGGTTTCTTTGCACTTTCTTACTGGGTTGTTTGCATCCATTTTTGGGTGAAGTCCCATTTATCGGTTTTTATCCTTTTGTTTCTTGTGCTTTGGTGTCATATTTAAGAAACCATTGTCTGATCCAAGGTCATGAAGATTTAAAGCTATCTTTTCTTCTAAGAGTGTTAATAGTTTAAGCTCTTACATTTAGGTCTTTGGTCCATTTTGAGTTAATTTTTGTATATGGTGTGAGGTAGGGGTCCACCTGCATTGTTTTGTATGAGGCTATCCAGTTATTGTAGCACTGTTTGTTGAAGAGACTATTACTTCTCCATTCAGCGGGCTTGGCCTCTTCACTGGTAATCAGTTGGTCATAGTAGTATGGATTTATCTGTGGACTACTGTAGAGTTTTTATTTTTTTAAAGATTTTATTTATTTATTTGACAGAGAGACACAGCAAGAGAGGGAACCCAGGCAGGGGGAATGGGAGAGGGAGAAACAGGCTTCCCGCTGAGCAGGGAGCCCGATGTGGGGCTCCATCCCAGGACCCTGGGATCATGACCTGAGCCAGAGGCAGACCCTTAACCCGCTAAACCACCCAGGTGCCCCTACTGGAGAATTTTTAAAAAGAAAGATTTGAACTCTTATATTTTAAGACGATCACCCTGGCTGCTGAGTGGAAGGTGGTGACTTAGACAAGATAATGAACACCAATCAGATTCTGAGTCATTTTTGACGGTAGAACTGACGAAATAGATTTCTTGATGGAATGTATTCGTGATGTGAAAAAAGTGAGGCACGGAGAGTGGTGCCACATTTTCCATATGAGCAACTAGAAGGGTTGAATTACTACTTAGGAACCTGGGGTAGAATGTGGAGGAGCAAGTTTTAGGGAAGGAACTCAATATTTAGTTTAGATATGCCTACTGGATGGAAAAATTGACTAGGTAGTTGGATAAATGGATGTGGAATTCACAGTTACACTAAACCATGTTAGTATTCCTGAAATAAACCTGTCTTTGTTGTGCTACATTATTCTTTTAAACAATTTAATTATTTCAGTTTTTTTCTGTAAGTGCATGTGATAATAGCTTATATTTTACTCTGATCTTGCCACCTCTGATCAGTGTAGCTGATGGAGTTATTCTGGTTTCACAGTGTGAATTAGAAAGCTTCCCATCTCTTTAGAAGCCCTGGAATAGTTTATAGAATCTACAAATCAGCTGCTCCTTGAAAATCGAAAGATGAATCTGCGAAACCATCCAGGATTCTCCAACCCCCACCTTACCCCTTTCACAAGTCATCTCTCTGGCTTTGCTGAGCTTCTTGATCAATTTTACACTTCTTGTGTGGATTTTAGTAACTTATATTTTCCAGAAAAGAGTCCATTTCCTTGAGATGTCCAAATCGATTAGCATATATTTGAGTAGCATTATTTTTCATTTCTGTGTCTTTTGTTGTATGTTCTCTCTCATTACAGAAATGTTTCCCCACTTTTCCCCTTGATTAAACTGGCTCGTTGGCTTTTTTTTATTGATTTAACTGATATTGCCATCTTCAATTCAGCATGCAAAAAACGGTCCCATTTCTTCTTTTTCCAAATTAAATTAAATCTGAATCACTTATGCCATCTGCCACCAGATTCACTGGGGTCAGCGTCTCGCCTCTCACAGCATCTCCCTCCTCCAACACAGCTGGTAGCGCTGGTGGTCACCAGCTTTCTGGTCACCAAGCTGGGCGAGCCCGTGTCCTGCTGCCCTGGCTGCCTCGCACCACTTGAAGTTGACACTGGTCGAACCGGTGACTGCCATGGATCTGGATCCCTGGACAGACTTCTGGGCATCCTCAAGCTCCTTGCTGGGTCCCCAGCCTGCAACTTTCCACCCACTGCTTTTTCAGTTCCGTATGGAGCCCCTCCCGGGATGCGGGAACACTTTGCCAGGAGTGATCTGCTCATTTTGCTCGCATGGATCCAGAACCTCTGTTGGCTTTTTCTTCTCCGATAGCAGCTTCCCCAAGAGTCTGAGAGCATCTCTTTTAGAAACCTGCCCCTAAATGATCCTCTTGTCTTTTGAAGTAGAGTAGAGGCCGTCCTCCTTGGAGCAGATGCCTTGGTTAATTCTGGGGGATCCATTCACCTCCCCTTTAAAGAGTAATCCTCCTACCAGACATAAGCAAGTATTTCAGATCTCTCTCTCACTAAAGAACCTAGTGCAAAAAAACACAAATTAGGGACGCCTGGGTGGCTCATTGGTTGGGCAGCTGCCTTCGGCTCAGGTCATGATCCCAGCACCCTGGGATCGAGTCCCACATCGGGCTCCTTGCTCAGCAGGGAGCCTGCTTCTCCCTCTGCCTCTGCCTGCCTCTCTGTCTGCCTGTGCTCACTCGCTCTCTCTCCCTCTATCTCTGACAAGTAAATAAATAAAATCTTAAAAAAAAAAAAAACACACACAAATTAAATCTTCAGTGAGAAGATCCTGTTACCTTGTGTTTTTTTTTTTTTTTTTAACCCAAGGAACCATAATCTGGATTTTTTATTGGCTTGCTTCTATTTACCTGCTAATTTATTTGTTACTGCTTTTATCCTTATGCATACCTTTCTACTTTATGTTTGCTTGTTTTGCCGTCCTTTTTAGCTTGTTGATTCGCACACTTATTTTTTACTCTTCTGAGCCAATAAATTGGTCTTTGATTACAGCTTTGGCCAAATCCTATACATTTAGCTAAGCGGTATGCCATTTTCATTATAATGAGACTGTCTATAATTGTATTTTCCATTTAAAATATTAGGTTTTGGGGCACCTGGGTGGCTCAGTAGGTTGAGCCTCTGCCTTCAGCTCTGGTCATGATCTCAGGGTCCTGGAATTGAGCCCCACATCGGGCTCTCTGTTCGGCAGAGAGCCTGCTTCCCCCACTCTCTCTGCCTGCCTCCTCTCTGCCTACTTGTGATTTCTCTCTCTGTCAAATAAATAAATAAAATCTTTAAAATAAAATAAAATATTAGGTTTCTACTTCTGTAAGTACATAAAATGTAAGATGAAACATAATGATGCAATATATATTGTTAGCTACAGAAATTATTACTTTCATTTACTGCTTCATTACTAATTTTGTGTTGTTATAAGTTGAGTTTTTATTTGACTTTATTCTTTACATTGTGGGTATTTGAGCTATTGATTTTATTTTAAAACTGTGTTATAATAACTATGATTTTAAGATTCAGATCCATGCTTATATGGCTCTAGTCTCTATCGACAGATCTTTCACGAGTTGTATGTTTCAATTCGTGTCTCCATGGCATAAATACAACTTTAAGTCCTCTTTGTCAAGAAGGTGATATGGGCTTTATACCTTCTATGTTATTTTGTGGATCTCAGTTTCTCCCTGGTGCTTCTGCTAGGAAATACACATTTTTTTTATGATCATAATCTTCTTCCTCAAACTTCTCTAGACATTACATCAATGTTGTGATGACGTCTGAAGCAATCTGGTTTGATTCTTTTGTAGATAAGTCTTTTTTTTCCTTCGCTCTATCCTGGATGCTTATAGGATTCTTTCCCAATCCCTGGAATTAAAAAAGAAAACAAAGCACATGTCCAATGTTGGCCTATTTTGTCTAACATATGATTACTATTTTTATCTGAGGAATTGAGTACTTAGGTTGCAGAAGTTTTCTTCTGTTATATCTTTAATTATTGCTCTTTGGTTCTGGTATCTTTTTACAGAAACCAGTAATTCACACGTGAATCTCTGTCATTTATTCCCCATTATTATGTTCTCGCTGGTCATTTTTACCTGAGTCCTTGCTGTCTCCATTCTGAGACGGCACCTCATGCTTGCTGCCCTCTGTAGCGCCATTCGTGTTCTCCAGTGGGGTTCTGCTCTTTCCTGCTTCAGATTCTTCTTAAAATTCTCCTAACCTGATTCATCCCCCATCAGTTCTTAACTCTGCCAGCTTTCTTTTGGTTTTTCTCTCTCTTTTATCCCACTTCTTATATCTTAGAACCCAGGTCTTAATAGTCGCCTTGAAGTACAAGACCAATGCTACCATTTACTTCTGGCTCCTGGAGCAAATCTTTCTGGAGGCGACGTTCTTCTTGTGCATGCGTTCTTTGTTTCCTTTCTGTTTCGGGAAGTGTCCATGGGTTCCGTGTGCATTTTAGGTCTTCCCTGGACCCGCTATTTATTTATAGCTGGATCCCTTTATCTTGTGACTTAGATGCTATTAGATTCTTCACCTCAGATACTAATCTGGAAGACTGGATGGAGAAATTTCATAGTCCCAGCCAGGGACCAGCAGTCGGGAGTGGGGCCCGAAGGGGGGCATTCTGTGCTGCGTGTGTTCCTTCTCTACTTTGTTGGCACAGTGCACCAGGTGTGTGGAGATCCTCCTGGCTTCTCCCCTGTTCTCCTGCCGGCTTCATCTGGGAGAAGCTCAGGCCTGTCATGGGGAAAGCAGGCTTGAATGGGCTTTGCTTGTTCTTGGACCGACTACTCGAGAAGGCCCTTGGGCTGTGCGTGAGAGATGGGCTCCCCGGGACAGGCTCCGCACCCCTCCTGTGACCCAGACTGTCCACCAGCACTCACTCACTCGCCCTCAGAGGCCGGGAGGTCGGCCCTGTGAGCACTGCCACCCTCCCTGCAGCACCACGCTGCTCTCTCAGGAAGGAAAGCTATGAGTCAAACTTCAATCTGGTTCCTCTGGCACTGTGCCTAGCAGAAATTCCTCAAAGTTGGTGGCACATTGATGGCACTCATTCCTGTTCTCCAATGCTGAAGCAGATTCCCCCCTATTTTTATACTCCCTTGGTCCTTTCTGTCACTTTCAGAAGGAGGTAGCTTAGGTGGGAGTTGGACATCTGTGCTCAGCTTTACATCTTTCCCGAAAGTTTCATAGTTAACATCATTCCCCGTACTTTGTACTTTGGCATACAGATACAAGACAGTTCCTGAGCCTCTCCTTTTCTCTGGCCCCCTTTTGGATTCTTCCTGTATCCCGGCCCTCATCACCGTAGTTTCTCCCGGGCACTTTTCCTCTCCCTCTCAAATGTCGGTAGCATCCTCTCAATCAGACGAGGAATTCTGTCAGACGTGGTATTGCCAGACTTGGGGCAGTGAGCACCGCTCCTTGCCAGGGGCTCAGCATCTGGCATTGTCAGCCACATCCTGGCTTTTAGCAATATTGATGGAATTTCCCCGCATCCTCCTTTCTCTGCCAAAGTGATGACCTTCAAGTGGAAACAGAGAAGAAACCGTCCCTCTGGCCCCAAGTCTACAGTCTTCTTCCGAAGCCTTGCATTTCACTAGAGAGCCTATTTCAGATTTCTTCTGGCACATTCAGGCCCTCCCATGTGAATCAGCAGACGTGGGCTGCCGGCGGCGGGGGGACAGGGTTGCAGAGCCCCCCCACCCCATCACTGCTTGGCTGCCCGCCCCAGGAAGACAGCACATCACACAATTTGCCATATCAAGTCTGTGAACAGCTGCCTCTCTACCCTTCGTGGGGAGTCACCAAGCACCCCACATCTGCTCCTTCCGGGGCTGGTGAGAAGATTCCTCCCCTTGCGACGTCTGTGAATTCCCTTCGGGGTTTCATGGGACACGGAGGAGCCTTCTCCTGCAGAAAGCCCGCGACCAGCCTTCGGGAGGGTACACGCCCCTGGAGGTTAGCTTAGCTTTGCATCCAGACTGGTAATAAGGACAACCCGTTCCCAGAACCTCAGCCGTGCTCGGCCTGTAGCATGCATTCGCTTCTTGTAATCTGCCTCGGGGTGTTAAGAGAAGTAGTGGTTACGCCCCTTTTACAGGAAAGTGAAGCTTTCAGAGTTTCCTAGCTCCCTACAGGTGGGCCAGCCAGTTCAGGCAGAGCCAGGTTCTCCCCTAGAGCCTCCAGACTCTGGTGTGGGCTCCTGCTCTCTCCCACTGCCTTTCTATGGGGGAAAAGGGAACCACGGGCTCCTTCTTATAGGCTTAGAGTGGGCATCTGCCCTGGTGGGCCCATGGGCCAAATCTAGCTCTGTGAGTTTTTGTTTGTTTGTTTTTTAAAGATTTTATTTATCTGACAGAGAGAGAAATGGCAAGAGAGGGAATACAAGCAGGGAGAGTGAGAGAGGGCGAAGCAGGCTGAGCAGGGAATCTGATGAGGCTCAATCCCAGGACCCTGAGATCATGACCTGAGGCGAAGGCAGATGCCTAACCATCTGAGCCCCCAAGCGCCCCTCTCTGTTTATTAAAGTTTTGGAACACAGCCATAGTCATTCCTTTACACACTGTCTGGGGTTGCTTCTGTGATGTAAAGACAGACTTGAATAGTTGTGACAGAGACTGTTTGGCCTGCTAGAACCTAAAATATTTATTGTCTGGCCCTTTATAGACAAAGTTTGCTGACCTCGGCTTATGGCCCAGGCTGTGGAAAGAGATCTACAGTTAAATCCCTAGTTCTCTACTTCTTAGCTGTGTGACCCCGGGCAAGTGACTCAACATCTTTGAATCTCATTTCAGTTACCTATTAACTGGTCTAAATGATACCTTTTATACCAAGTAGTCAGGAGGAATGGAATGACATGTGTTGTGGGCTCTGCTTAGGAGGGATGCTCAGGAGCTGTCATTGTTACCTTTCTCGCGATCCTGGAAGTACAACAGTCTCTACCTTTGCTCTGTGGCTTCCTTTCTGGAACAGTCTAGCATTTTTGTCTAAGAACCCCTCACCTTTTCAGATACCCTGTGATACAGATGAAACACAGAAGCTTCTCAAGCTTCCACAGGAAGGTGTTGGTGATGCTCACCTCTAGCCAACGAACGGGGACAGGGCACTGTTGGTCTTGTTCATTCATTCAGCCAGTGTTGACTGAGCCAGGCCACTGTCCTGGAGCCTGACAGGCGCTTGGACAGGGCCTCTCCTAGAGCTCTCAGCCCAGGGGCAGAGGGACAGGTTAGTAAGCCATGACGATAAGCACAGTCCGCGTGCCTCCACATTCTGGTCCCCTTTGGAAAATTCCCCTTGCACGGTGCACAGTGAATTCCTCTTCCCCGGAGCCACTGGATATGCTCTTAGGAAGACACATTGTAAAAACTGCTTAGCTTCGCACAGCATCAAGTTCAAGCTCCCATCCCGGGCTTTTGGCCTGCTCAGCACTTTGATTCAGTGTCCACCCCAGGACGTGGTCGGCTCACCTGACCCCCAGCTCCCTCCCAGGACACACACTCAGCACCTCTCCAGGCTGGCGCTGGCTCCACCGGCTCTGGGCCAGGGCAGGGCAGACTGTCCTTCCTGACCTTGGAGGAGATGTTGATCTTAGCTATTTTCCATCACTCTGTGAGGCTGACATTCTCCCCTAGCCACCTGTACTTGGTCAAAGGAGCCCTCCTGCTGTGTGCTGTTTTGGGGGTATTGATGATCCAGAAAAACTTCCCAGTTTCTTGACCACAACAGGGCCAAGAAAACATGGACCAGAGAGGGAAGAGCATTCAGGGGAAGCTCATCTTCATGGAGGAAGGGCCGTTTGCAGTGGGGCTTTAAAGCAGCCAGCAGGACTTTGACAGAGGAGAGCAGAGATCAGGAACTTAAAGTGACTAGTGTATGTTCTTGGGGGAAAAGTGAATTATAAAGGCATAGGATAAAATGTGAGGTGAAAAAAATGAGGATATAAAATTGTTGACATTCTGGTGACTTCTACCAAAAAGACCCATTGTACCAGTTAAGGTACAGGAAACAGAGAGGGAAATAGAGGGAAACAGAGGGCATATTCAAAGGACTGAGGTGAGGAAAGTTTACTTTAGAGGAAGTGCTTTGGGAGAGACCAGAGGAACCGATTGGGGCTAATGCAAAGACTCCCCATGTGCCCTGGAGGAGAAGGGGAGGGCATGGTCACTGGTGGCAAGAAGCGGGGGCCACTTGCCCAAGGCTGGTGTTCTTTCTTCCCGACCCTGACTACTGCTGAGGCCTCTTCTTGGCCCAGCCCACCTGGATGTCCGAAGACAAGGGAACTCAAGAGATGAGAGTCTGAGTCTACAGAAGTCACATTCCAGAAACAGAATAGCAGAGACAGGCTTGCCTGTTGGGAATATGGGTAGTTGTAGCTCACTGGCCTTTTCTCAGAGTTGAGGTGAAGTTTAGAAATCACTTTGGGAAGTTTAACGTGTTTGAGTGGGAAGGAACTCTGGTCTGAGCCAGCACGAGGATGTGACCACTGAAGAACCCAAAGCAGGCAGCTGCGTTTCTCCAGCAGCTGTGAGCTCTCAGCACTGGAGGCTGGTCACCTAAGCTGGGGGGACCTAGTGCTGGTCTGGGCTGAGTCAGCACACACGTGGGCGAGCCTGACCCGGGTTAGGTTCCCCAGGAAAGGGACTGGAGACCGAGACCGGCGGGAAGTTTACTGGGAACGCCCTCAGGAGGGAGAGCTGCGGACACAAAACGCCCTTGTGACAGAGGCCTCGGCAGAGCCCAGGGGGAGCTCTGGAGCTAAGACGGCCCTTCGGGGATATCCCAGTCACTGGTGTGGGCTGCCCTGGGGACCGGTGTGGACTTGGACAAGGCCGCCCGTTTTAGTCAAGGGCAAATCCCTGAGAGAGACACACAGCTGTCAGGAGTCAACACTCCCAGCAGCAGGGAGGATGGAAGGTTCTGGCAAAACAGCATAGTATCTGTTATCGAGCCCTTGGGAATGAAGTAGTCTAGACTAGTGGGCCCGCTAAGACCAGGAAAGCTGAAAGGGCATCACTTGGCTAGTGGTCCCCGGATGTGGCTCCGTAGGAGAGGACCCAGGGTGCTTTCTACACACACTGCTCTCTCTCTCTCCCCTCCTCTTCTCCCAGAGTTAGAGGGTCTTGGGTGGGACCTGGGAATCTGTGTTTCTGCAAAGCTCCGGGCAAGGCGCGAGCAGGCTGGAGCCAGTGCTGTTAAAGACTCTGAACCCAGTGTGGTTGCTGTGAGATTTCCAGCCCTTATGGCGTTTGCCAAGCGGCTGCTCTGCGCCCGGCCCTGTGCTAGGCGCTGGAACCTCAAGGGACCAGACTGGACGCTGCTTCAGGAAAGGGACCTGGAAGGGCTGTGGCTGGTGGCTCCTGGGGCTGCCGTTTGGTTGGTGCTGCAAACGACACGGCTTTGGGCAGCCCCAATGCGGGACACAGGAAGCCGGGTTTGAATCCAGCTCTGCCCCTTGACGGCTGTGTGACTTGGGACAAGGCCCTGTCCCTCTCCGGACCTCAGTTTCCCCTGCTGTCCAAGGAGGGATGGTGGGGGAATGTGTCAGGGATGTGGGGAGTGGGCCTGAGGGTGACCAGGCCAACCCCACCCCAAAGGGACAGAGGCATCCCTTTGCTGTGACATTGGGGCCAGAAGGTGAAGTACATCTCAGGCATCACCCCTCCTCCTTGTCACCTTCTGGTCTTGATGCCCCATCCCTTGGATGTGGCCAGCTCTGCCTTCTCTCTCCTGAATGTCCTGATTGCTCGCATTGGGTCCCACACAGATGGCATGGAGAGGCCCCTGCACAGTCCCAGCCTTCACGCCTCCCAGCCTAGGGAGGGAAACTCAAGGGAATGAGCCCTTCTTTGGTCCTGTCGCTGTGGGAACTGCCCTGAAGGGTGCTGCCTCCAACTGCTCCTCTCTTTTCCCTCTGCCTATCCTCCTGGATTTGGGGAGCAAACAGGAGTTTGAATCTCGGCCCTGTAGCTTACTGACTGTGAAGCCACCTCACCTGTCAGGTCCCCCATCTATAGAAATGATGTCTGCTTTCTAAGGTTGGTGGGAGGACACAGTGCACTCCAGAGTTGTCCTGCCGAGCCCCCAAACCTGCCTGTTCCCCGAGGGCTGGGAGTGAGGGGCAAGAGCAGGAAGGCAGAGGGGTGGGCTCTGGGTGCAGTGGGCACTAATGCCTTCTCTTCCTCCCCCGTCCACACTGCCAATCTGCAGTCCGAGAGGAGGAGGGAGACCATGTAGACAAAGGAGGGGGGTTTCAAATGCCAGGGCCGTAGGACGTCCTGGCAGATTACTGTGTGGAGGACAAAGAACCCACTTTGGACTATAGGACTGGCAAGAAAACTGCACGTGAGAAGGGCAGCGATGCCCGAAGGCTCTGAGGAGTCCTTCAGCTCCACCTTGCAGGGAGAGGGTGGATGCGGGTCCACAGCTAAGCCAGCTTCCCGAGCTGCCTGGAGCTGTCTGTTTCTGCAGGGTGAGACTGTGCACCGGCGGGCTGCCCTTGACCTCTGCGCCCTCGTAACTGGAGTGGAGGCTCAAGAACTTGAGACATTCCTCAGAGGCCCAGCTGTGTCTTCTGCCCCTCCATCGGAGGCCCAAGTACCCACTAGAGCAACCTCTCCTCTGCTTGCATACCATCAGGGATGGGAAGCTCACTCTCCTGCCACAGACGTTCCTTCCATCCTCGTTAGAAAGTTCTGCCCCTGAGAGAGCAGAAAGCCAGTTCCTGGTGGCTTCCCACACTGGTCCTGGCCAGCCCCCAGAGGCCCAAGAGCCACACTGGTCCCCTAGTCTTGGTGACAGCCCCTTGGGGTATGCAGGCGGAGCTTGCTGGCCACGTGCCCGCTTCCCTGTGCCCTCTACAGCTCCCCAGGTGCCAGAGAGCAGGGGAGGAGCTCTGCGGGCCAGGGGGTGACTCTGCATTCCGCTTCCTCCCGTGCTCTCCGGTGAGGTTTCTCGAATGTCCCTCCTCTTAGCTGGATGATATCCCTGTTTTATTAATATCTGAATATTTCTGTAACTGTTGGTCTGGGTCTCACAAGCCTGCTGTCACATGGGAGTGGTCGGGCTCCAATGGCTGATTTCTTTCCCCTGCAGCGCAGTCAGCATGGTCTGACTTCACGGAGCTAATGGAGCAGCACAAGTGGCAGGCCAAAGGAGGACAGCTGGCTGGGGGTGTGTGCATATCCAAGAAGGGGACTGGGACCTGCTCCCGCTTCCTCAGGAAGCCCGGGGCTCGGGGCTGGCTGCCGGGGATCCTGGAGGGAGGGTGTGTGGACCCTCAGGACAGTCTCTGGTTCACTGGAGAGAGTGGCCTTGAGCCCAGGACTGTGCTGTTTAGAGAAGGGGAATGAGGAAATCCCCATTCCCAGCTTGGGAATGAGGGAAGGCTTCCTGTAGGAGGAGGTATTTGGGGCTGTGTGGGATTTTAAAGTCAGAGCTGATTTATGAGTTTCCTATTTTGCTGTAACAAATCAACACAAACAACTTGTTATGTTATAGAACAATGCTCAGAAGTTCAAAATCAGCCTCACTAGACCAAAATCAAGGTGTGGGCCAGACAAGTGTGTTATGGAGGCTCTAGGAGAGAATCGGTTCCCTCGCTTTTCCAGCTGCTGGAGGCCAGCCTCATTGCCTGGCTGGTGGTGCCATCCACCACCGTCAGAGCCCATGGTGTGGTTTTGTCACACGGGTCTCTCTCAGATCCCTGCTGTTGTCAGGTCTCCTTTGGGGACCACCTCCCTCTTTCCCTTCTGAAGACCCCTGGGATTACACCAGGTCCACCCAGGTAATCTAGGACAGTCTGCGCTTGAAGACCCTTCACTTAATCCCACCTGCAAAGTGCCCTTCAAAAGTCCCGTAAAGTAAAGGATTCCAGGAACGAGGATATGCGCCTCTTTGGGGAGGGGACCTTCTTTTGTCAATCACACTAATTCTTTGGAATTTCTAAAACTCTGCAAGGCTGGATGATGGGAAGAGGGACCCTGGTTCCCTGGAGTCATTTGTCCCTGTACCAACGCGTGCAGGTTAGTCTAGGGCAATTGTCACCCTACAAGGTACCATTCTGGGAGACAGGCCCTTGAGAAGCTTGTGGGGCACCAGGGCCAAGGAGCGTGGCCTGCAGGCTCTCCCCTACCTCTGATGGACTGCTGCAGCGGGGGAGGTGGCGGTGACTGCAAGGCAGGACGGAGATGTCTTTGGTGGATCCTGGGTACAGGAGACTGTCACTGGCCAGCTCTGCCACTTGGGCTCCCTGTTTGCAGCCACGGTGCGGGTTGGCCAGAGGTCCACTGGCAGGTAAGAGCTGTCCTAAGGGTCTGATGTGAGTGGTTCGGCAGGCTCAGGTCACAGGTCCCCCACACCCTGTGCCATAGTGAGGACAGCAGGGAACTGCCTCATGTCTCTCCCAGGGGCAGCCACAGGCCAGTCTCTGTGCAAGCGGGCTGTGTTTTCAGGCTGAGGCCCGCAGGCAGGCTGCTGGGCATTGGCTCAGCCTTGCAAGACCTCCTCAGATGGTCTCAGCATGAACCCTTGCAGACTCAGACTTTACCCTCTGCCTCTAAGCCCCCATGTGAGTGCTGCCTCCTGTGTGCACCCCTTCCTTCTCTCATCTGCCCCATAGATTTGAGCACCTACGCCATGCAGGACCGGTGCCGGATCCAGGAAGTCAAACAGCCCTTCCCTCGCAGGGCTGCTGTATTAGCTGGGGAGTGCATGTGAGAGCCCCAGTTCTCACAGCAACTCTCCCCAGCTCCCACCTGGGCCCCCCATGCCTCAAGACCTGGCAGCTCCTGGTCCTGCACTTGCTGTCCTGCTTTTGGTAATGCTGGGGAAGCAAGAAAAACTGCCATTTCTTTGGGACAGACCAGTGGCTGTCAAGTAGAGGGCAGCCTTCCCTGTGATGTGAGGTGGAGGCAGGACCGAAGGCCCGCTGCTCCAGGGGTCATGGTTTGGACCAGCAAGGGCCTGGGTCCTGGGAGGCCCCACGTGTATTTGTTTCCGTGGCTGCCATGACAAATCACCGGCAGCTGGTGCCTTAAAGCAACAGAAATTCATTCTCTTCGCGTTCTGGAGCTGAAGGTCTGCAGGCCAGGGTCAGCAGGGCCCTGCTCCCTATGAATGCTCGCTGACAGGGTCCTTACTGGCCTCTTCCGGGCCCTGATGGCTCCACATGCTCCTTGGCTCATAGCTGCATCTCTCCTGAGTCTGCCTCTGTCATCACGGACCTCGTCCCTCATGTCTGTGTGTCCTGAGTCCGCCCTTCCTTTTGTCATCTACGAAGGTACTTTTTCCAAATCAAGTCACATTCACAGATTCTGATGGTTGGGACTTGGACATACCCCTGCGGGGGTCACGGTTGGCTCTGCCGTGTGAACACACAGGTATCCCCCACGCGCACATGGCCTTCATGTGGACACAGCTGCATAGATGCCCACAGGTGTTAGTTATCCTGTGCGATGGGTGCGGTAGACCTCATACACGTTTGCTTGTGGACTTACCCTCGTGAAAAACTTTCAGTTGTGTTCACCTCTGGTTATTAAGAGCTTACATTTACAGAAATCTGAAAGCTGGATAGCTCTGTTTTTTAAAAAAGAATGTTTTCTTGGGGGGCCTGGGTGGCTCAGTGGGTTGAGCCTCTGCCTTTGGCTCAGGTCATGGTCTCAGGGTCCTGGGATGGAGCCCTGCCTCGGGCTCTCTGCTCAGCAGGGAGCCTGCTTCCTCCTCTCTCTCTGCCTGCCTCTCTGCCTACTTGTGATTTCTCTGTGTCAAATAAATAAATAAAATATTTAAAAAAAATGTTTTCTTCAGTGAATGTCCATTAGGTTTAGAAAAGTGGAAATACAGCCACATGGAACAGGGGATTTAAGTGCATGCCCCAAATGTCTGAAAGACTTCAGAGTTGCAGAGGGGTACTTCAAAAAGGCAGAGCAGGGACAGGTGGAATTTTGAAACACTAATTTCCTTGGAACCACACGCATTGGTGATGAGAGAAAACTCCCTTCTCTTGCATCCCACCCAGCTTCTCCTTGCACACCTCTGATGACAGGGAGCTCACTACCTACCAAAGCAGTCTTCTCCATCATTAAAAAGTACTTTTGGCTTTGGGCTGAAGTTTGCTTTCCTGAACCATTTACCTGTTGGTCCCTCCTCTGCCACGGGGGTGCCCAGGACCAGGTGCCCTCTCCTCCATGGGAGAGTCCTTCAGAGTTTGAACCTGGCCATCACTTCCTGCCTTAGTCTTCTCTTCTGCAGGCTTATTTTTTAATTAGCTTAAATTAATGGTGGTTCCTGGGGAGCTCCAGCCCCAGTAAAAGTGACCTGAATTATTCAAAGATTTGAGTGTTTCAAATGCCTGTTTATCCTAATTAGCATCTTAACTACAGCGGTGCCCTCTGCCTCTAACGAGCCACATTTTAGCATGTTCCATAGTTTAATGGATTTTACTTGAATGAACTGTTTAATCAAGTGAAGACACATTTCATGAATGAATAGAAGTAAATCTATAATTATATGCTTTAGTCAGGTAAGAGGAGTGACATTTTGGCACCATCCAGGGCTATATATAGCTAGTGCATTTGAATGACAAAGTAGGTTACCTCCACTTCCATAGGAGAGCTGGGAATTCGCTTTGCTCTCAAGTTCATTTCGTAACCTAATTAGAATTTTCGAAGAGTTGTAAAGTGCATGTGGCACAGATCTGGTTCTCCCCACCTTTACCTGCATCTCTGCCTTTCTAGATGGTTCCCCAGCTGGTGCAGCAGCCTCGTGGCCCAGGGAACTCCTGGCCACAGGAGCCAAGTGTCCCAGGGTCTCCCTGTGGCCTCCCCCTTGCCCTTCATGTCCTCCGTGAGAGCCTTTGTTGCCCAGAACGCGTGGTCGGACAGTGATCACTTAGAGCTGTCCCAACGCTCTGCTTTCCTCTTCTGCCTTTCTTACTGTCTCTTACACCTTCTTGCTCCTTTCATTCTTTCTGTTCTTGCTTCTGACGTGGTCAAGACCTGCTCCTCACGCTGGGGCCAGGAATGGCAGGATCAGGGCCAGGAATGGCAGGGACAAAAGAGGAGACATAACCATGAGATGCGGTAGGAGAGGTTGGGGAGGGGTGAAGAAAGCTTTCATAAAGGAAGATTGGTGCCCCAGACCTGGGGAAAGTGGGGACAGTGCTATGGGGGGTTTCGGGCAGGCTGACAACCCCACTGTGAGTCTGGCAGGCCTGTAGCTTTTACTCCTAAAACATGCGGTTCCCATCTTTAGCTGCACGTGAGAGTCGCCTGGGGAGCTCTGAAAAGGCTGGTGCCCAGGAATTCACATTGCTCTAGGATGTGGCCGGGGCATCAGTATTTTATACAACTCCCTAGGCGGTTCTGATAGGCAATCTAGAAAGTTCCAGGTGACTACAGCCCCAGCCGATACCTTGACCACAACCTCATGAAATCCTCTGAGCCAGGACCACCCAGCTAAGTTGCTCCCACATTCCTGACCCATGGAAACTATGTGAGATGATAAATATATCTTGTTTGAAGCCACAGAGTTTGGGGAAATTTTGTTACACAGCCGTGAAGGACGAGTGCAGATTGTTAGTTGTCCCGAAGCTACCCCTAAGTGGGTCACTTCTTGCATCTCCAGCAGGGCTTCCAGAATCTCTCACTTGGAGGGTTGTTGGGGCCACTTCCTGGGCCTTCCTGTACCCTTCCTGTCTCTTCCCTTCACTGGCCCACAGCAGCCTAAGGCACGGTTCTAGTTATGTCACCCCAACTTGAAACATCGTACTGACTTCCCACTGTGCCTAGGCTTAAGACCATTCTTGGTGTAAGCATTGAGGCCCTTGTGGCCTACTCTTCGTTTTGTGCCCAAAACCTTCCCTCCCCCATCCCTGGCCCATGCTCTGCTTTAGCCCAGTCTGGCTCTTCCAGCTTCCCTACTGCTCTCTCCCTGTGGAACCTTCGCCTGCAGGGCTCCTCGGCCTGGAGTCCTTCTCCCGCCTTTCCTCCTGGCCTGGGTCCAGCTCCTCCATCACAGTGTCTCCCAGAGCATACTCCTGAACTTGAGAGTCCTCCCTTGTTTTGGTAGGTACCAGGGAGGTCATCTGAATGGCCCTCACCCCCACTGATAGAGACCCACATGGTATGCGGAATAGAAGAGATGTCAATATTACCAATGAGTGAAAGAGTGAAAAAATGAGTGGGAGAATGAGAAAATCAATGAGAGAGACTGGCAAGAACAAATAGGTCTTCAATCTAGAATAACCAGAGCACTAGGTAACTGTCCAGAAAGAGAGTCAAACCCCTTGGCAGTGATGGAGCGTCAGAAGGAATTCCAGCCCCAGGAATGAAGCAGGAGCCCCGCTAAGAGCCTGAGGTCTAGGAAGACCTCTAGCCAGCTGACTGACGTACCTGTTCCTCTGGTCTCCTTTCCCTCCTCCAACCTCTCTGCTTCTCCCCCTACAGACTGGCTGTGTCCCCGACGCCTCAGTCTTTTGGACGAGTGAGGCCAGTGTGATGGCTTCATTGGAGTGACAAATTCCCATTACCCCTTCCCCCTCAGGCCCATGACCTAGCTGGGAGGGAGACTGTGTGCTTACCTACTGGGCCCGCTGTTCAGACGGCTGATCTGACCTGACGGGGTTTTCTGCCTGCTTGCGCTGAGCAGGACTATCACTGTGACCCTGGCCTTTCCCCCAGAGCTGCTGACTCTGCCTAGCTCTTGACTTCTTTGAAGATGTTGTACTTTCCTAGAGATTAAAAGAACTTAAATGTTAAAATTCTTGGATTTGGATCTTGGATTCCGAAGGCTGCCTAGAACCCCTTAGGAGAGGTTGTTGTCATCCTTATAACCTTTATAATCCAGCTCCCCGTGTCCCTGGCATCCCTAAAGGGTCCTTCGTCCCTGTCCTAGGCACACGGCACACCTCTCTCCTCTGAGCCTCATCCTCTTTTTCACGCTCCCTCCTAAAGGCAACCAGAACTGAGCCCAGCTTGCCAGGTGTGAGCCGACATGGACAGAGGACAGACCAGAGGGAGCCTGCCCCCTCTTTCATTCTAGATGCGATGCCTTTTAAATGTGGCTCCCAGTCCTGCTCACCCTTTTGGCAGTGGCCTCACTCATTTAACACATTCTGGTTTTCTAATCAAGGGGGAAAATATCCAAGCCCTTGGAAACATTTGTTCACACTGTGATCAATGGTTCTTGGAAAACTGTCCTGCTTCCTTTAGGATCCCTGAGAATTTGCATTTCTAACAAGGTCCCAGGCGATAACGATGTTACTGTCCAGCGGCCACATCTGAGAACCATTGCTTTAGGGACATGCTATCTGGCACAACTTCATATCTAGTCCATACCAGTTCTTGGGCCGAGGGCGAGGGGAGGAGGTGGAATCAGCTGCTGTTGCTTCCAAGCCTATCCCAGATTATGTATTCCTGGCGCTCTGACTCCCTGGTTCTTCTCTGTGGCATTAAGTGAATTGGGCTCCTGGGAGGTCCTCCTGCAACCTGGGCTCGGAACCACTGGTCCGGAAGCAGGGAGAGCTCTCCCCTCAGGTGACCTCAGCCCTGGGAACTGGCCCCAGGGCCCCAGCCTTGAAGGACTCAACCCATCCTGACTCTTCTTCTAGCACACTGGGGACCCCACCCATGACCCTGCTCACTCCTCTGGCAGTCCTGGCTCTTTCCTTCCAGGTAATGGGGTGACCTTCCCCTCTGTCCCATCCATGCAGATTAGGTCCCCCAGTGGGACCCTAACTGTACTGGAGAGTGTGTGTGTGTGTGTGTGTGTGTTTTATTTTCTTGGAAATTAAATTATTCTTTTCCCAGAAGAACGTATTTCTGCTTTTATAGCAGAGGTGATGAAAACCTAGGATTCACTGTGCAGAAATGCACAGTGCAGAAACGCAGTTTATAGCAAGATAAGGGCCCCATTAAACAAGAGAACCTGCAATTCCAGAAGGAAAAATAGGCGTTTACAAATTCTTGTCCTACATCTTCAGGCAGTGGACTGAACGGTCTCCGATCCCACATGTGACATTATGGGTCCCTTTCCTCAGGAGTTACATCAATTCCATTGTTTCTTTTCCATACTTTGGTTTCTTAAAAATACCATTTATTACTGAATTCCTCCATTGGCTTCCTCTAAAGAGGTCCATCAGAATAAATACTTGAGCTGAGCTCAGACTTCGTGGTGCTAAAATTATGGTGGCTGATCGTACCGCCATCTGTTCTGACCTGTTCTGGCTCATCAGGCTTCCAGAACTGTCCACAGCTGGCAGGATCCAGAAGAGCCTGGCTGGGAGCATGGGGAGAGCACAGAACTGAGAGGGACACTTGAGTTTCCTCATTTGTGAAATTAGGGCCAGAGTGAGATGACCTCCAGGGTGTTTTAGTTTTTTTGTTTTGAGTTCTGACTGCCTAAAAGGATGGTTTATTTGCCCTAATCATATACAGTGTTCATGTTCATTCTTTTTTTTTTTTTAAGATTTTATTTATTTATTTGACAGACAGAGATCACAAGTAGGCAGAGAGGCAGGCAGAGAGAGAAGGGGAAGCAGGCTCTCTGCTGAGCAGAGAGCCCGATGTGGGGCTTGATCCCAGGACCCTGGGATCACGACCCAAGCCGAAGGCAGAGGCCTAACCCACTGAGCCACCAAGATACCCCATGTTCATTCTTATTCACAGAGAGATACTCCAAGCCACTGACAGCCTGGATGGCTTGCCTTAACCCTGGACGTGATTGTTCCAGCTTTTAAGCCACATAAAGAACTTGAGAGTTTACAAAGCCATTGCACATCCTCAATGTTTTTACTGGGCACCGAAACAACCCTGTAAATTACACACTGTATTGCGCCCACTTCAGAGGTGCAAAGACTGAGGCCCAAGAGAGCTTTAACAGTTCCCGTGAGTGTGTGCAGTGAGCAAGCTGAGGGCCACTGTGCATGCTGGGTAGAGCGTGCGTCAGCTGCACTGGCTCTTGCATGGGTGACTTTGTACATTTTCTGTGTCTAATGATTGTTGTTGCCTCATAATGTCCCCCAACATGCAAAACAACAGTGGGTCTCCACCTGCATCCACGAAGGATTTGTGGCAGCAGAAATGGAGTGTAATGCCAAAGTCACCTTTTTCAGTCCAATAACTAGTTCCCAGTCTTCTGTCAAAATAGAGGTAAAATCTAAGGATGGGCAAGGTTCACCCTGATTGTGGCAGCTTCGTTCTCAGTGCAAAACATTTATCACAGAGTATTTCAAGCGTTCAGGAAACACAGAATAGCAAACACCCATGGACTCATTACCCAGAATTAACAGATGTTCATATTTTGTCCTATTTATATCATATTTGTCTTAAAGAAATAAAACACAGCAGTTCCCACTGAAACCCCTTAGTTCCCCTTCCACCTTGTGGCTTCCTAGGGACCATCCTGTAATGTTTAGGGCCAAATTATTCCACTTTGATATATACATTAGAAGACTCTACCAATTGTTGAAAGAAGAAGTGCATTATTTTTTTTTTTTGCTGTGATAATATATATGTAACATGAAATTTTCATTTCAACCTTTTTTTAAAAAATATTTTATTTATTTATTTGGCAGAAAGAGCCACAGCGAGAGAGAGAACACAAGCATGAGGGAGCGGGAGAGGGAGAAGCAGGCTTCCCGCTGAGCAGGGAGCCTGATGCAGGGCTCGATCCCGGGACCCCAGGATCATGACCTAAGCCGGAGGCAGATGCTGAACTGATGGAGCCACCCAGGCGATCATTTTAACCATTTTTAAAAGATTGATTGATTTATTTTTAGAGAGAGTGGGTAGAGGCAGAGGGAGAGGGAGAAAGAATCCCAAGCAGACTCTACACTAAGCACGCCCTACGTAGGTCTCAGTCCCATGACCCTGAGATCATGACTTGAGCCAAAACCAAGAGTCAGACGCTTAACTGACGGCACCACCCAGACACCCCCATCCATTTTAACCATTTTTAAGTGTCCAGTTCCATGACATTAAGTACATTCATCCTGTTGTGCAAGCAGCACTGCCATTGTCCCCAGACCTTTGTCATCCTCCCAAACAGTCCCCATAAATCTCAAACACTAACTACCCATCCCTCCTCCCCAACCCCACGCAGCCACCGGTCTACTTTCTGTCTCTATGAATTCAACTCCTCTAGGTACTTCCTCTAAGTGGAATCCTACAGGATTTGTCCCTTGGGTCTGGCTCCTTTCACTTAACATAATGTCTTCATCTGGTCCACGTGGTAGCCTGGGTCAGACCCTCATTCCGTCGTAAGGCTGAATAACGTTCTATGGCCTGTAGACACCACACGGGTTTATCCTTTCATCCACCGATAGGCTTTGGGGTCACTTCCGTCTTTTGGCTTTTGTGAATAATGCTGCTACGGATGTGTGCATACACATACGTCTTGAAGACTCTGTTTTCAGTTCTTTTGCGAATATACACAGAAGCAGGATGCTGGCTCACAGAGTGTTCTACGTTTCCTGTTGGGGGGGGGGGGCTGCCGTTACTGTTCTCCACAGGGGCTGCACCATTTTGTGCCCTGAGGGTTCCATTCCTCTACGACTCCGTCAATGCTTGCTGTCTCCTGTTTTTTTGATAATAGCCATGTGAACATGTGAACAAGAAGGGCTTGTAAGGATCTTCTAAGGAAGAAGAAACCAAGGTCACAAGCAAGTTAGTGACAGAGCAGAACCTAGAACCTGGGGCCCTAATCCCCCGACCCAGGTTGTTTTTACTGAAACACGCCCTTCAGTTTCCATTGCTTTCTCTCAGCAGGCGCTCAGCCATGGCCACAGGTTGGATACAAACTTCGTAATTTCTTTGGTTTGGTCCTTACTCTGCTGTGTATATATGTGTGTGTGTGTGTGTGTGTGTGTGTGAATAATTCAAAGTCATGTCAACATTTTAAGATATGAAAAGATCTTGTATTTTTAAAAACCTAGATTTTGGAGTTCTTCCCCCAAAATCAGAAGGTCTACTGACCCCAAACTGGCATTCTGGCATGGCATGAATGGCACAGCTGCCACCTTAGATGGGACGTGGGGTCACCCGTTTGCCACTGTCGCCACCACTCCCTGACATCCTTCCACACAGACTGCTTCACACACTGGCTGGACCCGGTGAACCCCGGAGTTTGAAGACCTCTGCCCTCTAAACACACAGATGTTAGCCGTCTGCGTGTCAGTGGACAGGAAGTTACGTGTAACAGCCTGGGCTGGTTCCAGACTCCTCGCTCCTTCCTCTATTCTGCACTGTCTATCTGAGTGTCTTACTCTGTCGTCACCCTGGAAGTGAAATATTGCAAACAAGTAATGCAAAATGTAAATAGAGGTATATGTGAACAGTCTGACTTGGAAACCGCGTGATAAGGCAGAGAAACACCAGCACGAAAGGCCAGAGATTCGGTTGCCTGTCTTGACTCTCCCGGGAAACCCCTGCATGGTCCCAGTCCGCTGTCCTTGCCACCCGTGAGTCGTCTGCCCGGTGGGATGGGCGCATCTCCTGGGTCTCCCAGGGTCGTCTAGTTTATAATAAAGGGGGAAAATCACTCCTTTTGCATTGGTGGTGGAGAAAACCAGCCCGGTTGAGCTGCTTCCCCAGGCCGACCCCTCTGAACAACACTTCCCGTCCTTCCTGTGGCCGCCAGCACACCCACCCACTGCTTTCTCTTTGTAACAGGTGAGGAACGACCTGACCGGGGTCCTGTATGGTGAGGACATTGAGATTTCGGACACCGAGAGCTTCTCCAACGACCCCTGCACCAGTGTCAAAAAGCTTAAGGTAGGTGCGGCTGGCCACAGCCTGGAGGACAGACGGACGCTATGCCCTGGGCTTCCCCACATCCCTGACTCTGAAATAGCCACGAGTTTCAGCTGTTTCATCTCATCCTGGCATTTTGCACGTGGGGAGAGGCTCCCAGGCGCTGGCTTCCCTTGGCTTTGTCCTGGCTTAGCCAGCCATGGCCCAAGGCCTGGGTGCTGAGAGTAGAGCCCCATGGAGCTTCCTCTCAGCAGGACCTAAGAGGCAAGCAGAGCGTGAGTCATTACCTCCTTTGTTGTGAAAAGGCTGAGCTAGAGGGACTATCTTGACCCAAGGCACAACGAGGAAGTACAGTTGTTGGGACTGGAAGCTTGGGCTCCTGACCGCTCTCGCGACACCCCAGGAACGGAAAGGGCCATCTAGGAGTTTGCCCCGCTGCGAGTGGTCTCGGTCTGTCATTTGTCTGCTCATCCCACAGACTCTGTCAGCCATCAGGTTGCTCACAGCTGGTGAGGAAGCTGGTTACCTCTCTGGGGATCAGGAACAGGAGGGGCCTGGGAACAAAGGGAGGAAGTGACTCATCCCACCTGGGGAGAGGGTTCACACAGAGCTCCAGGGGAGCATCTGCAGCTGGCCAGGGACCTGGGCCTGCAGGTGCCCAGCAGGGAAGGAGGGCTGAAGATAAGAAGGTAGAGTACCCGTGCTCACCACGCACCAGGGACCAGCAGGAATTCCAGGGAGGAGTGTCGCGGCTGAAAAAAGAATTTGGAGCCAGGTTCCACAAGCCTTGAATGCCGAGCTAAGGAGTTTGGTCTTTAATCCAGGGGGCAGTGGGAGGTGCTAGGAGTTTATAAGCAGGTGCAAACATAGTTAGAGCGGTCCCCTTTCCCTCTCTGTCTCTTCCATTCCCTTATGCCCACATTTAGGGTTGTTGGGTATGGAGACCCCAGATGCCAAATGCTGATATGCCCCTTCCATCTTGGGCAGGTTCCGGGTTACACCGGTCAGAGCAGGTGGCCATTTAGAATCCTTGTCTTCCAAAGTCCTCAGCTCAAAGACAGGAAGACCGAGGCGCAGCGCCAGGAACAAGGGAAGCAGAGCACCCGCGGTTTGTCCCCTGGTCTCAGGAGCAGACACCATGCTTGTACGTGACATTTTAGTCCCAAGAGCCTGTGCAGAGAAGGAAACCATAGCTGGGGAGGGTAGCTGGCCAGGTCGCTGCGGCCAGATGTGCCCACACTGTTTCCCCACAGGCTCTGTGTCCTGAGCGTCCAGTCGGTCCATGGGGTCTGGAGGACCCGGAGCCGTGGAGGGCCTGCTCTGCAGGGATCAGCTGGGTGGGGGCGGGGGCGAGGGCGGGGGCGTGGTGGAGAGAGGAGCTCCATGCTGTGCCAACATCCTCCTGCCACACAGGGCAGCGTCTCCCCAGGGTGGGCACTTGAAATAGCTTCTTCCTGCCCCTCAGAGGCCCCATGAAGTTCTGTGAGCTTTCAGGCTTAAAGAGCCTTTGTGTGTGAAGCAGAAGCACTGGCTGAAAGTCTGCAGGAAATTAGAGTGGGACCTGGGTGCTCTGCTCTTCAACAGTCTAGCTCCAACAAGAGGTAGGAGTGACCTGACTGATGATGGAGATAGCAGCCAAAGTGGCCGGTGCCCTGACCCAGAGCCAGACCCTGATGCAGAGCCTTGACCTTCGCTGGCTCATTCAGTCCTCCCCAGAGCCCTCAGACTGCCTGTGATATTGCGTCCCTGTGTCACAGATGGGGAATGTGAGACTCAAAAAAGAGGTTAAGCATCGCCCTGAGTCACGCAGCTGGGACGTGGTGGGCCGGATTCAAGCCTGGATCTGGGTGACAGGGCAGCTCAGGTCCCTCCACCGCCCCGCACGGCTGCAGGTGCCCAGAAAGGATTCCAACATCACATAAGCTGGAGGGAGCAGAGCCCAGTGTGTTGGCAAAGGAGTCCTTGTGGGGAAGCAGTTTTCCCCAGAGGCCTGCACAGCGCCTTCTCCACCCTTCTTTTCCTCCTTGCTCAGTTGTTCGCTTTTTCCAGAGGCCTTTCCTGAGTGCTTCATATAAGAGTTAAATAGTAGGGGTGCCCGGGTGGCTCATTAAGCATCTGACTTCAGCTCAGGTCATGATCTCAGGGTCCTGGGATTGAACCCTGCATAGGGTTCCCTGCTTGGTGGGGAGCCAGCTTCTCCCTCTTCCTCTGCTGCTCCCCCTCCGTGTATGCTCTCTCTCTCTCTGTCAAATAAATAAATAAAATATTTTTTAGAAAGAAAGAAAGTTAAATCCTTGTCCATTTTCTGCTGATTTTGTCCATTACACTGATGGATGTCTGTATTCGTTTCCGAGGGCTGCTGTAACATAGTGTACCACACACTATGTGACTAAAGGCAACAGATATGTATTCTTTCATGTTCTGGAGGCTGGAAGTCCAAGGTCAAGGTGTCGCCAAGGCCATGGTCTCTGGAGTCTCTGGGGTTTTCCCATGCCCTTCTCTTTGCTTCTGCCATTGCCAACAATTTGCGTAACTCCTGTTCCTACTTCGTAGAGCGATTCTCCCCTTTCTCTTCACATTGTCTTCTTGTTAGGACACTGGCCGTGTTGGATTACAAGGCTACCCTACTCCAGTATGAGCTCATCTTCACTAATTACATCTGTAGTGACCTTGTTTTCAAATAAAGCCACATTCTAAGGTCCTGGAGATTCAACCTATCTCTAGAGGACACCATTCAGCCCTTCACAGCATCCGACCTACTATCCGTTTTGTCTGGTTGTTTCATCATCTGTCTCCTCCCACTGGAACATAAGCTCCAGGAGGCAGCAGCTTCGGTCTGCTGTACTCACTGGGTCATTCCCCGTCACCTGGAATCAAATTAATGTGAGTGTGTGTGAAGGAAATACCAAGTCTGGACAGACAAAGCCAATGGAGAACACAAGGACTAAATACTCAGGAATAAAAGTAACTTCTGGAAAGCTCAGAGGAAAAACAAATCTCTGGTTTACTGTGGGGTAGGACAGAGAAGGAGGTACGGAGGACGTGGAAGAAAATTAAATACCGAAGCGCCGAATTAAAATCTGCTTTGGAGGTATTAGAGAGCAAAGTTAATGCCAAGAAAAATAAAAATCAATAGCGTGAAGGACAAACTTGAGATATTTCCCAGAATTCAGAGGAGATGGTGAAAGTGGTGAGTCTGATGAGGGAGGAGCTAACAGTTAGGGACACTGGAGAAGGGAGCTCCGGAGGGAAAATGAGAACAGATGAAATGGAACCAAAATCAAAACACAGTAGGCACCACAGTAGCAACACATACACCTCACATCCAGATCTTGGTTTCTAATACCGTACTCCACAAAAAGGATCCAGAATTCCTTGGAGAGATGGCCGATTTTCGGACTTTTTAATAATTTTTTTTTTTAAAAATCTTAAAAATAAATATCCGTGTGTCTGTGCTGTTTTGGATAAATACATGGCAAAGAACAGACAAATCTCCTATACAGAAGAATTCCAAATAATTTGTATAGATATCTCAAGCTCACAGAGGTGAGAGCAGAGGGAACCACTTCTTTTTTTGTTTTTGTTTTGTTTTTATAGATTTTATTTATTTATTTGACAGAGAGAGAGAGAGAGAGATCCCAAGCAGGCAGAGAGGCAGGCAGAGAGGGGCAGGAAGCAGGCTCCCCACTGACCAGAGAGCCCAATGTGGGGCTCCCTCCCAGGACCCCGAGATCATGACCTGAGCTGAAGGCAGAGGCTTAACCCAGTGAGCCACCCAGGCGCCCCCAGAAGGAACCACTTCTTAAGTGACTTCCTTCCAAAGAGTACACTATGGAAACGGGGGAGAAAAGTAGCTTGATGCTGGAAAAATCAGACACACACAGCCTCAGCCAGGAGACCAATGTCAAGGTCAACAGTTATAAGTCACATGGATAAGATGCACTCTTGGTATGAGAAGAGGCAAAAGCCAATTTCCCTCTGTGGTCTTCCTTCCCAAAACCCACACCCCAAGCCTAAGCACAAAGAAAATGTCAGGCAAATTCTAGTTGAAGCCCATTTTCTGGATACTCCTCAAAACGGTCTAGGTCTTCAAAAATAAGGAACATCTGAAGCCAAAAGGAGCCTACGGAGATATGACAATGAAATATAGTATGGTACTCTGGTTGTGATCCAGGAATAGAGCAAGGACATTAGAGAGAGAGAGAAAAAAAAAAGGAAATCTGAATGAAGTATGGACTTTAGCTAAGAATAATCAATATTGATTCATTAATTATATTAAATGTACCACAATAACCTAAAATATTAATAATAGGGAAGGCTGGGTGAGGAACACAGGGGAACTTCCTATCTCTGTCATTTTTCTGTAAATCTAAAAACTAATCTCGAATAAGAAGTTTATTTTTAAAAAAAGGAGACACACTTAAGTGGGCTCAAGAGAGTGCTGCTGGTTCGGACCGACAGAATGGCTAACATTCAACCATTTTTGAACTACAGCATCAACAATTTCATAAAGGAAATGTGCCTCCTGTGAGTGCCTGGTCCAGCTGGCCTTTCCACGTTCTAGCAGAATGGTGAAAGGGGAGTCATACCAAGATGCATTTTGGCAAAAGCTTTGAAGTACAAACATAAAGGGAAAAATCTCTAAGAATCTAGGCCAGAAAAAAGCAAATTTCCCACAAAGGTGCAAAAATCAGGCCACCTCCACTCGTCTGCAGCACTCAGGCCCAGAGACCATGGAGCGGCTGGAAAGCATCCTTACATGCATGCGGTTCAAGGTCTCCTAGCCAGGTGCCCTTCTCGGAGTTCATCCTTGAAGTCCGAGGTCAGCTTAGCCAGCCAAGAACAATGGCGAACTTGAGAGCAAGTCGTGGCGGTGACGGCTGAGTAGGGGCTGCAGAGACCCGTGGACAGAGAGCTCAGTCTAAATCATTGTTACAGGGGTGCCTGGGTGCCTCAGTGGGTTAAAGCCTCTGCCTTCAGTTCCGGTCATGATCCAAGAGTTCTGGGATCGAACCCCACATCGGGCTCTCTGCTCAGCAGGGAGACTGCTTCCCTTCCTCTCTCTCTGCCTGCCTCTCTGCCTACTTGTGATCTCTGTCTCTCAAATAAATAAATAAAATCTTTTTAAAAAATAAGTCATTGTTCAAAACTGTACACAGATGCAGAAGTCCGTTTTGAAAGCCAATGTCCATATACATAGTGTGCAAATATACTTTAGTAATAATAACTGAGATGGAAAAATCCAAATTCCATTAGAAAAATCCAAATTCCAGTCACAGAGCCCCCAAAAATGGGTGAATAAAACATGGGTGGTAGCCTCTGTTCTTAAGTAAAAGGGACTCAGCAGAGCCCACCTTGCTCATGAGTTTCCTAAATAAACCTACAAGCTAAAGAAGGCTTTGAATAACTTGATGGTAAATATACCATCATGCAAACAGAACCCAAAGCTTTTGGCAGAGAAGGTAGAAGCGGGGAAAAATCTAGTCCACATATTGAAAACCAGAAAGCCTAACATATAATTGCAGACCAAAAAGAGCCATTCTGACCATAAATTCAAGTGGGTCAGCCTCCCTATTAAAAGGCAAAGACTTTGAGAATTGGGTTTTTGCAGAACTTACTACCGCTATTGACAACAGAAGAAGTGACCCAGAAAGGTCATAGGTAAGAGGTCGGGCACAGGTAGATCAAGCAAACCCAACCAAGCAAGAACCCCCAATGTTCATATGAGACCAAAGGGAATTCAGGGTACCCACCGTGATGAAGGAGAGTCATTCTCTGTAGACAGGGGGACCATTCACCATGAGAATAACACACTCATGGACCATTATTGCTGTAAATTACCTCTCATTGAAATATATAAAGAAAAGCCTGTTAAAATACAAAGGAGAATTGACAGAAACACAATAGCACTGGGAGCCATAACACTCCCGGTCTTGGACAGATCACCCAGGCGGAAATAAGCAAGAGCACAGAGGAACCAAATCATGAAATTCATCAGTCTGATTTAGCAGATATGTACCAAAGTTCGCCCAAAGGAAGTCAAGAAATAAAACCATCTCTGCGCTGAAGACCCGCGGCTTTTAAGCTCTTCCCAGGCCTGTTCCAAACATGGGGGCTTGAAAGTGAACTGTTGCTAGGCTGGGCGGGGGAAGCGGGGGCGGTGGAGGCTGCCCCTGGCTATTTCCAGGGTGCCTACTCTGAAGCCCTGGGCCCTGTGGGGGAGAGTGCCAGACTTCAGATGCTCTGTTCATTTTATTTGCTTTGTTTGTCTTCCCTGGAGCAGCCCCCCAACCCACCATTCAGGATTCAGATTCCAGGAAAATATCCCTAATTTATAAACCAGCCGATGAGCAACCTTAATTCCGTCTGTAGCGTTCATTCCCCCTGGCCGTGTCACGGAGCACATTCCCGGAGATTAGGAAAGAGGACATTTGGGGGTGGGGGGGCATTAGTCTGCCTCTCATAGGAAGGCCACAAAAATAGGTCTTCAGGTGGATGGCTGACCCCTTTGCTTCAGGAGCCTGCTTGACTGCAGAAACTACAGTTCACACAGGCACCCCAGGGGGATGCCAAGCTACAGAACAAACAGGTACATCTTCCCAGCGGGACCGTTTTGCTCAGAAACATGGGAAGAAAAGCATTATTTTTAATCTTAAGATAAACATAGATAACGTTATTGGAATGCTAAATATACATGATTTTCAAGATAAAATAATAAGCTTTACAGAAGTTGCATGCTTTCCCAGTGGGATGCTCTGGGCTATTCCTTCTTTACTTCCTTCTTTAAGAATATACGTCTTCGTGGCGCCTGGGTGGCTCAGTGGGTTAAGCGGCTGCCTTTGGCTCAGGTCATGATCTCGGAGTCCTGGGATTGAGCCCCGAATCGGGCTCTCTGCTCAGCAGGGAGCCTGCTTCCTCCTCTCTCTCTGCCTGCCTCTCTGCCTGCTTGTGATCTCTCTCTGTCAAATAAATAAATAAAATCTTTAAAAAAAAGAATATACGTCTTCTTGGGATGCCTGGGTGGCTCAGTCAGTTAAGTGTCTGCCTTTGGCTCAGGTCATGATCCCAGGGTCCTGGGTTCCAGCCCTATGTCGGGCTCCACACTCGGCAGGGAGCCTGCTTCTCCCTCTGCCTGCTGCTCCCCCGCTCGTGCTCTCTCTCTCTCTCTCTGACAAATAAATAAATCTTAAAAAATATAAAAATAAGTTAAAAAAAGAATATATGTCTCCTTACAGTATCGACTTGTCTAATCACTATGTAGTACATCTCAAACTAACGTAATGTTTTATGTCAACCACACTCCAGTAAACAGACAGACAGGCAGACACAGATAAAAATGAAGAGTAAATGGGAGGGTTAATCAGGATGAAAAGATTATTGTAACAACAGCAACAAAAGTATATATGTCTCCTGCTTCTCTGCCTTTAGGTATATTTCTGGTAAGGAAAAGAAAATGTCTAAGAAAAACCAACCCTAACTAAATAAAAGTACTAATTCTGGGTGTGGAACAGGGTGTCAGGGCCGGGAGGGACTTGGGGAAACCTCTAGGCTAACCATGCTGGATTTACCCCAGGCCTTACAGCCAGAGTCAGGGGGCAGGAATGGGCCTGGGCTAAAGACCCCTTCCCCAGTCCCCACTGGCCCAGGTCAGTCCCCCTCAGTCCCCCACGCCCACCCCAATGCCGCCAGCCTCTAAAAGCTTGTGCTGCCCTAGGGCTCCTAGCTCCTCTTCCCTTCCTACAGCATCACGCACAGTTTTCTCTGATTTTCCAGCAGCCCAGGGGGTCTGCAATGCTGGGCACCTGGGACACAGGAAGCAATGGCATGTGGACCAAGACAGATGCACCGAAGGCTGGCGAGGCTGGGTAATACAGAGGTCAGGGTCCGGGTGACCTTCCCTTCCAGCAGGACCCCACGCTCCAGCCGCAGGGATGGCCACTGCTCGCCTGCTCTTTCTAATGTCCGCCAGCTCTCCCGATGTCTCCGGGTCACATCTGCTGCTGCAATGCTTCCATGTTCAAGGCTACCTGACTTTTCTCCAGGAACTGTTGCTGCAAACTGGATGTTTTCTCAGTCGGGGAGGCAATAGAGAGGAGTGAGGGCTCTGGGGCCAGCACCGCCACTTCCTACTTGTGCATCCTGGTGTCTTAGGTTCAACTCCCTAGAAACAGAGCCTGAGAGTGTGGTGAAAGTGATTTATTGAGAGCACACTCCCGAGAAGGGAGAGAGGGGGGCAGGGTAAGGCAAGAGGGGAGCTGGGCCAAAATGCTGTCTTGGCCAGAGGCGAGGCGGGTCTAGCATATCCCACGGCCAGGTTGCCTGGAGCAAAGTCTGCACTGCAGAGCAGGCCCCACCTTTCAGGGAGTCGGGGTCACTAGCTGTGGCAGGACGTGGGGCACAGCGTAGCCTTTTGGACCAGGAAGTCCCTTAGCTGGGGGCAGTTCTCTAGAGAGGAGAGCGCGCTGGAAGCCACCCACCATCACCACCCAGGAATGGAGGCAGCCGTCTTGAGTGAGGGAACCAGCAGGGCCCATGGTGTCTGCTGCACTTGCAGAAACTTCTTCATTCTTTGGGGCTCAGCTCGCTCTTAAAAGTCGCTCGTGAAAACCGGGATGGACATAATAATTATACCTCTCACCTTGGGTGGGGCTGATGGACTCGTCAGTACCACCGCTGGAAAGCGCTCAGGAATTGTCTGTTTTTTATTTGCTAGGATCCCCTGCTCACTGGAAGTTATACACAAAATCCTCAATTGGGTTATGCTTCTGAAGGGTCACTTTTGTGTGTGTGTCATCGTAGCTCACTTTAAGTGTCCCAGAGACAAAGAGACTCTAGACAAGAGATGAGAAAACCAGGAAGGAGGAAAGGAGCGCCCTCCAGGGTTGTACCTCCCAACCCATCGCTGTTTCCTCCCGTGTTTGCCCCTTCTCTGTAGGTGGGGCGTCTTGGGTGAACATGGGCCCCTGTGTGGTCTACAACTGAGCTCTAGCCATGTGAGTACAAGGTGTCCGTTGTCCCACCTTTCGCTCCAGGGACCCCCCTGCAGAATTAAGAGACTGTGGAAGGGCACAGGATTTTCAGACCCTGCCCTCTGCCACATTCCGGGTTCTCTGTACCATCACAACTCTGTTCTCACTCTCAGCTTCTGGGACGTTCCTCCCCCAGTACTCCTCACACTGCCCCAGAGTCCTTTCCACCGCAAAGGAGAATGCGCTCAAACCCCTGGCAGGGACAGGGGAGGTGTGGCCAGAAGCAAGAACCACTGCCAAGACAAAATTTCTCTTTCCGCTTTACAGATTTTCAGGAAAAGATACACGTTACGTAACACTGAACAGTGTGATTCTGGAACTTTTGTGAGAGCTCGCAAGTGTTAAAAACTTTAAGATTCTGGAAATCCAGGGGCAATGGAGTGGAGGGGTGCTCAGTCAGCTGAACATTTGACTTTTGGTTTTAGCTCAGGTCATGATCTCAGAGCTGTGAGATTGAGCCCTGAGTCCGGCTCTGTGCTCAGCACAAAGTCTGCCTGAGATTCTCTCTCCCTCTGCTTGCTCTCTTTCTCTCTTGCAAATAAATTAACACATCATTTTTTATACTTTTTTTATTATGTTATGTTAGTCACCATACAGTACATCATTAACTTTTGATGTAGTGTTCTATGATGCATGGTTTGCATATAACACCCAGTGCTCCATGCAATCTGTGCCCTCCTTAATACCCACCACTGGGCTCACCCATTCCCTCACTCTCCCTCCTTCTAAAACCCTCAGTTTGTTTCCTGGAGTCCATAGTCTTTTATGGTTCTTCTCTCCCTCTGAATCCCCCCACCTTCATTTTTCCGTTCCTTCTCCTAATGTCCTCCATGCTATTCCTTATGTTCCACACATAAGTGAAACCATGTGATAATTGTCTTTCTCTGCTTGACTTATTTCACTCAACACAATTCCCTCCAGTTCAATCCATGTTGATGCAAATGGTGGATATTCATCCTTTCTTATGGCTGAGTCATATTCCATTGTATATATGGACCACATCTTCTTTATCCATTCATCTGTTGAAGAGCATCTCAGCTCCTACCAGTCTGGCAATTGTGGACATTGCTGCTATGAACATTGGGGTGCAGGTGTCCCTTCTTCTCACTGCATTTGTATCTTTGGGGTAAATACCCAGTAGTGCAATTGCTGGGTCATAGAGGAGCTCTGTGTTTAACTTTTTGAGGAATCTTCACACTATTTTCCAGAGTGGCTGCACCAACTTGCATTCCCACCAACAGTGTAAGAGGGTTCCCCTTTCTCTGCACCCTCTCCAACACTTGTTTCCTGTCTTGTTGATTTGGTCATTCTAACTGGTATAAGGTGGTATCTCAGTGTGATTTTGATTTGAATATCCCTGATGGCTAATAATGTTGAAATTTTTTCATGTGTCTGTTAGCCATTTGTATGTCTTCTTTGGAGAAGTGTCTGTTCATGTCTTCTGCCCATTTTTTGGCTTGATTAGTTGTTTTTTGGGTGTTGAGTTTGAGAAATTCTCTATAAATCTTGGATACTAGACCTTTATCTGGAGTGTCATTTGCAGATATCTTCTCCCATTCCATGGATTGCCTCTTTGTTTTGTTGACTGTTTCCTTTGCTGTGCAGAAGCTGTTGATCTTGATGAAGTCCCAAAAGTTCATTTTCACGTTTGTTTCTCTTGCCTTTGGAGACATGTCTTGAAAGAAGTTGCTGTGGCTGATGTCAAAGAGGTTACTGCCTATAAATAAATAAATATTAAAAAAAAAATTTTGGCCCCTCCCCACTGCATGCTCTCTCTCTCTCTCTCGCTCATAAATAAAGAAGTAATTTCTATTTAAAAAGAAAAAAAAAAAAAACTCCCCAAACCCAAAACCTTTCCTCACCCCTGAATCTTCCAATAAATTGCTACTCTGGAAAGAAGAGTGAGGTATACCCATGCTTTTCATACTCACAGGAAAACTCATGTTCCAGGAGGACACATCCCATTTTGAGAAGCCCTTCTACCTCTTTCTACTGCTTTCAAGGCTCCTGCTAAGGATCCCAGGCCAGTTCCATCTCCCTTTGTCCACTCCACATGCCAGGATTCCAGGTTCCAGCTGCACTGGGGCCTGACTTTTCCTGCCCAGACACTGCAGCATCTAGGTGCCTCTTACTGGCTAGAACCAGAGTGGGAGTGAGTCGCTCATTGCCACAGGTATAACCTGGCTCTGGCTTGGATCTTTTTCCAGAGTCCTCTGACAGTCAGAGGGCCACCAAGCTGAAAGCACTTGTTCTGAGCTGCTGGGCAGTCTTGGGGAAGGCTTTGCCTCTTTAGGACAGGGTTTACTAGATCCGTGATCTCTTGGGTTCCATCCAATTCTAACAGTCTGGGAACGCAGCACCAAGTGGTCCATGCAACTTGGTTATCATGGCAACAAAGACCACAAGTGTTTGAGCCGGTTACTTATCTGTCTGCAGGTGGTCAGGTGGTCAGCCACGAAGACGTGGGCTCCTCAGTGCATTTAAGAACCGGACATGGTGAAGCAAATGAGTGCTGAGGCCCTGGGCTGGCAGGATATCAGTGCTGTGGTGATCATAGCTACCAGTTACTGAATAAGGAATGCAGGCCAGTCACTACCTCCAAGAGCATTTGCTCCCTTAATTGTGCATTCAGTGCCTATGGTTGATAGATATGTCATGCCCTGTCCCCCTGACCTGGGGACCCAGAGAGGAATCAAGTCCAGTGGAGAAGACAGGCAAGCAGGTGGACTCGTGTTGTGATAGAGGGAGGCACAGAGCGCTCTGGGCCCACAGAGGAGCAAAGGAGCACCTAAGAGGACACAGATGGCTTCTCAGAGTAGGGGTTCCTGAGCTAAAGCATGAAGGGTGAGTGGCAGCTCTCCAGGCAGAGGAGTGGGGTGAGAGGGAAGGACATTTGAGATGGGTGAGCTTGCAGAAAGCAAGAGGGAGCAGGTGGGGGAATGAGCCAGGGAGGGAGTGCATGAATGGCAGACCCATCTTGGAGAACGGCAGGTAGCTCATTGTCAGGCCCTGCAAGATTGGAGAGGACTGAGCAGGAGTCTGCTGGTACGGCATTTCGAATGTTCTCCTCGGAGCTCAGTTGACCTGGAAAGCTCAGGGAGCCATGGAAAGACTGTACACAACCCCATTTGAGTCTTGGAATGATTCTTTACCCGCTCCGTGGAGGCCAGGATGGATGGAGCAGGACTAAAGGTGGGGGTCCAGCCGGGAGGCAGATGTAGTTCATCAAGGAGGGAATGATGGTGGCTGCATCCAGGGCGGGGAGGCTGCAAGGCTGTGGGTGATTTGACACTGGCGGACAGTTGGAGCCAGTGGATGGGTCCTGGTTAGGGCTTGGAGGGAGGTGAGTGAACGTGGGTGGGTGGGAGGTTGGTGACACCACTCTCAGAGGTGGACCAACACAGGATGGGGGAAAGGGCTCATTGGCAAAGATGAGGAGTTCAGCTTGGGTTGTGCTGAGCTTGGGGTATGTGGGAGAATCTGAGTGGAGGGGTCCAGGAGGCAGCTGGAGAAAAGTTGGGGTGGGGAGAGTGGTTGGGCCTCTGTAGCACACCGAGGGCAGGTGTGGCTAGGGTCTTGAATGAGGCTGCCCAGGACAGTGAGGACACAGAGCTAAGGGCAGAACTATGTAGAATACCAGCATTTAGGGGTGGGCAGAAAGGTGATGAGCTGACTCAGAGTCTGAGCAGGAGGGACCAGGAGGTAGGAAAGAGCCAGGAGGAAGCATCAAGGAAGCCAATGGTTGGGTTTCATGAGCATGAATGCTACAGCCCCCTGGCAAGGCTGGTTGGATTATCCCTTTTCAATGATGAGAACATTGACGCTTCTGGGGTTTAAGACTCAGGGTCACACAGCTGGTCATTGATAGAGCTGGGATTTGAACTGGGGTCTCCCTAACTCTAAAACCCAATAAGCTTTTTCTGCTATACCATGTTTAGCAACACGGAGCGTGGCACAAAGTAGATGCTCAGTTAGTGGTGGCTGGCCGGCTGGCTGGATACTCTTAGCAGCAAAGAAGGCTAAAAGATTTCAACAAACAAGCAGAAAAAACCCTGGAGTGTGCCTGAGAGCATTGTCCACAGAACGGAAGCAGCTTAGAACTTTTTATAGCCTTGCAGACATGGCGATGACAAAGGCTTGCCTTCCTTCAACTGCTCTGTTAACGATCTTTTAAAGTCCTTTCAGAGCAAGGTTTTCCCCCCCTCTTCTTTCCATTCTTGCTTGCAAACGAAGGATGATTTTAGAATCCAAGCCTTTTTTATTTTGCTAAAGTACATGATGAGTAAAATGGCCTCCCAGTCAGCACTTTCCAATTTTGAAGGATGCTAAAAACTGATCTTTAAAGGCATGTTTCTCTTCTTTATGCATCAAAGGGCCTTGAGGCCTGCTGGAGAGGACAGGGACGGATGGCAGGAAAGTGGTACCACCCTGAGGAGGGCAGGAAGTTACTGGGGTGGGGAGCAGCCCCGTGGGCCAGAGCCTGGGCATATTCTCTATGCCCTATCTTCTCTATGGGGCAGGCCCCCACCTGGATCCCTGTCCCCTGGAGAGCCACCAAGGACCCCTTAACTGACCCAGGAGGGAGCCTTGGGCAAATCCCCAGTAACTGTTTGTTGAATGAATAAGTGAGTCACAAGAGCTGTTGTGCAAGGCATGCGTGGAGATAATGAATGCAGTCCTATTTATAGAGTTTTCAAATATAAGTTTTTCTCAGAGTTAAAAATGGGTTGGGAGGAGGTTATAAAACCTGAATACTAGCTCTAGCACTCACTGGGCATCCAACTGTGTGCCAGGAACCGTGCTAAGTAGTTTATGCAGATCCTCTCTCATTTAGTCCTTGTGGAAGGTAAGTTCTGCCGTTTTCCACATTGGACGAGTGAGGAAATGGAGGCCAAGAAGGATAAAGGAGCGGCCTGAGGTGTCCTGAGGCTTGCGGGTGGAGCTGAGATTTAAACAGAGCTCAGAACTCAAAGACTCTGAAACTTCTAAATTGGGAAGCTTTGTCGAAGGTATAGAATAGTCTAGAATCCTGGCAGGGAGGGTTGGGGCGCTGCAGTCTTATTGCTGCCACCAACTCCCCGGGGAGTTTGGAAGCTCCTTCCTCTCCTCTGGCTTCAGTTTCCCCGTGTGTCAAGTGAGGAAGAAGACAAGATGCTGTGTCAGTGCCCTGTAGGGTTGGCCTGCCCTTGTTGGAGGAGTTAGGGATGCCGCCGGGACCATTGAGAGCCGCTGGCTTTCTGAAGCCTCCAGCATGTGCAGACTTGTCCCGGGGCATGTTTCTGAGACCAGGGAGGGCAGGAGGAGCTGAGGGAAAGCTGGCCCCCAGGAGGGCGGGAGCATCCAGGCAGGGCTGGGAGGGGAGGGCAGAGCTCTTGGCTGGGGAGCTGGGGGTACACGACTGTTCTCTGCCATGGCCTCAAGCCCTCGAGTATGACTGTCATCCATGCTCCTTCACGTATGTGTCCTTCTGTCCACAGGGCAATGACGTGAGGATCATCCTCGGCCAGTTTGACCAGACTATGGCAGCAAAAGTGTTCTGTTGTGTAAGTAAAACTTCAGTCCTGTCACTGTGTCTCACGAAGCTGTTTCTCAGATTCATTCTAACTGCCTGGTCTGAGAGGAATATAGGACCCGCGGAGTTTAGGACCAACCCGGAGTCTGGGTTGCAGGAAGCAGAAGTGTTATGGTCACTGCTCTTTCCTCTTTGCAGGGAGCTAAATCCCCAGGGCTCGGGACAGTGCAGTCATGGGAGGAGCTAAGGACCTCAGCTGACCAAACCTCCCCTCCAGCGCACTGTCTGAGCCCTGCCGGCTAATGCTCTGCCCGCCTATTCAGCCATGTTTGATGGAGGCCTGCAGTGTGCAGGGCAGAGAAGGAGGGGCAAGGCCAAGGTGCCTCAGTGCCCCCCCCCCCCCCACCCAGCCCTGGAGCAGGGCTCAGAGTCTCAACTTTAGAACAGTCTCTCAACCTTTCCTATCTGTCTCTGAGTTCTTTACAATTATCTGGTGATAGGTAACAAAGTACATTTTCACACCTCACTTCAATTCATCTTTTCAGTAAGCTGAGTGAAGCAACTGTCCTTATCCCATTTCACAGATAAGGAAATAGAGGCCCGGCTTGTCCTGAGCCAAGGCTCCAGCCCCTTCGCCTGATTCCCAACCCCATCATCTTCCAAATGATGTTCTACCTAAGTACTTGTAAGAGTCTTTCCATTCTGACGCCCTGGCTCCCTCTCCCCGACCCCAGGTCAGGAGAAGATCAACAGAATGAGAGCCCAGTCACAGCGGGAGTCACTGTCTCCCCAGTAAGCTCCTTCCCTTCGAGTGAGCTTATTCTAGGTGTAGTCTCTAGTGATGGGCCATGGGCCTCTGTTCTCTCTGATCTCTTGTTAGTGACTTGGATGAGATTATAAAAAGCAGACTTGTAGGAAATTTGGAAGTTGTGAAATATATTGGAAACAGATCCAAGGTTGCAAAGAACCCTAAGAAGCTGATAAAATTCAATCTCATAGCCCTACTAGATTACATTAGAACAAATCAAGCTGCCTGTGTCCAAGGTGGTAGAAGCATAAGCTGAGGAGGACTGTGCCTTTAGAACAGAAGAAACTTTGGGGATGTGGTTGACTTCAAGGTTGCCATGGGTCACCAAGGTAAGCGTCCCTCCCAGGAGCCAAGGGGACCTCCGGCTGCACGTCTGCACCCAGGGAACGTGGTCCCTCTGCTGTCCACTGGAGAGACACTGCCTGGGTTACACTTCTCATCCCCTGCTACCCATTTCTGGAGAGATGCAGAAACTCAAATCACACCAGGAGTGAGGACAGAATGGTGACCGGAAGCCACAGTCACACGGGGCTCTTTTATCCTGAAGGCGCAAGAACAAAACGAGAACTGCCTGATCATCTCTTGATTTACTGGGGACCCTGGATGGAGCTGGGAGCTCAGGAGCCAGTCTGCTGCTTAGTTGCTGAATTTGGGCTTGTTGACACTTCTGGAGCCTCGGTTTTCTCATCTGTAAAATGACAATGATATCAGCACCAGTCTCCTAGGATTGTTCTGGAGATTGAAATGAACAGAAACACTGCACGGTGCCTGATGGATAGTGAGTCCTCAGAAAAGGTCCATGGTCTTTTTTCATTTACGAAAAGTCTCAGGTCAGGGAGGATAGAATGGACCACTGCCATGGAATCCCATAAACCGAGTTTTATCCCTCCTTCCTCTCCACCCTTCACCGTGTATCCCCAAGGCTTTGGCAAGCAGCTGGCACATGGTGGGTCATAACTCCAGGAGAAATACATTAAGAAACATGATCTATGAAGGCACCACGCTGGTCGCTGGCTGTCTCCCTTTTCCAGACCTCGTGTTCTGCCCTGAGCCGAACCCAAGTGGAGGCGTGGCTGTGATTTCACTCCGTGCCATGCACTAGGATTATTTTCCAAGTGGCGTTTCCAGCCATGGTTTCTGCTTCAGAACAGACGGTGTGGCTGTCTTCTTCTCGACCCACAGCTCCAGGCTGCCTCCCTTCCACATGGCCTGGGACACCATCCATCTTCTCAGCCTGCTTTCCTCTTGTTGGACGGCGGGCATTTTGCAACGGGCTTCCTCTTAGAGTCTGCAGGTAGCTTTGGTTGTTGAGAAATTCCTTGCCGGGATTTTTGAGGGGGCGGGTGTTTATTCCAAGTGTCAGACCCCCAGAAGCAATCTGCCCTGTGGGACTCGGCGTCTTACCAGAAATTCTTCTGGCAGGTCTGGAAGATCCTGAGGAGGGGCTGCTCCATGTCTTCCTATGGGATCAGGACTGGTGTGTGACAGAGGGAGGGGCTGCTCAGAGCAAGAGACCCCTGTGAAGGAGCCTTCCTGCCCGTGTCCGGGTCAGTGGTCAGAGCGCAGATGCGTTGGGGTCAGAGGTCAGAGTGCCGTTCCGGTAGAAGCAGCCATATCTTTGCCATCCAGACGCCACGGGATCAACTTTGCAGCATGTTGCTGTGTTCTTGAGACTGGAACCGCCACCCCATGGAAGAGCAGACTCCAGCAAATGCAAGGCCTATTTATAGCCCTGTAGCAAAATGTTCATTTGGGCTGCAGCACAGGATGAATGTGTCTCCGTTGCTTTGTCTTCTCCTCCCGCCTCGGGGGTCTATTCTAAATTCTCAAGCAGTCTGGCCTGGGTTCCGGGTTTAGTTCCACCAGCTGTGTGACCTCAGGCAGGGCATCTTACACCTCTGGTCTCCAGCTGCCTCACCTCTAAAATGGAAGCAGCAGTCCTCGCCCCATCAGCCTCACGGGGTTGGCAAGAGGCTTAAGTAAGGCCACGGAAGGAGACCATCATCCCAACGGTGAACTGCCTTCCTGATGTGAGGATTTACTACCATCACTGGTGTGACCATATTAGGAAAAGCAAAATGTCCTTCTTGCATGGGAAGGAGAGGAGGTGAAAGGAAATGTAATAAAAAGAGGAAATTGGATTTTTTAAAAAAATAATTCACGTCATGGTTACCTGCAAATAAGACCCAAAGTGGTCGCCGAGACTGAAGAGGGTGAGCTCAGGACTGCTCGTCGCCACGTGGCTGCCTGGGCCCACGGGTGGCCAGAGGTCCTGAGGTCACATTCCCACCAGAGGCAGAGAAAATGAAAACTGAGGAGACCAAGGGAACTGGAAATGCGTTCAGTCACTGCGCAGCCACTTCTCAGGTGCGGTGGGCACACCAGGCACTGTGTTGAGCACGAGGGATCCACGGAAGAGCGGACCCCACACGACAAAACTCCCCCTCCGGGAAAGGAGACAGACAGAATTCCAGCAGCCCCTCCCAGCTCACATGTGTAACAACCTCAGCTCATCTGAACATGGGAAGAGCAGAATAGAGGACCAGAGCCTTCCCCTCCCGTGCTTTAGACCGTGGATGGTGTATTTAAAACCACTTCGCCTACCTTGCAGGGAAGCCTCCCACCTAGAACCTCACTTGAAGCCTATTTACTTTTGCTTTGCACATATATTTAACCACCCAAGCGCCCTGCTTTCTGAGCCATAGCAGTTCAAAAGAAGCAAATTTAGAGAAGACAGGGATGCGATGGCAGCAAAAAGTGACACCCAGACCCACCAGCATTACTGTGCACAGCCCACAACAGTGACTGGTATTCAGAATAAAACCGTGATTTATTTACAGAGAGGAGAAGGGAGGAAGAGGAGCTGCTAAAATGTGCCTGGATGTAGTGTTGGCCAGGTGTGGCTCACGTGTCATCTCCTTAAAGTCTAACACCCACCCAGGGAGACAGGCTTTGCTTTCCACAGGCTTTAGATGGGAAAAGCAAGACCCAAGGAGTTGTGCACTAGAGTTACCCAGAGAGTCTGGTCCTACTTGACTGTAACCTCCTTTTTTGTTTGTTCCAGAAGGTCAGTAGGAAAATGTTTATCTTCTTCAAAACTGAATAGCGTTCTAAACAAAATCTGTTGTCATTCGAACAGACTATGCTTCTCTTTTCTGGAAAATTCCAGAATTCAAGGAACAGCTCCTAATGGGACAAAAGCAGGTCAAAGAGCTGTCAGAGCAGATCCCTGGGAGGCTTCTGACTTCCTGCTCTGAGCTGTCTCTAAATTATCACAAGGTCCTCGTGCTCAGAGAGTGGTACAGATCTGCCTGTGTGTCTGATTGGAAGGCCTCCTGTCCTCACTCTCTAGCTATTGACTCCTCCTTAACATACATTCCTAATAATGCAGGTCTCTTCTTGCCTCTAACTTTTAAGATTGAGAAAGCTCCCCCAAAAGTTTCATTCATTTTGCTAAGAAAAGAGGGGACCCTCCAAAAACGGACTTTGAATCTTGTCCCCCTGACTTAGCTGTATGTGTTTGAGCTAATCCCTCCATCTCAAGTGAGCCTCAATTTCTTTATTTATAAGATAGAAATAATATGTACCTCATCAGGTTGTTGTGAGAGTAAAATAAGATAATGTGTGTAACTGGCCAAGCACATGATAGAGGCTCAAGATATGTGAGTTCCTCCCTTTTAATAAATTATGAGAGTTGTAAAGTGTCAAAGGTTCTGCCAGTGACCTGGGATCATGGGATGAGCCTTTTGTTCAAAAAGCTAGCCCCCAGGCAGATGTCTTCAAAAGAAAGTGTCTTTGGTCTAAACCCCATTTATTAGAGGGAAGATCAGGAGATTGCTTGCCTTTGTTTAATTGGGATTTTACCCTGTCATTGAGGTATGAGGGATGTATTTTCTACAATAATTGTGATGGGGCACATTATAATGTAGCTGCTGGAAAAATGACTATGATCTGAGGCTGCATTATGAGAAGTATATTATCTAGAACTGGGGAGGTGAAAGTCCTGTATCATCAGAGGAGTCTAGAGAAAAGGCAATGCGATCACTGCCTTGAAGTAGTTGAAGGGCTCTTACATTAAATAATTTCAGTTTAGTCTCCAGCAGCTTCACTGAACCAATGAGCAGAGAGTGTGGAGGTGGTATCTGACCTTAAGTTAAGAAATAAACATTTTACAAAAAAAAAAAGAAAAAAAAAAAGAAAAAAAAAAAGAAATAAACATTTTACTCACATTTAATAATAAATAAACGTTTAATTCTCATTTATCCCAATGAGACAATTCACACTGCAGGATGGGCTTTCTTTGGTGTTGAGAGAATTCTAGAAGAGTTGCCCCCCCCCCCCACGATGTAGGAATGGTGGGGGGAGCTCTCCCCTCCAGTCTAGACTTGACGGTAACTTTTCTCTAATGCACAGACACCATTAGGGTCTCTGACCCATCCTGCTTAGGGCAGGCCCTGGCTTAGCATCCCAGGGCCTACCTCCGTGGAGGGTAGCCAAAAGCTTCCCAGAGTCTAGAGCAATCTTGAAGGCTCCCTGCCACACCCTTCTGGCCTTTGTGCTGTCTCTGTTACAGGCCAAGGAGCACAAGGGGTGTGGCGTGAATTGTTTCCCGGTATGTTTGTGGCTTTCAAGGAATGAACTGCAAGACCCGTTAAGGTTCATGTTTTAAAATGTGCAACATTCATCACAGTACACAGAGAGCATCTGTTGCCATGACCATGGGATTTTTATCTTTAATTCCACTAATGTGATGTATTACATTCATCCATTTGTGTATGTTGAACCATCCTTGCATCCCAGGGATAAATGCCAGTTGGTCATAGTGTATAACCTTTCCAATGTGTTCTTGAATTCAGTTTGCCAATATGTTGTTGAGAATTTTTGCCACTATATTCATCAGAGATGTCCATCCATAGTTTTCCTTTCTTGTAGTGTCCTTATCTGGCTTGGTCAGGCCCTGGTGTTTCAATTTGTATTCAGTGTTTATTATTTTATTCTATATGTTTCCAATAAACTACCTTGGGGCATAATGAGGAGAGATTACAAAGCAAATAATAGGAAAATTAACAAACCCTCTGTTAAGAGGAGGCATGAGCCTCCTCCTTGTGTCTCATAGGGCACAAAGCCTTGAACAAATGTTTAACTCTTGGTACATTCATGGTCAACCCATTTGTTGCAGGCATATGAGGAGAACATGTATGGTAGCAAATACCAGTGGATCATTCCAGGCTGGTACGAGCCTTCCTGGTGGGAGCAGGTGCACACAGAAGCCAACTCATCCCGTTGTCTCCGGAAGAATCTCCTTGCTGCTATGGAAGGCTACATCGGCGTAGACTTTGAGCCCCTGAGCTCCAAGCAGATCAAGACCATCTCAGGAAAGGTCAGTATCATGGTCTGCCCACTTCAACCACCAGGCCCATCTCTTTTGATCACCCTGTCTGATGATGTTGGCACAAAGTGCCAATATCGTCTTCTGGCCTTTGCTGTGTGACTTTGAGCAAATCACTGGACCTCTCTGAGCCTGTTCAATGGGGATATCCAGACCTCCACTGCATGCCCCTCTAAGGAACTTGAGTATCAGATGAGATAAGGGTGCTTTGTAAGCACTAAACACAATGTCCAGGTAAGTGACGGAATCATGATTTTGACAGCACCCACTACACACCGGGGTTTCAGACTTTGTCAGGCTTTCACTCCATGTACCTCTGACCTGGAATGTCCTTTCTCTGGCTCTCCAATGCTCCCATCAGCCTAGAGGAGAGGACAGACTCCCCTCTGTCTTCTAGGAAACATGTGCTATATAGACCAGCCAGACTGGCTTGAACCCCAGTTTTACCACTTGCAGCTGTGCGACCTTGACCTTGAGTTGTCCAAGCCACGGATTCTTCACCTGTATAATAGAGGTAGAAATACCCTCCTCTCATGGCAGATTGTGCAGTGTGGCTGGCATGATGCCTGGCCCCTCAGTGCTGTCATTGCTGAGAGCAGGACCTTGGACAGGGGGCTGCACATGTTTCCATGGGCATTACTACCCCAGTCCCCCCCTCCCTCGCCCTGCCAACTTAACCAGAAGAGTGCAAGAGGCCAGGTGTCATACATGGCCAGGTGGCATCCTGTGGCATGGGTGAAAGTATTTCAGAAGCACACTGTTACCTATCAGTGTGTTATCAAGAATCAGGGGACTGCAGCACTGGTGTCTCTTCATTCTAACCACCAGCCAGAATCGAGGATAGCAGGGCACACAATTCTCTTCTGTCTTCTCTGAGCTCAAATGGTTCCTTTCTCCACCCAACCCCAGTTCTACTGAAGGACTTAAATTTCATGACAAAGCTATATAAAATTTTTATATAATTTTTCCCCATTAGCTAATCTCAATCAGAGCCAGCTCTGTAAGAATGATTTATTGATTTCTCCAAAAAAATGGCCAATCATGGGGACACATTTTGTAAACAACTCTTTAGATCACGCTGGCACCTGAGGGATGTTGGGAAAACACTCCAGCTAGAAAATGTTGGAAGAAATATTTTCACACAAAAATCAATGAGCATGTAGAAAGTTTTCTGAGATGCTGAATAATGTATGGAAAGAACCCATTTTATTTCAGTGTTATTTTTAAGGGCGTCAAAGTTTGTAATTTATTAACAAAAACTTGAGTCCAGGGACAGCCTGGACTCTAATCTCAAAATAATATAAAATTTGAAGAAAATTAGAAAAACTAAGAGAAAAACATTCCATGCAAGCAGACAGCATAACTGAACTGAGGACTTTAGGAGACCAAAGACAGAAATGATTACATGCAAGCTCTGTAAAGCTGAGGGGCATAATGGTCAAAGATTCCAGAGAAAGCCCCTGAATGTTGTTCTAAGGAGCATGGATGTTACTGGGTGGGTGAGCCATGCACGGATGCGAGCCGTACACAGAAATGCGTTTTGGGAAGACCGTTTTTTGTTTTTGTTTTTTTTTTTTTTTTTTTTTCACAGTATCTGTTAGAGGAAGTGCTCTGACTTTATAACAACATCTCCCAGGTCACCGACTTTCATCTTAATTTTTTTCATTCTAATGGTTTTTATTTGGGACTGGTGCTGAAGCTGACCTCATCCCCCATAACTCTGTGCCTGGGAATGAAACGCTTTGTAGGTATTCCTGGGCTGTTCACTTCACCCCACAGTGTATGTGACCCACTCACTGGCCTCCCAGAATGGAGCTGTGCCATTAGAGCAGAGCCAGGGCCCTGCGTGGGGCAGCTTCCAAAATTCCAGGACACCCAGTTCCCGTCTCTGAGGTGTTTGAAGCAAGAGACAGCATTTCTTACATTATCCTGAGGTTACAAGCTGATTGAAGTTATGCAGGAAAATCTAGGGCATCTGCCTCTTGAAATCAGAGAGTTTTAGGGCTCTCCTATGGGTTATCTCGACCAACCTCCCATCAGATTCTCAGACCCATCTAGAAGCAGAAGACTCTCTACTTTCCCCTGAATTTCCCCCACTTGTCCCTCAGGGTCCACATGGGGATATGGATGGCGACCATATCCCCGGAGATGTCCCTTGTCAAAACTAAACAGCCCCAGTCCCTCTATTTGTAATTCACATGCCCCATGCAGAGCCTAATGGCAAAATTTAAGGCGATGCTAAAAACCTCAGTAATCAAGATGAAAAGTATTTTTTAAAATTCAAAATTAACACACGCCAAAAAAAAAACAAAATCTGTGATGAACAAAACATCATTTTAAACAAAGGTAAGGTTCCCAGGACTGGGATTAGAGAGAGCTAAGTGATTTAAGTCACACAATTGCAAGACTGGATCTTGTCTTAATTTAAAATGTTGATGTTTTGTTCATCACAGATTTTGTATTCATTTTGATTTTTTAAAAATACTGCCTTCAAGTGTCTTTTGCTTGATTACTGAGGTATTTGGCTCCCTCTTCATTTCCACCCCTTGCTCGCCTCCCTCTGGTCCTGGCCCTGAACACGTTGTGTGTGTGTCAAGCTCGGTTCACACACGGCCCATCCTCTGTGCTTGCTCTTGTGGCTGCTCTCTCCCTGGGGCATGGGGCCTGTGGTTGAATAAAGCATTCTTATTTGTGGTCTGACCACAGCCAAATTCCCCCATTCATCTCCAAGAGTCTATGGTCAAAGGAAGGTCTAGAGAGGTGGGAAATGGTTCTTGAATTTGAACTTCTGTTATACATGACTGCTGGGGATGCAGGCTGCTGAGCTGAGGCTTACATTTTGGGGTCCATCGATGCCCATGAAGTTAAACAGACACTTGTAGAAGCAAGACGGTGAGTTTTTGCCATCCTCATTAAGGAAACTAAGCAGCAGAAATGGAAAGGGACATACCCAAGATCCCTGTAGTGGTTTGAATAGTGGCCCCTAAAAAGATGTCCTAATCCTTGGAATGCGTGAACATGACCATATTTGGAAAAAGCATCTTTGCAGATGTAATTAATTTAGGGATCTTGAGATCGTCCTAGACTATCCGGGGAAACCCTACATGCGATGGCGAGGGTCCTTGTAAGAGAAAGGCAGAGGGAGGTTTCCCGCACTGAGGTGGTCATGTGATGGCACTGGCAGAAACCAGAGTGGTTCTTCCACAAGAAAAAGAACGCCAAGGATAACCGGCAGCCACCAGGAGCTGGGAGAGAAGCATGGTCTGGATCCTCCCTCAGAGCCTCCAGAGGGAACCAACCCTGCCAACACCTGGGTTTTGTACTCCTGGCCTCCAGTCCTGGGAGAGAATAAACTAATGTTGTTTCAAGCCATCCTGTTTGTGGAAATTTGCCGTGGCAGCCCCAAGACACTGATACAGTCAGCCGGCAAGTGAGGAACAACCCCAGGACCTGACGCCAGGACTGCTCATTCCCTACCCTGAGCCCCTTCCCCTCTGCTATGCTCTCTGCCCAAGACTTGTGACAGGCTTAGAAAGGAATGCACCCAAATCAGCCCTTTCTGTCTCAGCGGGCCACTAGTGGTAGTGGTACTGGTAGGTGGCATAACAGAAAAGCGTGGTTCTGGTGATCAAGAGCTCTGGCACAAATCCTGGCATTCCCACCAATTAATCTGCCTCCAACACCTCGTCATCCCCTCCACCTCCTCCACTCCAGCCTTAGTTTCCCAACTGAAAATGAGAGCTATGGGCCAGGTAACTCCTGGGGTCATTTCATAGCTAAGTTCTCTGGCTCTGTGTAAATATGGTACTGGGTTCTCACAGCGCATTGTGTGACATGGTCGTCACATTAAATTTTGAAATCCCTGGGATAAAGGTGACTCCTGGTAGAGAAGGTTGCAGAATCAGGCAGAACAGTGGCCACTCTTGGAATGTGCTCTCTGAGGCTCTCCTTCCCATATACTTGTTGCCAGTCAGGCCGTCCCTGATTCTCTCATTGGCACCCAGGAGAGTTCTGGTAGGAGGAATAAGAAGATCACGGGCCTCCAGAGCATCTTCATCAGTCTCTTCCTATTGGAATTTCCAATGATGAGACAAATGTAGACCTTTGGACTTCCTGAGCACACCCAGAGCTCAGTCTTCTGGAACCTCATAAGGACAGCCTCTGGGCATTTACCATCTGGTTCATTCTCACTGAGATTCCCCATTACCAGTCTGGTCCCCCATAGGAACTCTTTGACATGGGTGACTTCCACCATCAGCTTTCCCTTTCCAAAGTCCCATTAGGCTTGTCTCCATTGTGAGCCTTTACAACTCTGGCCAGGTTTCTCTGGTGATGGCTTAGCTTCCCTGGACATTTTTCCCATTTTCCTGCTGAGGCACAGAGCTGGACCAAGACACCAGATGGAGATGTTCACAGAGCCCTGGAATCACTGGGGACATCAGCGGTGGCCCCAATCCCACATCAAATGCACAGGCTCATTCTTTTGTAATGTTTTGTAATGTTTTCTGGCAAGAGGCCTCTGCAACCACCGTGACTTTTGATTCAATATGGCAGAAGCAGAGGAAATACAAATCAAGTGAGTCCTCAGTGAAGAGCCAAGAAAAGCTGCACCCATCTCATTGTCACTGCCATGTGAGCTTCCTGAACGCGGGACTTCTGGGAAGCTCTGGGCTCTGGAGAGGAGGAAAGGAAGGAGCCATAGAAAAATAGGCAGTCTCCCTGAGGCCATCCTTCACAATGTCACTGCCACTCCCACCTTCCCCATGAAGCTCCTGTTCCCTTTGCTTCCCTAGGGATTCACTTCGATGGGAAACAGGTGGCATAGCAGAAGAACATGGGCTCCAGAGGAAGGGTGAGGTAGCCTGTGGAGGGTCATAATGAATAAGGGCACTGGTTAGATTTGAATTTGGGCCCCACCACTTCCCAGCTAGGAGACTCTGAAAGATGGCTCGTTGTCCATACCAATATCCATAGCCTCCCGGTCGACTTCAGTAACACAACTCTAGTTTTTAAGTAGGTATGTTGCCACTGAGCTGAAAGAGGACAGTTCCCAGCTTCGCATGTAGCTAGATATGGCCAGGATTCTAAGTCTGGCCAAGGAATATAAATAGGAGTGTTAAATTGGACTTCTGGAAGTCTCCGTTAAAGGAGAGCTTGCCTTTCTTTTCCCTTCTCCTTTTTGTGTTGGCTGGAATATAGATGGGATGGCTAGAGTTCTAGCAGCCATCTTGGATCAAGAAGTGACTGTGAAAAGGAAACCTCATTCTAGGGCAGTGTTGCATGCAGATAGGAGCTGGGTCCCTGATTACACTATAGAGCTGCTATAGCAGCTGTCCTCTGCTGACACATGGACAGCTGTACTGTGAGAGAAAAATAAACGATCTCTAAGTCGCTGATAATTTTTTTTTGTTGTTCTCTATAGCTGAACTGGGTGATATAGTGATAGTGACACAATGACATTGGGCAAGTCTTTCTGAAATCGTTTCTTATCTATAGTATTGTGGTAATAATATCTTGTATAAGATTTGTAAGGATTAGATAAAGTAAAGCAGAGAAAAGTAGTGTGCTGAGTGCCAAAACACACAATAGATACTTGATGTATTGTGGTTCTGTTTCTTCTTTAAACCAGCAGCCTCAGAGCTAGAGAAAGGAGTAGTGAGTGAGTTTACACACACGTATACACAAATCTGCTCTGGCTTGTTATTGGGATTTTACTTAATTTGTAGGTTGATAGAGGAAAAATTGACTTAGTAATATATGAACATGAGTTTTGTGTATCCCTGCATTTACCAAGGTCATTTTTAATTTCTCTCAGAAATGTTTTGTAATTTTCTGTATGGAATTCTTGCACATACGGTGGTTTATTTCTAGGTATCTGAGGTATTTTGGTGAATATATGTGCAAATTACTATTGGGTGCATACGTAGGGGTAGAATTTCTGAGTCACAAGGTATGCATATGTTCAGCTTTAGTAGACCCTGCCAAACAGATTTCTAAAGTGGTTGTACCAATTTACACACCCACCAGCCATGATTGAGAGCTCCAGTTGGTTCCCATGCTCACCAACATTTGGTACTGTCGGCTTTTTAATTTTAGGCAATCTAGTGGGTGTGTAGTGGTATTTCATTTGAGTTTTAATTTACATTTCTCTGATGACTAATGAAGTTGAGTATCTTTCCATATCTTTACTGGCCATTTTGATACCCCCCTTTTACAAATTTCCTGTTCAAGTCTTTTGCCCATTCTTCTACTTGGATTCTATGCCTGTTTCTTATTGATTTGTAGTTCTTTTTAAATTCTGCATACAAATCCTTGGGTGGTTGTGTGTATTATTTATATCTTCTCCCATTCTTGAACTTACACATTCACTTGCTTAATGATGTATTTTGGTGAGCTGAAATTCTTAATTTTAATGTAGTCCAGATTATTCATCTTCTTTATGATTAGTGTATCTGCATTCTATTTAACTATCTTTGCCCACCCACACTCATGAAAATACTTTCCTATCTTATCTTTTAGTATTTTTTCCCTTTAACATTTAGATATAAAATCTACATGAAATTGATTTTATGTATGGTGTGAGGTAAGATCAAGACTCATTTTCTGCCCATATGGATAACCAGTTGATTCAGGATCATTTATTTAAAAGTCCATCATCCTCCCAGCACCACCCCCCACCATGCTATAGTGCCAACTTTGTCATAAATGAATGATTATAGACAATGTGGATCTGTTTCTGAACTTTCCATTCTCTTCCATTGGTTCATTTCCAAATCCATTAGCCAGTATGACTGTCTTAGTAACTAAAACTTTATTATAAGACCTGATACTTAGTCATGTAATCTTACAACTTTGTTCTTCTTCTTTAAGACTTTCCTGGATGTTCCTGGCCCTGATGTCATTTTTCATTTAGATCTACTCATGTATTTACACTTTCTATTACTTCTCATTCCTCCCTGCATTTCTGTTCTATTTATGACCACTTTCATTCTGCCTGAAGAACTCTTCTTAGTCTTTCTTTTACTGCAGGTTGGCTAGAGACAAATTCTCTCAGTTTCTGGTTGTCTGAAATTTTCTCTCTTTCACCTTTAATTTTGGGATATAGAATTCTAGCTAGTCCATTATTTGTCTTCTGGTTTCTATGGTTTCTGTTAAGTCAACTGCTTGACTTATTATTGCTCTTTTGAAAGTAATGCATCTTCTTTTCTCCAACTGCTTTTAAGATCTTGTCTTTGTTTTGGTCTTCAGCAGTTTTACTATGTTGTACTGAAATGAGGTATTCTTTGGGATTATCTTGATTGTAGTTCACAGAGTTCATATGACTTCATGAATTTGTGCATTGATACATGTTTGGAGAGATTCTAGCGTAATATTCCTTTAAATATTGTTTCTGCCTATTCTCTTTCCTCACATTCTTTTTTTTTTTTTAAGATTTTTATTTATTTATTTGACAGAGAGAGAGATCACGAGTAGGCAGAGAGCCAGGCAGAGAGAGGTGGAAGCAGACTCTCTGCTGAGCAGAGAGCCCGATGTGGGGCTCCATCTCAGGACCCTGAGATCATGACCTGAGCTGAAGGCAGAGGCCTAATCCGCTGAGCTACCCAGACGCCCCGCTTTCCTCACATTCTAAGACAACAATTACACATACACCAGACATTTTCAACACATTCCACATATCTTATGTTCCATTCTTATTTTCTACCCTTTGTTCCTGTCTGTGTTATAGTCTGAGTATTTATTACTGTTTACCGCTACTACCCTTTCTTCTAGTTCACTAACCTCCTTTCTGCTATGTTTAATATGCTACTTCATTCATCTATTGAATTAATTTCAGTTGTTGTATTTTTCATTTTTAGATTCTTCATTTTATTCCCTTTTTTTTTTCTTTCATAGATTCCAGTTCTTTGGTTATATTCTGTATCTTTCATCTATTTTCTTGAACACATAAATGTTCCTCTTTTAAAGTCATGTCCAATAACTTCAAGATTTGGATCATCTGTGGGTCTGTTTCTATCATCTATTTATCTCCTTTCCTTTATTCTTTCCTTCCTTATTCCCTTCCTCACTTTTTGCCTGCCTGCCTGCCTGTCTGCCTTCTTTCTCTCTTTTTATTATTTGGTCCTATTTCCTGGTGTACTTATAACATTTTATTAATATAGTTGGAGATGAAAAAAATATAGAGACTACAGATGGTGTTTATTTCTCTTTAAGAAGGTAGCTAGACTAGGGGAAGATCACCTAATCCAATCAAAAAGTGAGATGATTTCAGGCTTGGTCTTGGTTTTTATAGACCTGGTCTATTTTGGCTTGCTCTTATTCCTAGTATTTGTTCTTCATTGTTATCAGCTGAAATCCTGGGGTGTCTACTGGCCCTGGAGTTCAACTTTTGTCTTCCCTAATACTATGAGACTCCAAACAGTTCTTCATTTCTAAACCCCTTAGCCACAGCTTTTTCTTTGCTTTCCAGCCTCTTGCTTTATGCAGCTTAGCTATCACGAAATATTTCAAGTCAAAGGCCAGTCTGAATACTGGGCTCACTTTTCTGTGTTTCATTTTCCTCCTAACATGTTGGTCCTACAAGCATTGCTATCCTGATAACCCTGAACTATAGGTTTTTTTGTCTTCCCCTCCCTGTGGGACTGCTGGAAACTCTGACCCAATGCTTTGTTTTCCTGCAATTAGCTTTCCTCCCTACAAAACACCACATACCTCCAGGGGAAGCAGCAAAGATTGGTGGACTCTTCCCAAAGCATTCTCTTCTTCCTAGCATCTTGTTTCTCAAGTCCTAGATGTCCTGGTTGCTCTATGATGCCTTTGAATAGCTATTTTTATGTTTTATTCTGCTTTTCTGAATGTCCTTCATGGGAGCTCTGGTTTGATATAAGCCATTTCATCACAGTCAGAGTGGAAGTGTGAACTGAGACGATTTTGCTTCGAAGGTAGAAAATAGCACCCTGGGGAGAAGGTAGCATGCCACTGCCTTCAGCTCTTTGAGGAGCTGTTGTACATAAGAGGGAAAAGATGTTCTTACCAAAGCTCCACAAGGAGACACTGCTTGCAGAATATAGGTCATAGGGAGGTGCTGCAGGTGCTGAATCCAGAACACGAATCTCATAGATGGCGAGCACTCCTAAGCAGAAGGTCTTCTGAAGAGAGACTGAGCATCTCAACACTGGAGGAGTCTAAGATGGAGCTCAGCAAACATCTGGAAGTTGCTATTGAGAAGACCCATTATTCAGATTGTAGGAGGGACTCAATCAGTGATAACCAATTTGTATATTCTTGAGATCTTGGAAGCTTGATAGAAATACAGATTCTGAAATTATCCCATGGACATACCGAAACAAAATGGAAGACTGTGGCGTCTGCATTTAACAAAGGCCCCAGGTGATCTACAAACTGGGGTATAGGAACAGAGAGACTAAATAAGCCCCCCCCCAAGTGTACCTCCCAAAAAAGACTCTGTAATCCTGAAATCCCACAGGGAATGCTAGAGAGAAACTCTGCCAGTTTTGCCAGTCTGGGGATGGCAGCTGGAGATGTGGAAGGGGGTGGGTTCTTCACCTTCTGCTGTCTTCTGTCCATGAGGCCCCTCTCTCTGAAAGCAGGACTCTGCTTGGTTCTGTTGGAATGACAGACCCATAAGGTTTAGTCACATTGTGGGTTAGCAAGCTTGTGTGGGCTAGCCTGGGAGCCTAACCACTATTTATAACATAGTTTCTGTGGAAAAATATGTTCCAAGTTCCAACAACTGCCTTTCAAAAATATGCTGGAGCACAACCTGTCAGTAATTGGGACTATCTATATAAAGTTATTTTCTCAGAAACTTTTAGCATCTCATGATAAACCTGACCTCAGAGAATGAGTAATTAATCAGCCTTCTGTGTCAGCTGTACAATGGAAGAAATTCTTCTGCCCCGAATTATCGGAGGCCCGCTCGAAGAACAACTACCACTTTTTCTCAGACAATTGTGAGAGTGTTTCTTCCTGCTGTCATTGTTTTGCCCAAGGGAGATTGGTGCTGGCATCACCTGGGAAGTGATGAATGGCTTGGGATATAATGTGGTGGCAATGACTTCAACTCAGAGCTTGCTAAGACAGTGAGAATGAGGTCACCTTTCCGGGCTTAGCTACACCTGTCCCTTTCCAAGGACTCTTCCCACAGAAATGAGGTCAACGCCATATTTCCATTGTGCTCCCCCTACCTCCTGCCCCTCACCCACTGGATGAAGAACAGTGTTATGAGCTAGAAAGATGTAGATTTACAAGTACACGTGTAAAAAGTATACACAGAGGCTTGTGTTTGCTCCAAGGTCATACTAAAGAAATGATAGGACTTTGTTCCCCCTCCTGTCTCCACAAAAAATGACCCCAGTAAACGACATTAAGGAAGTTAAAAAATTATACTCATTTATCCCTTGGTGAGACTGCACTGAGAGTTTGCCTCAGGTCTGGCCCCCTGACTTTAAAAGGGTAATAGAAAGGATGACCCAGTGGCAGTGTTCTGGGTAGGGAAGAGGTCTGGAAACATCATGGAATATAATTATTAGGTTGAACAAACAGGACTCAAATACAGACACCAGCAGCCCTCAATGCTTTTGTATACATCAGAGAAAGCTCACAGGAGCAAAATCCAAGAGAGAAGAAGTCCAAAGGGCCGCAGAACTTGTATACTTAAAGCAAATAGAGAAAAACAAATTCAAGTAATTTGTAATACTTTTAACATAGCCAATAGTGAAATTAATAACCAGAAATAGACCCAAATCATATTTAAAAATCAAAGAAAATATAGTCAAATAGTAAGAGATAGAAAAACTATAAGAATGCATTTAAACAAAACATTAAAAGGTATGATTCTCACCCTAGCAATTTGGAAGGAAGAAGAGAAGCACCCAAGAAATAAAAATTGCCTATCAGTATTGGAAAGGAGCTCACTTTAATCATTAGAGAGATGCAAATTAAAAGGGGGATGAACTTTTTTCCCTTAATTTAACAAACAGACGATTCTTAACTTTGTAATTATTATAATTGTCAAGGGTGCAGGAAAATGGGTACTTTCATACCCAGGAGATTTTAATTTTTCATATTTGGGGAGAATGTCTTGGCCCAAATATGGATGGATCATGTTTAAGTTTGTTCTACTCTTTGCCTCAGCAATTATACTTCTGGGAATTTATTCTGAAAAAATAAGTACGAGTATGTGTTCAGAAAATTTAGATCCAAGGATGCTTTTTGTAGTCCTATAATTGGAACAAATTCAAAACAGCCTAAAGGTCCAATGATTGGAGACTGGTTATGGGAGTAAAGCAGAGCATGCTTGCACTGGCAGACCATTGGCCTCTGTCGGCACAGATGTCAATGCCACCTTGGCTCCTTGGGGCATCCTAGGTTAGCAGCTGCTCCAGCTGCGTAAAGGTCCGGTAAGCCACCTTTACTGTTAGTAACAGTGGGTGGCATTGGTAGAATACCAGCATGTCTGGGACATTGGGCTGGACACTCTACAGGCTTCATGTCACTGAATCCTAATGGGCACCCAGCAAGGGAAGACACAGAGACGTGAAGGCTCTCCAGGTCACAGTTAGCAAACTGCAGAGCCAGAGCTGGAGGGCAGGCCTGCCTGCTTCCAAATCCTCTGTCCTTATCACCGTGCCAGGCTCCTACCTATGTTGCCAAGAGGAAACTTCCAGATCACATGATCCCACCTCCTCATTTTTCAGATGGAGAAATTGAGGGTTGGGAAGGGTCTCTGTAGGTACTGCTGTAGGTTCTGGTGATACCTCAGTGATCAAGATAGAAAACATCCTGACCCCATGGAGCTTAATTCTAGTTGTGGGGGCTGGGGAGGAGAGGGGGAGGGAGGACTAGAACAACAGACAATATGCAAATAAAACAATAAGTAGGAGAGATGCAGGTAGTGAAAAGTGCAGTAAACCAGTGGGTAGAGAATGCCTGCGGTGAGGGGTTTTTAGGAAGGGTGGATCAGGGAAGCCACCCCTGAGAAGCGACAAGTGTTGACATTTGAATGCGGAGAATATCATGCAACAAGCTGGAGAAGCTTTCTGGTAGAGGAAACAGCTGGTGCAAAAGCCCTGAGGTGCGAACAAACTTGATGTGCGCAAAGGACGCAAGAGGTCTAAGGGACAGAGTGTGCCTCATGAGGGAGCCCATGTGCTCCCCTCCGGGAGGAGAGAGGAGGGGGAGAGCTGAAAGCCGGCCCTGTGGGAGTGCGTGAGGGGGCCGGGGGGTGAGGGACAGTGGGGAGTGGCTCAGGACCCTGAGTAAGGCTGGAGACAGAGACGGTGCTGGCTCCTTGAGGAATCCTCGGATTCAGGAGCTTCTGCTGTGTGTTTTGAGTGACGAACAAATGTGATGGCTGGACCTGATGCATTTCCAAGGAAAACTGTCAACGGGCCTAAGACCTGAGTCATCCAGTGGGAGCTGAAGCCAAAAAGGAGGGGGAGCTGTTGCTGGGACGCCAGCGTTCCCATTTGGTCAGGCAGAATTCCTCACCTACAGGGTCCACAGTTGGAGGCGTTTGGCTGTCCCCAGGCACGTTTGAGTGAACCAAGGGCAAGAGACTCACGTGGGCTCCATCTACAAGACCCAGCCCCTGAGGGCCTAGCCTCACCACCCTCCACAGGCCTAGACAACTTGACCTGGCCTAACTAGACCAACTAGACCTGGCCCCAGACAACTTGGGGTCGTTTGCAAAAAAGCAATTCTGCTCTCAAAAGTCAATAATGAGAAAGAAGTAGCAGAGACGGAATGGAACCAGTGTAACTACACGCACATGCACACACACACTCACACACGTGCGTGCACACACACACACACACACACGCATGCACATACACTGTGTGACCTTGGGCAAGTCTCTGGACCTCTCTGTGCCTCAGGCTTCAAGTGGAGGGAGCATGTGTGACCATCTCTACGAACCCTTCCCAGTAACCTAATGATGAGTCAATGGTTTCTATATGTGATTTGTCCCCAGGAAGGTTTTTTCCAAAGACTAAGCTGTGTGCTCTGATGACATTTCTGGCAGAGGAATTTAGAAGTGACTCGAGAGGCCCGTGGAAAGGTTGAGGGTGATGGGTTTCCCTGGAGTGGTGTCCATTTAGATGTGTAAGCCTCAGCAACTAGAGTAAAAAGGTTTTCATTACTTTGTGGCCACAATCAGAATGTTAATATCACCAATGAAATTCTTTTATGACATTCTGTTCAATGGGAGAAAAAAATTCTTTTTACAGAATGCTGAATTATTCACAGACCTTGCTGTATTACAGAAGAGGAAAGAGGAGGGGCACAGTGTAGGGTCTGAACAGCCCTTACATCTGGGCACCGGGGACCAGCCCTAGGCCCCATGCTCTAGGCAGGCCTTACTTGGGCCCCGGGAGCTCAGAATCTGCAACCCACTAGAACATACCTCCTACCCCCAAGCCTGCACTCCCTCCCTCCTACATCACATCCTGAATTCCCTACACGAGCCACTGGAACCCCTTCCAGAGCCAGGGAGCCTCTTGCTGGGGTTGGCCCTCTTGAGGCTGGGCTGCACCTCTGGGGTGGTTAAAGGTCTCTGATGCTAGGAGGGGAAGACGTGGGGACTGATGGCAGGGGTGGGCCCCACAGCAAGGCCAGCTCCCCCTGTGTCTCTGTCCCACCTGAAGCTTGAAGGAGCCCCAGAATTCTGAACTCAAATTTGCCATTCCAGATCATTAGGAAGGTATATTAATTATGACGGAGAGATAGAAAATATTTTATCAAGTGGTTTACTTGCTAGTCTGTAACCTAAATATTTAGACACATGGAATGTGATCTTCCATTGGGACTGTAGCTCCAGGCCCTGCAAATATGACAGGGATGCCTGGTTAGGGGACATTGTTTCTTCACAGTAGCCTTGCTAGACAGCCAGGGTCTCAGCCTTGCCACTCATAGGCAGCGTGGTCCTGGGCAAGTCAACTTCCCTGAATCTGTTCTCTCATCTGTAAAACGGGGACAATAATAGTCCCCACTGTATAAGGTTGTTGAGCAGATTAAATGAGATAATGTCCAGGAAGGGCCTGGCACCGTGCATGGCTCACAGTAAGCATTTGTGCCTGATGTCCCTGCCAGCTGTAACCTGCCTCCCCCCACCTCCCTGTTTTACAGACCCCGCAGCAGTATGAGAGAGAGTACAACAACAAGCGGTCAGGCGTGGGGCCTAGCAAGTTCCACGGGTACGCTTATGATGGCATCTGGGTTATTGCCAAGACGCTGCAGAGGGCCATGGAGACATTGCACGCCAGCAGCCGGCACCAGCGGATCCAGGATTTCAACTACACGGACCACACACTGGGCAGGATCATCCTCAATGCCATGAACGAGACCAACTTCTTCGGGGTCACGGTCAGTCCCACACCCCAGCCTCTGCTTTCCTTAGTGCTCCTTGGAGATGTACAAGGCAAGAGGGGGCTGAGTCACATGCCCTTTGAGATGCGGTCCCTGATCTGATCACTGAAGTAACTTCCTGTGGGTTATAGGATTGCAGAGCTGCTGCCATGAGAGACAGGTTCGGTGATGCTCTCTGACAGGCTGGGAAGATGCTTCTCTATAGGTCGCGGATTACAAAGGGCGCTGTGAGCAGGTTGAACACAGCGCAGTTGAAATTCACCAGGTGGGGGAGACGGTGGGGGCAGCAAGAGCTCCTGACCCAAAGTCAGGCTCCAGGCCTGGGTCTTTCGAGGTACCATCTCCAAACCATAGAGTTTTCCTTCCTGAGATGGAAATAGGACCTACCTTATGAGGTAGGTGTAAAGATGAACCATCGCAAAGTGAAAACTGCTCATGTTTTTTGAGCAGGCTGCTTGCTGGGATCCTCAAGTTTCTTGTCCGGGAGTTGGGGATAATAATCTACGTCTTGCACAGAAGTTGGTAAAATAAACAATGATGATAATTGCTAACATCCCTTTAATGTTTATGCTGGGCCACATACTTCACTAAGCACTTCCTGTAGGTTAGATGTAATAATGTCTGCCCAACACTAGGCCCGTGCGAGGGTTGTCAGCGTTAATAATGATCTCACTGCCTCCGTGTGCCATCCAGAGGAAGTTGATGCTGTTGTTATCACCATTAGAGGTGAGGAGCCTGGACCACAGAGCATTTACGTTTTACTGCCAGTCAGAAGGAGAACTGGGATTCAAACCTGGGTCTAGCTCCTAGTTGCTGTATTATCCTGCCTTCGGGTAGTGAACATCAGTGGCATTTCATCGCATCTCGTGATGGTGTGTTTCTCACTAACTCTGCGCTCAGAAAATAGGGAAAATTTGCCAAAAGAAAAGGTTGAAATGGCTCAAGTCCTGTCTTGTGTTCTAATGTAAAGAGTCATTTAGAGAATCAGTCTGTCTTGGGGTATTAAGAAGAGTACACAAGACGAGCTAATAGGTGTATTCCTTAAATGTTCAAACTCCTTTGTGTGCGCACTCAGGCTTGCCGGTGGTTGTTCTTGTAGGCCATGGGGTGCGGGAGCTGAGGGTGTAGACAGTGACGTGGATGCTGAGGTGGACACGATGGGCTCCCTGTCCCGGAGCCCGTGGTCCGAATGCAGGTGCGAGAGTTGGACATGAATGGTAATGAGAATTTAAAGGGCTCAGCACCCTGGGAGAAAGCATGTGAGCCCAGAGGGGTTTCTGCGACCATGGATGAACAAGTCAGGGAGCTCTCTGGAGGAAAAGTGTGGTGCTGTGCCTTAGCCATGCAGAGAGGGGGCCGGTAGTCTGGCCAGATGGAGCGTGGTGAGCGAAGGAGAGATGCGTGAGTGTGTGCAGGGACAATGACTTTGTGGGCATAATTGGAAAGAGGAGGATGTGTCTGGGAAGGTAAGCTGGGGCCCACTTTTGAAGGAACAAGCTGAGGAGGCTGGCCTTCATCTTATAGGCTACAAATTCTCAAAGTACACCTTGACTGGCAGTACCCTGGGCACCAGTAGAAATACACTTTCTCGGGACTCCTAGGTGGCTCAGTTGGTTAAGCAGCTGTCTTCGGCTCAGTTCCTGAGTTTCACATCAGGGTCCCTGCTCAGCGGGGAGTCTGCTTCTCCCTCTGACCCTCTCACTTCTCATGCTCTCTCTCTCTTTCTCTCGCTCTCTCTCAAGGAAATAAATAAAATCTTTAATTTTTAAAAGAAAAAAAAAAAAAGAAATGCACTTTCTCCAGCCCAACGCCAGAAGCACTGAATCAGTCTGTGGTAAGGGCCCGGCCCCTGTGGTTTAACAGAACCTCCAGGGGGTGCTGATGGGCACTGCAGTTTGAGCAATGCTTCTGGGGTGGGGAGGCAGCTACCAACACCCCGGACCAGAGCCACTCTTGACCCGACAACTCTTGGGCTCTGCTCCCACAGTTCAGACATCAAGGCTCTGAATAGTTACGGGCAATAGCCTTGTTTATAGCACGGCCTGCATTCAGACGGTGAACTTGAACAGCTTTTGAGAATGTGATTTCAAAAAAAAAAAAAAAAGTGTTTATCCTCAGAAACTCTTATAAAATCTCATGTGGTGCTGGTATGTAATACAGATTAGAGAGAAACCTCTCAGTGGGAAAGAGGAGGAGCCCAGGGCCTTGTTTGTTTGGCCTCCTTTCCAGCAATCCCTGAGACCTCACCCCCACCCCCACCCCCACCATGGCCCCATGGGCACCCCAGAGCTCCTCTCTCTTCTGGTATAAACATAGACTGAGCCTCAGGGACGGTGGGACTCACCTGTTCTACCCCAGGACCACTGTGGCAGAGCTGTCCGAAAAAGTGGGTACACCTCTCCGGGTCATCTTGCCACGCTTTGTGTCTTATCTAATGGAAGGAATCCATAGTATCTTCAGCCAGATCTCTGGATAGAGAGCTACAGAGTCTAGGACGCATTCTGCGGCCCTCCTCATCCCAGCAGTCAGCATTTTGCCCAGATGCCCCATGTTTCTATTAGTGGGAGATCATTTATAACCACTTCCAAGGGCTCCCTTTCATCTAAGCCAAATAATACCGAATCCACACTCGATGAGCAATTAGATAAGACCACGTGAACACTTGGCAGAGCCTGAAGATGAGTTTCTTTTTAATGAGAAATTGCTTGACATGTATGTATGTCCACTCCGGTTTGTAATTCATAACCCCGCGAACGTCAGGATTGGAAGCGCTCTTTAAAATCCTCAGGTTTAGCGGGACGCCTGGGTGGCTCAGTTGGTTAAAATCCTCAGGTTTAACCCCCTCCGGTTGTAGATGAGTATGTGAGGTCCAGAGAGAGAGTGTGCCAAGTCCCCTGGAGGGACTTTGGGCAGAGCCAGGAGGGTGGTTCCGCTGCGCGCTTGTCCCCACCACACCCCGTGTCACCTTCCTTCCCTTCTCATCATGCCCGTTCCCCTTTCCTGGAGAAAGGGATTACAGCAGTGAAACATTTCTGTACTTCTTTCCCCTTCCCGCTGATCCCCTTTGTCACATATTAATATGTGCTTGTCACTGGGCTGCAGACAGGTTTCATTAAAATGGTCTTCTGATCAGAGAAGAAAGGACATCTTCTGACAAAATAAAAAGTGTCTCTGTGGTCCAAGGAGACCACAGAAGGCCAAGTTCAGCCATAAATAAAGAGTTGGAAAGGAAAGGAATGGGAGGTAGAAATAAATTGCCGCATTTTCTATTTGCTGAAGGGTTTTCATTATACAGCACACACCGTGTCCATTTTTCCACTCTCAGGCAAGCACTTTATTCTGGGTCACCCTCATTCAGCGTGTTTACTATACGGAAAATCGTTTAAACACATTAAATTAATTATATCCGTGACTCAATTTCAATTGATTCCATGTGCACACTCTGGTCTGGGAGCTGGGCCTGTGGTTCCCGGTTGGCATGCTAAAGAAGAGGTTTCTTCCATTTCTTTCGCACATCCTAGATTGGGACACTGGCATTAGCTCGGGGCCCAGCTCTGTTTTACCTTCTTAGGAGCTCTCCTCCAGCTACCCTTCTCAGAAACACTGGGAGGGGGATTTTGTTTCCCACCTGTACCCTGAAGGCCTGGGGGATCCTGTCTGCCTCTGATTCCCTGAGTATGCTGTTCTGAGCTTTGGCCCTGTTATTATTACCTCCTACCTCTCTATGGTCGGCAAATCTCAGAACACTTCCCCACATGAAAACCCCTCTTCTGCCAGATGTGTACACAGAAACTCAGGCTGGAGTTGGCTATTTAAGTATCAAAATCCCCGGGCATTCTAACAATCCCAGCTCATCCCAGAAACAATCCCAGAACGTTTCTCTAGGGCAACATTCCTAACCTTCTAGATGTATGAGAAGCTCCCAGGGCACTGCGTTCAAAGTTCTGATTCCCCAGCCCCACCCAGAACTTCTGATCCAATGGCTTTGTGGTAGGACCAAGGAATTCACATTATTGACACGTCGTCCTGGTGATTCTCAGATAGTAACCCTGAGAATTGCTTGGAGCTATGATAGATGTGCTCCCCAACCCCCTCCCTGCGCCAACCCTCCCCCCCCCCCCCCCCCGCCACTACACATGCGTCTGCGCACAATTTTGACTTTTTTTTTTTTTACACTTTTTGATTTTTAACCTATCAGAGATGTATTTGTTCCTACGTTTATTCACTCCTTTGGCAGCCCCAGGGCTGGGTGCTGGGAGCTGGAAGCATGGAAAGGACTACGGTGTGGCCTCTTCCTTACGAACGTCCAGCCCAGTGTGGAATATAGACAAGTAGATGAATAATTGCTGGTCACTAGCCAAGGTCTATCCAAGGCCCTTGGAGGGAGGGTTCCATTCAGCTTATGGGAGTAAAGACCAGAAGGCTGCCCTCAATTTCCCTGCAGTTCAGTAGTGAAAGTCCGTGTATGGGGGCGCCTGGGTGGCTCAGTGGTTAAGCCGCTGCCTTCGGCTCAGGTCATGATCTCAGGGTCCTGGGATCGAGTCCCGCATCGGGCTCTCTGCTCAGCAGGGAGCCTGCTTCCTCCTCTCTCTCTCTCTCTCTGCCTGCCTCTCTGCCTACTTGTGATTTCTCTCTGTCAAATAAATAAATAAAATCTTTAAAAAAAAAAAAAAAAAAGAAAGTCCGTGTATGGATAATTACTAGGTGCCCGTGCTGTGTGTTCTCAACGTGTGCCACGTGTTGGGTAGTGAGGGTGCAAAGCCAGGCCCCTCCGTGCATGCCCAGGACTGACGGTGATGTACTGAGATTGAACAGACTCGCTCTAATTAGGTGTTTCTACCAAGGATTCACTGAGTTCATTGACCGGCTTATACCCATAATATTTTAAGACATGCTTGGGAACATGTGCTAAGTATCCAAGTAAAAATCAAAACCTTCATTTTCTTTGGGTGATCATTTTCTTAAAGATTTTATTTATTTATTTGAAAGAGAGAAAGAGAGAGAGAGCATGATCAGGGGAAGGGGCAGACAGAGAAGCAGACTTCCCACTGAGCAGGGAGCCCAACACGGGGCTCAATCCCAGGACCCTGAGATCATGACCTGAGTCAAAGGCAGACGCTTAACCAAATGAGCTGCCCAGACGCCCCAGGTGATCAGTTTTTAATTTTTTCCAGTCTCCTAAAACACGGATGACATACCAGATCTCAAGTGGACAAATTCTTGAGACTTGTCACCCTAATATATGATGGCTCTCATTCACAGTATACCCCCTTTAGTAAATGTTCCTTCTGATTTGTCTCTTAAAATGACACCATATTTACTTCATGGTGCCTAGGATGGAAACTAAATTAATATAGTCTCACTGTACCCTATTATGAAAACATAATACGTGCATTTATCCTGGAAAACTACTGAGGGTCTGCACGAGATTTGCATGGGGGCTATGAGGCTTCCAAGAGCATTCGGCACATGGAGAACTTGAAAGAGGCTGCTGGGAAATATCTTTGATTATAAGAAAAGGGCCCGTTCTTTCTACAGCATTTCCTGGGATTGCTTCCTCACTCCCCATGGACAAACCTATTGTAGAAATGACTCCAAATAATAGCCCCACTCTTCATCGTCTGCCCAGCCTCTCAACCGGCTGTGAGTGTGGACATTGCAGTGTAGCTTGTGTCGGGGGAGACCAGCCATCTCAGCTTCGGGCCCTATCACCTCTAATGGCAGTTTCTCTAACTGATCACCCCAAGGAGGTGACGAAGAACAGCAGATGGTGATTTGCTGAGTTCACTGATCTCTTTGGCTTTGCTGCTGGTGAACAGTAATCTATCCTTTGCTGGTGTGTCTCTTCAAGTTGTTACCCAAGATTTGTTTTAAAAAAAAAATCTCTCCACTAAGACTCAAATGCTGTCACGGTTGCTCCCCCTGCCCATGTCTTACTTGAAAAGACGGTGCCATAGAGTAAACTCAGTTTGGTTGGAATTCCCATGACTGTAGGTCGTTAGGGGAAGCCAGTGAGATCCTCGTGCCCGGGAGGTGTTATATGAAACCCCCTTTTATGTCACACACCCTGCTGCCTCATCCTACCAGGATGCCGAAGTTGTGTGGTGGATTTTTTTTTATCCAATTAGGGAACTTCATACCGCACGTACACATACACACTCACACGAATTACTTAAACATCATCTTGCTAGAACCTGCCTGTCTGATCTTTCGGGCTCCTGGTCTTATTCTCTAAGACATGTTAACCTGCAGGCTTTACACCAGCCACCCATTTGTGATTTATATCTGGTATCAGCATTTCAGGTTGAATTTGAGTGAGATAAGAAACAGAGCACTAGGAAGGCTAGCCAAGAGTAGAGAGAACTCGCCAAGTCCTAGATCTGACCCCTTTGGGGACTGGTCATTCCACCATCCCCTGGACTTTGAGGATTCTGGCTGTTTCTCGATTTTTTACTCGAGGCCATCACTAGGAACTTGTCAGAAGCTCTGTGACAGTCTGACTGTGATGCGTCTACTAGGCGTCCTAGAAAATGGGACTTGTCCCAGTGACCTCGCGCTAGTTCCCTGATGCCACTCAAGCTTCCTATTTTAGGGCCTTCCTTTCATGAGCCTCTCTTGGCCATTCCCAGGAGTCACAGCCGACCCGCATCCCTCCTGTCTCTGCCCCATCCCAGACTCTGGGATTTCCAGGGGAATTACATCAGACACAAACTTGACTGAGGAGCTGATTTGAGAACTTGGCGAATACCCCCTCCCCCCAACTCAGATAAAATGTATCATGGCCTGGGGCATGGTAGGGATAAATTACAACAGGAAATGCAAATTTGTAAAGTTGGACAAAAGGAGGCCACAGTCCACCCCTTAGAGCTGTGTGACCTCTGGGAGACTATTTACCTCTCCTCTATGGAGGGAAATGTAACCTCCTTCATAGGGTTGAGACTGTAAGCAATGATTGGTGTTTAGGTCCCCAAACTGCATCATCATTATTTCTGTTATTATTACGACCCCTTTCACCATGGTGACTTTCCAAAGAACAGAGTTTATGTATGTGGGTCTAATCAAGCCATCTTCAGAATCCAGTCCAGCAGGACAGTCATTCTAAACCTACTGAGTGCCAGTCTCTTTCACATATGCTATCTCATTTAATTGTCTGAATAATAAACAAATCCATTAACTTGTATTAAGATTGTAGCGGTTTAATATGAAAACAGAACAGAGTCAACCTTGCCTATAAGCCAGAACATGTTCCATTTTTCCCCCTGCTGCCATTCACTTGGGGATTTGACACTTACCTTAAAAGTGGAAGGCTTTTTCTCACAGACCACCCCCCTTCTGTTCTTCCCTTTAGTCTGGCTCAAACTCCTGCTGCCTCAAAAATCAGCACTCAGCATTACACGCAAAAGCTAGCTACAGCAGGTGCTGTCGTGTCCCAGCGGGATCTCCTGGGATCTCTTTCAGGACTTTGGTCAGGTCTGCCCAGCCCCTAGCCGTGCAGGTGTCCCTGTGGATGGCTCACTCCTTGGGTGATTGGAGGTGCCTGGGACCTACACCTGAGCCCAGAGGCCCGCAGCGACTTTGGTTGGTGGGGTCCTATGACGCCAGTGCTACTCACGCTCCAGAACTCCCCGTAGGACTAGGCTGAGGCTGGCCCTCCCCTGAAATCACATCTTGGCCTTTTCTCACTCCCCTCTGCCTTACATGTTTCTCCTGAGAACACATCTTTTAGAAAATCACTTGTACACAATTCCTTGTCCTGGGCTTCTAGAGCTTCTGGGGGACCCAACTCACACCCAGGTATCTTTATAGGAAATGTAAACATTCTCAAGAGGGAATTTTTCCTAAAACCTAATTGTCATCTCTGCATCTCAGTTTAACAGCAACCCTCCCGCATTGCCTCCTTCACACTGGGGAGAGGGTTCTGGACTCTTCTCCCTGAGTATACTCAGTGGTGTTTTGCTCCTGCTCCTGCCTGCTGCTGTCAGCCAGTGGGAGAGCCATGCTTGGCTCCTCTGATGAATTAGCAGCTCCCAGATTTAGAGGGACCACAGCTCTTCGTGCCTCTGGTCACACAGTTCTGCACCCAATACTTCACAGCTTGTAGAAGCTCTTCGCCACTGGTAACCTTGAGTTAACTTTGTTGGATAGAATCCACACATGATTGAGAAATCCAGTCACACTCTCCCACTCTGCTGCCTTCCGGGCTTCTAGAAACTAAAAAGACTTTCTCTGCCCAATAAATAATCAGAACTGACAAGAGAAGTATTAACAGGATCTATAGTCGTTGAATCTGCTAATAATGATCCCCCAATTCTTGCTGTGATGGCTGGCATCAGTGTTTCACAGAGGGTGTGGGAATCTCCCCAGCATGCGAGTGTGGGGCTGGGGACCCGGGCTCCTGAGGCAGGAGAGAAGCAGGAGAGAAACCCACCCTCTTCCCGGCTCCCTCATCTCTCCCATCCCTGTCTCTCTGGGGCTCAAGTCCTAGGTAGGACCTGAGGATGTAAGGGGGTTGCTGATGGGTCCTCTGTGAAGCAGAATGTCAGGAGTATTTCCTAGAGGTAATTGCTGGCAACAAACAACTATTATAATAATAATAATAATATTCACCGTGTGACAGCCCTTGGGCACAGAGGACATTTATAGTCTCTGTCTCCTTTACTGTTCCATGCAGTTCCATTTATTAACATAACACTAAGTAAGAATAGCTCTCAATCAGTGAGCTCCTACTGCCTCCCCGTCCGCACCCTAAGTGCTGTACAGTTGTTGTTCAATGTGGTGCTTCCAACAGCCACCACGTGGGGGATGGGTCATTCCACATGCCCTGAAGCCTCCGTCAGTGAGCTGTGTCCGGCCCTCTTACCTCCATCCCAACCTGCCCATATGTCTCCTTGTCAGGGAGGCCTCGCCCGCACCCTATTTCAAATCCCAGCTCCCACCCCCTCATTCTGCCTCGCCACATTTACCCCACCACGGTGCCTCCCCTAAGACATAGAGCTGGGTGCCGGGGGACCTGCTAGGTACCTGATCAATCTTCGTTTAATGAATGAAGGATTTTGATAATTAACGACCATGTCATAGATTTATTTATTTTTTTTAAGCAGGCTGAGCAAAGATGAATGATGTGCCCAGCCTCCTACAGGCAGCAAGTGATGAGTTTATTCAGAACTGCCGGATCTGGCTAACTCAGAAGCCCATGTTCTTCACCATTTAGGTGCTCCCTTCATTCTGCCAGCATTGCCAGCGACTTCTGTAAGCCAGGGCTGGGCCAAGCAGGAAGAGCAATGTGGAAGGTCTGCTCCCGAGGAATTCACTCTCCAAACCACCTCGTGCGATATGTGGGAGGGAAGCGGGAACCACTCCCCCCAGGTTCACAGCGGAGGATGCTGTGGGCTCCCTGCCTGGCCTGGGTTGTATATGTGTCCATCTGCCCCTTCCCAGCGGACAGTGGGCCTCGGAGCCCCTTGACTGGGACAGGGGCCCATAGTTCTCTCTGTACCTCTGGTGCCGTGTGTAATACTGGCTCTTAGTCCTTGAAACACAGGTTTGTTGATTGAATGAATGAAGAAATTGTAGATCAGTGTGGCAGAGCGGCTTAGCTGGGCTCCCCGTGGTGTTACTAGTGAGCCTCGTTCAGAATCACATCCTAGTTCTTCTGATTCTAAAGGCAGGTGTCTCCAAATCTTGTGTTCCTAGGCACCGCTTGGCGGCCCTCCCCCCTGTTTCTTTAAACACAATTACAAATGACTGCAGATAACGTACGGCACAGGAAAGAAACCTACTCCTTCTGCTGTCAGATAAATTTGAAAGATCAAAATAATGTGGTTTAGCAATTTGTTTCAATTGATGCCTAGCCTTCCAAAGCTTGCAAGTTCGACTTTCTCGAGTCAGGGAAAAAAATCGCTGTTTCCTTATGAAAAGCCGTGTGGGGGCGTGTATTGTCTCATGAGAGCTTCAACAGAAGCCCTCGGTACAGATACCGTCCAGGTCTCTGTGAGAAACAAAGGAAGGAGCCGGTGGCAAGGTGGTTATGGTAACAGTTACTCTAATGGCAAGCGTCATGAACCTGGGAATGGCTGTAGTTTTGAACGCTCACTACATGCTGGGTGCTATGCTCTTAAATGTATTATCTCATCTGATACTTATAACTCCAGAGATGGGTTGAAATGTTTCCCTCCAAAAGTCCATATTTGAACTCCTAACCGGAAGAGCCTTGGAATGTGAGCTTATTTGGAAATAGGGTCATTGCAGATGTAATTAGTTAAGATGAGGTCCTACTGGAATAGGGTAATCCAGTTTAACTAGCGGCCTTATAAAAAGAGGAAAGTTGGAGACAGACCCACATACGGGGAGAACCCTCACGTGCAGATGAAGGCAGGGAGAGGGTGCTGCTTCTACAAGCCGAGGAACACCAATGATTACCAGCCACCCAGAAGCTAGGAAGGAACCGACTCTCCCCCGCAGCCCTCAGAAGGAACCAGCCCTGCCGACACCTTGATCTTGGACTTTCAGCCTCCAGAGCTGTGAGACATTACAGTTGGCTTGTTTAAACCACCCAGTTTGTGATAATTTGTTAAGGTAGCCCCTAGCAAACGAATACAACCCCACAGAATGGAGACTGTTTTACCAACATTTGGCAGGTGAGAAAACCCAGAGGTTAAAGAATTTACCAAAGGTTGGACACAAGACACAGGCTAGTGAATTTTTGACCCTCGGCAATTAACCCCTATCCTACACCTAGATGAGCTGTCCTCCATTAGGGGGCAAAAGAATTCCTGCCGGAGAAGGACAGAGCTAAAGGGAGACCAGCACATCTCACCTCCCACCATCCAGGTGAGGAGTCTGTGGTCCCAGCTCGAGGCAAGGCTGGAACCAGGCCCCTGTCCCTTCATCCCTAGGCAGGAAGCTGCTCCTGGAGGGAAGTTCTGTCCCTCTCAGTGTGGCCAGCCAGTGCCAGAAGCAGCTCTTTCCATTTTACTCACTTCTTCCCTGACTGGGGGAGCGAGGGAATTTGCAACCCCATGTTGTAAACCCATGGTGCAACCCCATCTTCTTCTCATTCACGTGTTCAAAAATGACCTGACGTTTCCTTTTCAGATTACAAAAATAATGCATGATCAGAAATAAAATGTAAAAAGTACAGACAAGCCCCAAAAAGAAAAATCAAAGTCATCTGGAACGTTATCATTCAGACAGGCCCACCTTCACACTCGGCTGGGATCTTTTTTTTTTTTTTTAATTCTTTTACAGCTGTTTGTTTTGCTCCCTCACATTCTAAAGCTTTTCCTATGACAGTGGTCCTCAGCATTTTAACCCCATCTTTCTTTTTTTATTATGCCAAAATCTACATACAACTTACCATTTTAACCACTCTCCAGTGCAGAGCCCAGGGGCCCGAAGCAGTCACCTTCTGTGCAGCCATCTCCACAGCTTGCTTGTCTTCCCAGACTGAATGTCTGTACCCATTAAACACTAAACCCCCATTAGGGGCAATCGTGTTTTTTTAAAGATTTTATTTATTTATTGACATGAGAGAGAGAGCAAGTGGGAGAGAGACTCGGAAGTAGATCCCATGCAGAGCGTGGAGCCCAACATGAAGCTCGATCTCATGACCACGAGGTCATCCTCTGAGCTGAAAGCAAGAATCAGAGGCTTTGCTGAGCGAGGCATCTGGACACTCCAGTGCAGTTCTTTTAGAACTTTTATTTATTATGGGAAAGCTGTTTTTATTTATTTATTATTTGTATCGAAAAGTATTTGTAAAGATAGAAGTAGTCTGCTAATTAATTTTAGAGGAAAATTATTTGCAAGCTCCTGCTAACCAAATAGTCATTAGCCTAGCAAGAGTCTCATACATAAATTTAAGAACGTACATTTTAAGATGGTGAGAATACAGAGAGAAGAATTTTTAAGGTGAACAATTAAAGTTTAAACTACAATACAGTTAAATAGGAGTGACATCCCCGCTACCAGGGAAAACACTCGGATGAAGATAGACCAAGACACTGTGTGAAAAGTACTCTGGAGAGCCCCATAGCACATCCCATGCATTTCTCCTTGCATGAGGCCAGAGTACCACCCTCTCCCCTGCCCCCTGAGTGTGTGTCAAGGTATGTTAGCCTGTGCACTTGCTAAGGGGGAGGGAAGTCTTCTGCCATCAGGGGAGGACAGCTGACAGAAATCTCAGCTGACAAGACACACAGCTTTAAACGCTGATGGATGCCAGCCTCGTCCGTGTGTGCGGGAGCAGCGGTGACTCATACACACGTGGATATGACCTTGTGTGAGGCCAGCCCCATGTCAGGGGGCAGAGGGAGCTGGGAAGATCCATCTTCTCCTGGAACTGCAACCCCCAGCACCCCCTTTCTTTCTCAATGAAATTCAAGCTTCCTAGAATTCTGGTTTAAACAAGAATTATTTAAATCATAATGATTTAAATTGCCTGGGTGGTGCGGTCAGTTGAGCAGCTGACTCTTGGTTTCAGCTCAGATCATGATCTTAGGGTCCTGAGATGGAGCCCTACATTGGGCTCCATACTGGGCATGGAGCCTGCTTAAGTTTCTCTCTCCCTCTCCCCATCTCCCTGCTCATGTACATGCACATGCTCTCTTTCTCTCAAATAAATCAATAAATCTTCAATTAACAAACAGTAATTAGCAAGTTACTCAGTTGCTAGGCCTGGAGTCTGGTCAGGGTACTATAAACTGTGGAAGGTGGTGTGGAGTGGGGAGTGGGTATGCCCACCTTTGCCATCAATAGTGTGAAATGCTTAGGATCACCGACTCTGGAGACAGACTTCCTTGGTTCACATCTTGGCTCCACTTGCTAGTCAGATAAACCTGGGCAAGTGCTCAGTATCTTTGCACCTCAGTTTTCCGTCTGTAAAATGGGGATAATGCCTTAGATTGGGCTCCCTGTAAATAGGCTCTGAGCCAGAACGCTCGGTGTGGCAGGTATAGGGGAGGGTGGACCCGGGAAATGCACTGTAAGGGAATGAAGGCGGCAGCTTGGGGCAGAGCAAGAAGCTGATCCGAAATATGGTTGCAATTGAGGCTACAGTGGATGCTGGGAGTGCACTGGAGCTGGGATAGCCCTCCAGGTATCCACAGCGAGGCATGGAGCCCGGGCCTTTGTATCTTCCCATCTGCCAATGACTGGCCATGGGAGGGGTGCCTCCGTTGGCAGTGAGGTTCCCCATGGTGGAAGGTAATTCCCAGAAGTCCTAGCTGGGACCCTCCATCGCCAATATTCCCGGGAGCTGGAGGGTGTTGCTTCTGCCATGAAGCAGAGAGTTGATCAGAGCTCCCCTGGGATACCCTCCAGATTACAACAGGGTCTACTGCAGAGGGTTGTGAGGATTAAAGCGGTTTATGCATGTAGGGTGGGGGACTGAAGGGGAAGCTAAATTAGCACAAGAATAATAAGGAAGGGCGTGTCCAGATACTAGCTGCACACAGTCCTCTAGACCCCCAAATACCTGTGATACACTTTATGGGAGGTACAGGGGGTTGGCGGGTCCCCGCATCACTGCTCCGGCTACATTCTGGCAGTGCTCACCATCTTTGGGAATTCCCATTCTCACAGTCCTATGCTCACAAGCAAATGCTTTCACACGGACTTCACACACACACACACACACACACACACACACAACTAACTATGTGATTTATGGGTGTTCATAGTCTTCGCGTACAAAGCCATTTATCAATCTATTCCACTGGTTTTCCAACTTGTTTTCCAGAAGAGATTTTACAGAGAAGCCCAAAATTGTAGCTTCTCAGTTAACATTTGTATTAACATTAAGATTACATTTAATATTACTTTTTTTTTCTTTCAAATTTATTCCTTGGAGGGGGGCCTCTGGGTGGCCCAGTCATTAAGCATCAGGCTTTTGATTTCAGCGCAGGTCATGATCTTGGGCTTTGGGCTTCGCGCTGAGTGTGGAGCCTGCTTGAGATTCTCTCTCTGCCCCTCCCCCACTGGCTCTCCAGCGCTCTCTCTCCCTTTCAAAAAAAAAAAACAAAAAACAAAAAAACTTGCTCCTTCAAAGACTTCTCTATTAACCCTCCTCGTTTATTAAAAAAATAAGCAAATAGATTTCTGCAGGAACAAAGATGAAGCAAAGCCCTAACAGGGAAGCTAGCCTGGGCCTCAGGTCAGCCCCACCAGGTCAGTCCCACCGCAGGCAGTGGGGGAGGGAGGAGTGCAGCCATGATGGCAGGTCCAAGCACAGCACCCCAGAGGTAGGAGAGGGCACAATCTGAGCTGGGACCCAGACCTGCAGTCTTTATTTTAATAGCCGTGTTTGATTTTAATGTGTACAATAAAAATATAACTAGCACTTGAGGTAGCAAGACAGGGTTTCTTTTTTGGGTTTTGTAAGAGGCAGGTATTTAGTAAAGAAAAACACAGATGGTACACAGAGGCTGCCAAAATCACTGAGGGGATACACGTATCATGGGGGTTTCTTCCTGCTTTGGCTTTACCTGGGAAGGCACTTTGGTTGTCTTCTTCAAAGGTGAAAAAATGAACCCCAAAAGAGTAGGAGAGAGAGAGAAACCAACAGCAGAACAGTGGTCATCTTGGACAGCCCATCTAGTCACCAAAGCAACAAACAATACTGTACTTTTACACTTGAGATTTTGGAGGAGGACTAATAGCCTTTTTGTTTCATGCCCTTTCACCACATTCTGTGTGTTCTTCATTAAAAACAAAAACAAAAACAAACCAGTGGTGTTTGGCCAAGGGGATGGGTGTCTATTAAGCAGACAAGAGCCAGGCTGCTTTGGGTCTGCCTATGGCAGATATTGGAACTTGGCCCTGGGGCCCAGGCAGCACCCTGGGGAAATCCCTGCCCTTGTCCTGGTTGTGCCATCATCTTGACTCCTAGTACTTGGTTAGCTTTACATGGAGCCTTCTCCTGCCCCCTCCTTGAGGGAGTTCTCAGTTGCCAGCTCACAGTCTGACCTCTACTGGAGTCTCCATGGTCATGATCTCATGGGCAGTGAGCAAATATGTCCGAGATTTTTATCACCGCCTGTCCCCCACTTCCTCGACATTTCCTCAGGGCTTTATACATAGTAGACATACAGGAAAGACTAGTTAGCTGGTTGGATGGGTGGAGTGGGTGGGTGGAGGGGTGACGGGCAAGTAGACAGTTGGAAGGTTGCGTGGATGGGTGAAGAGATGGATGGGCGTGTGGGTAGGTGGATGGATACCGGAATGGATGATAGAGAGATAGGTATATACACGGATAGGTGGTTGGATGAATGGGTGAGTATGTGGGTGGATGGATGGATGGATAGATAGAGAGATGGCAGGTGGGTAGAATGGGCAGGTCAGTGGTCACACAAAGTCATCTTTGTGCAGGTGAGCAGGTGGGTAGATAGAAGGGTAAGAAGGAATGAGTGGGTGATCAGCAGGCCCAGAAGAGGTCATTGCAATTCATATGTGTTGGCTTCATTCTAATCAAAGTATATTTTCTTAGGGAGGATCTACAGAGGTGACGGCCCTGGTGTCTTGACTTCTCTTCCATACAAGTCCTGGCCTCTAGAAAGTGCTTGCTGCATTTTCTGATGGGAGACCCCATCTTGTCTGATTCATGGAAATACATGTTTCATGTCATGCTATTATTCTCCACTCACACTTCACCTATTCAGGAATCGGGTCTCATTAAAATCTGTCCTCTCCCTGGTTCCTCTTTGAGGAAGTTCCTTGTTAGGGCATTTCTGCTGTGAAATGTATCACACCAACTGATGGGAGAGCCAGCCTGAATGCTAAAGACTGTTATTAGCAGATTTAGCCTAGAGATGTTTCAGAGTTGTCAGTTCTGATGTTCATAGGATTATATTTTCAAACATCATCACACATCCTCTATGACAGACTTGATTACTGTGATGAACTAGTTTTCTTCCTTTAAGAAATGTTCCGGTTGCAAAAATGATTCTGAAAGCATTGGTGAAACATGCCGGGCAAAACTGAAGTGACACCATCTCATTTGGGTGGCTCGTTTACCTTCCTGGGAGAGGCAGCCCAGTGTGGCAGAAGAGCACTGAACATGGAGTCTGCAGACCTAGGTTGTTAGCTTGCTGTCCTCTCCGTCTTAGTAGTGGTGACCTTGGGGAAGTCTCCAATCTTTGCATTCTCTGCTGCAGAATGCGACCAGTGACCAAGAGCGCCTTGCCAGGTTGCTCTGGAGATGAATTAAGGAAGGTGTGTTACAAAGTCTGAAATGCAGTGTGGGATTGAGGGGTCCCCAGGAAAGGAAGAAATCAAGCCATAACTCACTTATATAATCATTGATTTATTTATTTTGGTTCCCCAGTTTTATTCTAGAACATACTAAATATTCCTGATAAATGAATTTTTTTAAAGATTTTTATTTATTTGAGAGAGAGAGAGAGAGAGAATGAGAGCACCAGCAGTGGGGAAAGGCAGAGCAAGATGGAGAAGCAGGCTCCCCACTGAGCAGGGAGCCTCAAGTGAGGCTCGACACCAGGATGCCGAAATCAAGACCTGAGCCAGAGGCAGATGCTTAACCAACTGAGCCACCCAGGTGTCCCCACATAAATGAATTTTAATCTTCATCATCCTCCTCCTCATTCTAGTTAATCTGGAAATAACAAAGTTCTCTTTGCTATTCGCCACTCCACACAACCAGTCACACAGATTCTTCTTCTTCAGATGTTTTTGGTGAGATATTTCAAATCCTTTTTGGAAAAAGTCACCTCAGAAGTTACAGTAATCTTGCTGTCACTCCTTTCAATGGCTACAACCAAGATTCCCAGGTTTGCCGTTCACTTGAATTTTCTTTTTAAAGAAATGGCTCAAATTGGGCCGCAGCCATGAATCCATCTTCTACCGGGGTTGGGGGAGGGGGAGGAGGGGTCAGAGGTCAACTTCAGAATGTGCTTCTGTTTTTTGCCCCCCTCACTCCAACCTTTTTCATGAGCGTCATGGTGGCAGCTTGTATCACTTTGTTATTGTTATTATTATTATTTTGCTTAAACAAGAGGAGAAATCAGATATATAGTGAAAAATTTAACTGTATGTCCAATTTAACTGTATAGCCCCTTCTGGGCCGCGGGATTTTTAATATCAGGGATGACACCATGGTGTAAAAACCTGGCATCACCACCAGGAAGTGGGTGTTTCCCTTTGCTCGTTCATTCCTTCTGTAAATATTTCCTACCACTGACAGTGTGAGAGGCATGGGGAAGGGGTGATACAGACACAGTGCTGAGCAAGGCCAATGTGGTCCTTGGGCGGGGGGAGACAGATCGTAAGCAGCTACTCATCTGGATAACTTTGAATATAGATTGTGGAAAGTGCTCAGAGGAAAGCCACAGGGTGTCTTAAGAACTTAGAAATAGAGGTCTGATCAAGGCTGGGGATCAGAAAGACTTCTCTGGAAAAAGAAAAGAAAAAAAAGAAAAAAGACAAGACTTCCCTGAGATGCCTTTGAGTTCAGAGTGAAGAATGAATCAGAGCTAACTAGGCAAAGAGGGTCAGAAGGGCATTCCTGGAAAAGGCAAGAGCAAATGCAAAGGCCCTGGGGTGAGAGGAGGTGTGGAACCTTTGAGAAAGCAAAGGAAATCCAATGTGGCTGGAACAGAGTGGGACAGGATGAGCCTGGGGAGTGGGCCAGAGGGATTGGGTGGAAGCCAGATCACGTTGCACCTATGGGTGCAACCAGTGGGACCAGTGGGACCCTGTGGAAGGGTGTCCGGCAAGGGAGTGAACTGATTGCTATTTTCAAGAAGGTTCTCCTGGCTGCAGTGGAGAGAACAGATTAGAAAGAAGCATGAGCACCTGCAGAACACTGGTACATTAAACCTATAGTGAGCGGGGAGGGAGAGAAGCAGGTGGAGTCAAGGCATATTTCAGGAGGAAAAAATGCCAATCATTATAGAAAGGAGGGGGTGATCAAGGATGTCCTTCCAATGTAGTTACTTCTCATTTTGAATGACTCTCATCTTGAATGGCTCTTAAGTTATGTACGCTGTAAATATTATGACAGTAAATGATAGAAATGCATCTGTAGACTCTACAGTATTCCACCCAGTGTAATATCTGGATAATCTGAAATTTTTCATGATGGTTTCATGATGGTTCAAGGAGACTGGATGCTGCAGTTACCCTTCCTGATCCTGCAGAAAAATATTCCATGCATGCAGAGATCAGGACCCCAAAGGTGTGCTTGGTAAAAACCAAGAATGCAAGTGGGCAGGACACATCAGATCTGAGCCTTTAGGTGCTCACAGTTCATGGGGAAGCAAACATAATGTAAGTGGCCAGAACCCACTTGGGTCTGTCTACAAATGAGGTTATACCACTGCCAGGGAAACCTCCCTGGTGAGTTGCTCCTACCTGCTGAACAGCGTGACCTCAAGTCCCAGCACTGCCCACCATTCCTCCAGTCTAACCCCTGTGTCCCTGGGGGCATCTCACTGTCTTCACAAATTGTACCTTCCTTGGCCCAGTGCCACAGCTCCTTGGCGACATCCAGTGCCTACAAGCCACTTGTGGAGGCCTCTCACCACATTATTGCCAGATCTTTGTTCCTTGGGGCCCCCACGGGCCGTCATGGCCTCAGTCTTCACTGGGGAAGAAGGCCGCTCTGCCCCTTGCTCAGCGGGGCTCAGTGCTATGTGGGAGCTGACTTGTCTCGGCTGGTTAGCCACCTGTGTGCATGTCTTCCCGGCTTCCTGTTCTGTGATGTCACATTAGTAGTGTGAAATTGGCCATGACCGGAGTATCTACACCACAGTAATCCTTGAATGCTACACATCAGGATTTCTCCACCTCCCCATCAGAGAGCTTGTAGGTGAGCATTTCCCAGCACACCACCAACGAGGCCCAGAGCTCAGCAGTGGTGTCCTAAGCCCCACAAGTTTCCCTGTGAATAAAGCCCCCTAGCTTCCTACAGGGTTCAATCCCTGTGGGCAGACTTGGAGACAGTGACAACATGGTCCCCTCAGCTCCCATTCCCTAACTAACACACCCAAGTACCAGTACGTTAAACATCTCACAGTCTGGGGACTGTGGCCCTTACAAGCATCCGGCAGGGGTGGGCTCTGAGTCCTGGCTTTGAATCATAGTAGGGACCCCTGTAATTACATAGCTGCGTGTTAGAGGAGACTGGATATACTTTGGTGTTGGGTTTTTTTTTTAATTGTCTTTTATTTATTTATTTTTATTTTTTATTAACATACAATGTATTATTAGCCTCAGGGGTACAGGTCTGTGAATCTCCAGGTTTACACACTTCACAGCACTCACCATAGCTCATACCCTCCCCAATGTCCATAACCCAGCTACCCTCTCCCTAACCCCCTACCCCCAGCAACCTTCTGTTTGTTTTGTGAGAGTAAGAGTCTCTTATGATTTGTCTCCCCCTCCAATCCCATCTTGTTTGATTTTTTTCCTTCCCTACCCCCAAAACTCCACATGTTACCTCTCAAATTCTTCATATCAGAAAGATCATATGATAATTGTCTTTCTCTGATTGACTTATTTTGCCCAGCATAATACCCTCTAGTTCCATCCACGTCGTGGCAAGTGACAAGATTTAATTTCTTTTGATGACTGTGTGGTTTTTGTTTTTAAAGATTTTATTTATTTATTTATTTATTTTGTGAGATAGAGAGAGATAGAGAGAGGGCAAGCACAGGCACCAGTTGAGGGAGGGGTAGAGGGAGAAGGCAAGAGAGAGAATTCTGAGCAGACTCTGTACAGAGCATGGAGTCCTATGCAGGGCTCGACCTCATGACCCTGAGATCATGACCTGAGCCAACACAAAGAGCAGGACACTCAACCGATTGAGCCACCCAGGCACCCTTACACTTTGGAGAGACACTAAGAGGAATATTCCAAGGTTCTAGAGGGTCACAGTAGAGAGAATCCCTCCCTGCTGGAAATAGCATGGAACCATTAGGAGGAGCGGCACTCATTCCTTCAGTGAGCAACTCACTCATAGCAGGCCCTGTGTTCATGGGATTATGGTAAAGAGTAAGGCATATTTATTCTACACCTGCACTGCTCCGTGGGTTCACCCCTAGCCTCATTCAAGAGCATTGAAAATGTGGCAGGTGCAGAAGTAAAACACACCAATTTCAAAGACCTAGTACCCCCCAAAATGTACAGTATCTCATTAATAATTTTTATATTGATTACCATTGAAATGATATTACTGTGGGTACATTAGGTTAAAAAGTTTATCGTTGACATTAATTCTGTGCATTTCTTTTTAACTTTTTAAATATGGTTGCTGGGTTATTTAAAATGACATGTGTGGTTCGTGTCTATTGATCACCACGGTTTAACCTTGGAAGTTGCTCCTGGCCCAGTGGTACAGACTTCCAGTCAAGTCAGTTGGGCTGGACCTCAAAAGACAGAAAAGGGTTGGGAAATCAGAGACAGTGGGAGCAGAAAGGAGAATGTTTCATAGAAATGAGCATTCGGACCCTGCCCTCTAAGAGGAGTAGGACATCAGTTTTGACCTAAAAAAACTATACCTCTAAGAAGTTTTCCTCAAGACGCAGTGGTGATTATAAGCCAAGACTTGGACCCTATTAGAGCACTCATGGAAACATGGTTTGTCTTGGTGCGGGCAGGGGAAAAACTAGAAATAACCGAAACATCCAGTGCTTGGACTGAGCTAAACAAATTTTGGTGCATCTATACAGTAGAATTATTGGCAGCCATTAGAAATAGTTGTTACAGAGAACTATATAATGACATAGAAAATTGTTTGTAATATATTGTTTAGTGAAAAGGAGGCAGATTGCAAAGATTTTCATGGCAAATCCTCACTTTTGATAGCATATGTTTAAATACATAAAGACCAGAAGAATGTACTCCAAAGAGTCAGCTGTGGTGTCTCTGGGTAGAATTCTTTCTCTTTGCTTATTTTTCCTTTTCCAAATTTTCTACAGTGGATATATATTACTTTAGGTCTCATTTTGGTTTTGTATTTGTTTTGTTTTGTTTTGTTTTGTTTTTAAGAAAGACTTAAAAAACATATTAACTTTGAAAGACCTGACTTTATTCCAGTCTTGGCCCTTACTAGCCAAGGGACTTTGGCTAATAAGCTCTTGGACTCACTTTTCCCATCTGTACAATAGGATATACAAATACTTGGCTCACAACGTTGTCATGAGGACCAAGGGACACATGCCTACCTGGCACGGTTCCCAGCACCTGTAGGCTCTCAGCCATTATTAATACTCTTCTCCTTTCTTTCCCCTTCTATCTTAGATGGATCCTGATTCTCACTTAGAAGTGAACAGAGCAGGGAAGGGAGAAAAAAATGGAAGTAAACCTCAGAGGCCTTGAACACGTCCTGCTCTCCTGTGAGCCTCAATTTTCTGAGCCTGGAGGAACTCCTTTGTCCTCAATGCCAAACTCTAGCAGGTTGGGTCCCCACTAGTTGGGGCCCAATTAACTGAGGGCATGTTATGTCATTTCATCTGAGTAGGCAAGAAAAAAACGCAGAGGGTATTGCCTATCAGAGGCTATAGGCCAGCCGGAAAAATTCTTGAGGTCTGAGACCTTACGGTACGTACAGTGAACGACTTGTGACAGGTCAGCTTTAGACTGTGGCTCTAGTAGACCCTTAGTGTGATAACAGGAAGAAAGAAGAATTTTGTATATGCTTCTCCATGTATGATCTACATACGTAATACATGGGCACGAGTGTTTTTACAAGCCCATAGTATGTGATGAAACAGTGACCCAGATTCTCCCTTAGGCACACAGCGTCTTTAATAGGCCCTACGTAGTGGTAGTTAATCCAGAGAACCACTGTCAATTCCCCTTCAGCAATCTGGCAGGGACCCTGGGTGTGTATGAGTTCCAGAGTACTTTCCGAAATGTACCAGAAAGATTCCCTGTTCATCCTCAAATTGAGTAATTCTTTCAACTGGCTTATAGGGAGCTGCCTCAGTAATCTGAGTTTAATGACCTTAGCCACTGGACAGCTGTCTTAGGAATTAAAGTCTCTTGTGAACAGAGTATTCTGAGGTTCTAAACTCCCATGTAAGGGCAACATGTCCCATTTCCCCCCAGCAAGGGCTGTGGAGATGCACAGCTTGGTGTCTTCTCCTGGGGCGCATTCTCCTCAGCCCAGCTTGTGTGAGAAGTAGTGACCGTCACAAGAAGTGGGATTTATCACGTGGCTCCCCCAAGGGACAGTCGTGGGCCTCAGCTGGGGCTGAGCTCCGTGCCTCCGTTCACCTGGAGGATGATGAGGATGTTGGCTGGCATGGTCAGAGCAGGGGCTCGCCGATCTCTGACGTCTCTTGTGACTCTGAAGTAACGAAAGAGAAAAGTTTTTCAAGATGGGAACCAATATTTACTAAGCACCCAAAGTATAGAATTTCCCTAGGCGCAAGCCCTGCTTATGGAGCAGACGTGCTTAGTACCATTTTATGGAGAAGAAGCCAGTTGAGGAGGCCATGCCGCGTGCCCAGGCTCACGGGCTGGGAGGTGACGACTGCGCTGAGGTTCATGAGGTAGGAAGTGACAACTGTGTCCAGGTTCACAAGCTGGGAAGTGACAACTGTGTCCAAGTTCACAACATGGGAATTGATGACTGTGTGCAGGCTCACAAGGTGGGAAGTGACAACTGTGCCCAGGCTCAACAGGTGGGAAGTGATGACTGTGTCCAGGCTCACTAGGTGGAAAGGGACAGCTGTGCCCAGGTTCACAAC
>NC_081565.1:32341425-32503223 GCF_022355385.1 Mustela nigripes
GTGGGAAGTGACGACTGTTCCCAGGCTCATGCGATGGGAAGTGACAACTGTTCCCAGGTTTACAAGGTGGGAAGTGACAACTGTGTCCAGGTTCACAACAGGGGAAGTGAAGACTGTGTCTAGGCTCACAAGGTAGGAAGTGACGACTGTGCCCAGGCTCATGAGGTGCAAACTAACAGCTGTGTCCAGGTTCACGACGTGGGAAGTAACAACTGTTCCCAGGCTCATGCAATGGGAAGTGACAACTGTGCCCAGGTTCACAAGGTGGGAAGTGACGACTGTTCCCAGGCTCATGCGATGGGAAGTGACAACTGTTCCCAGGTTTACAAGGTGGGAAGTGACAACTGTGTCCAGGTTCACAACAGGGGAAGTGAAGACTGTGTCTAGGCTCACAAGGTAGGAAGTGACGACTGTGCCCAGGCTCATGAGGTGCAAACTAACAGCTGTGTCCAGGTTCACGACGTGGGAAGTAACAACTGTTCCCAGGCTCATGCAATGGGAAGTGACAACTGTGCCCAGGTTCACAAGGTGGGAAGTGACAACTGTGCCCAGAGAAGGGCAGAGTCCAGATTTCGGGCCCAACATCAACCACCTCTAATGCCCATGTTCATTTTACACTCTTGTCTACTCCCCGACCACTCTCGGTGGAATCCTTTGGAACCTCAGTTTGCTCTGTCACACCAGCCATGTTGCCACAGAAAAATCTATACAGGTATCATCTCCACTCCTCTCTTCACCTGCTGAGCTCTGCTGACTCTGTGAACTCCCAAGTGTCTCCTCTCTCCTCTCTCTCCTCTGCCCCTCATCTCTTCTGAGTCTCACATCTACACTCACCGGATTATTCTTCCTAAATAATCTCTGACCACATTGTTCCTTATTAATCACCTTCCATGGCTCCATACTGCCTACAGAATAGAGCCTGCCATCTTGGGAGCTCACCACCAGCCATCACTGTGTACAGGCTATTTCCTCTCAGGCTGCTGTTCACACAGAAGGGATATTAGCTACTCTCCCACACACACCTCACATTTTCAACATTCACAGCTGTGCTTATGGGCTGTTGTGTGTTTTTGTTGATGTTTTTTTCACTATCATCTTCTCAACCATGCCTTTATTCAACAAGTAATTGTTGAGAACTTACTAATGGGCCAAGCATCGTACTGGAAGCCAGGAATACAGCATGAACCAAACAAACAGAAATCCTTTCCTTCAAAGGGTTTACAGCCCAGTGCAAAGAGAGAGTCAGTGATGGGCATATTAAGTAAGTAAATTATGTAGTATGTGAGAAGGCAGCAGTGCTATTTAAGAAGAAAAAAAGAAAGAAATGTGCAGGAAGGGAAGGAGAATTGGAAATGGCGCCAGTGGAGAGGGAGCAGGGAGAAGTTTTAAACAGCACGGCCAGAGGAGGCCTCTCTGGGAAGGTGGTACATGAGAAAAGACTTGAAGAAGGGGTGAGAAGGTCCGTGTTATGACTAGGGGAGAAGTGATCCAGGCCGGGGGACAGCCAGCGTGAAAGCCTCGGTTAACAGTGTCTCCAGCACTTGGGGTTAAGGGAAGCTTCTACTTCCGGCCAAGATGGAGGAGTAACAGGGACTGGCTTTACGCTCTTGCCTTAAGCAACTAAAACACCAGTCAAATCATGGGAAACAACAGTTTTCCAACTCCGGACTACAGACAGCAGAGGAAAATGACCCCTGAGCGAAGGGACACAAAGAACATGAGCCTTAGGATTGCCCAGACACAGCCCTGCAGTCCACCAAGTTGACAACATGAATTGAGACAGTTGAAATTTTGAATTAAGAGAGACCAAGGAGGGGCGCCTGGGTGGCTCAGTGGGTTAAAGCCTCTGCCTTCGGCTCAGGTCATGATCCCAGGGTCCTGGGATCGAGCCCCATATCGGGCTCTCTGCTCAGCAGAGAGCCTGCTTCCTCTTCTCTCTCTCTCTCTGCCTGCCTCTCTGCCTACTTGTGATCTCTGTCTGTCAAATAAATAAATAAAATTAAAAAAAAAAAAAAGAGAGACCAAGGATGCTAGAATTTGCAGGCAGAATAGCGGAGGGAAGAGAGACAGGGCAGCAGACAGCTCCGAGGGGCCACCTCAGGTCTTCAGCTGCGGACTCGTCAGCATGTGCTGATGTAGTGAGGAAACCACCCGAGACCAGGGAAAGTACCAGCCGAAATCAACATGCAGGGGGATCCTCAGAGCTCCTGCAAGGCCAGGAATCGTTTGTGTTCGCATCAACCAGGGTGAAAAATTTCAGAAAGGGAGATACTCAGGAGGCTGTAGTCCCAGTAGTCAACCCTAGATTAAAGATGGCTCTGGGCCCACCCAAGAAAGCCTAGAAGCAAAGCTTAAAGGGGTCAAGCTCATTTCAAGTAACTTAATCATGCCCCAGACAAAGCTTAAACATATTTAAAGGAATATTCAAAAATATCTAGCACCCAGGGTGTGTCTGATTTCTCATCAAAAATAACCGAGCAGGCAAAGAAGCTGGAGTGTGTGGGAAGTGCAAGGGGGCCAGCGTAGCTGGAACCGAGTCAGCGAAGGGAGACACCATCAGAGAAATCAGAGGCCAGATTTCACGGGTCCCGGCAAGCCCTGCAAGGTCTTTGGCTAACTCAGCAGTCAGGAGAAGATGCTTTCTTTCTTACCTCCCCTACCAGACCAAAGGGTGCCCCTGCTTTTTTTTTCTAAACTTGCTGGGGACCATGGAGTGATTGCCCTACCTTATCAGGGTAGCCTTGAGCACACATCTGCCACTCCCAGCCTTCCCACTGTCCTCCCGGGAGGATCGGCTCAATGCAGAAGCAGGAAGAAGGGAAAGTATGGGAGAGAGGGGTAAGAAAAGTACTAAAAAAAGGGTATTTCCCATTTGGGATGAGAAAGGGCCAGGGGACTTGCTTCAGTCCTGCCTTCCAGTCTGAGACTGTGCCCCTGAAAGATGTGTGACTTTGGAAAATCTTCCTAACCACCATGACTTGTTTGCTTGTTTGATGAAAATTAATAATGGCGTGCCACCTACTTCTAAAGGGGGTTTGAAGCAGCTTTCAGTAACAGGCTTATATACAGCGAGGCCACTGAAACAGAAGTCAAAAATCTAAAATCATGCAATGTGAAGATGAAATACATTCTGAAAACCTAGGCTGGTAGAGTGGGCTTAACAATGAGTTTAAATGAACTCGCTGCCAAATGATAAAGAGAACAGGACCTCGTTTTCTCCACCTGTAAAATGGGGTTAATGCTACCCCAGAGAGCCACTATGAGGATCACCAAGGCTGTCTAAATGGGAATGTGTCTTTAGGACTCTTCTGGTGCAAGTAATAGAAAACCGTCCTTACCCAAAGATAACAGTGAAGTCCAGGACGAGGCCTCTCCCTCTCTCCATCGCTGGGACTGCTTCCTTCCGTGCCAGCTCCACCCTCAGCCTCTGCACAGTTACTTCCGGATCCCACTGTCACTCGAGTCCAGCAAAAGAGGGAGCTCATTTTCCCCATTAGTGCCAACAGAATCCCTGAAAGTCAATCCCCTTAGCTTTGATTGGCTGGTTTGGGTCACGTGCACTTGCCTAAACCAATCACTATTGCCAGGGGACCACACTGATTGGCTTAGTTTAAGTCATGTGACTCTTGACTTTATACATGTGGTTCACACATAAAGAAAGTTTCATAGAACTTGAAGGTAGAGTGAGGCCAGAGGAATCTCAGAGGGGGCATTTCTCTTTTCTCTGCCTCTCTTCCAACGGCTCCATTCTCTCCCCTTCTCTGTGCCCTAGGATCTCTCCCCTTCTCTGTGCCCTAGGAAGCAGTTCCCATGGTCAGCATTACTCAGGGTCCCTTGTGCTCAGCTTCTGGTTGGCTTTAGCCAGTGGGGAGTACAGGCAAGAGATTGGAGGCCAAGAGGAGAGAGAGAGAGGTCAGGGTGCAGCCCTCAGCCTGCCTTTGGTGCTCTATCTCTTGAAATAAATATGCCCTTCCTCCAAGGCTACTCCTCCTCAGTGTCTCCCACTCCTGTGAAGCTCTGAGGACACGATTTCTTCCCTAGCTCCTCTGCTCTGAGTTATATAACAGCTCCTGCCGTTACTAGTCCATGGGCACAACACTGTCTTTTGGCTGCCCTCATGATCTGTTCCCCCACACTGTGGTAGTCCTTAATTAAGGGTCTTCCTTTGAACCATTCAGGGTGAATTCTCTTACTTCCTGTGACCCCTGTATTTGTTATCTCTTGCTTTATAGCAAATTATCCTAAAGTGTAGTAGCTGCAAGCAACAGTCAAGATTTATTATCTCATGTAGTTTCTGTGAGTCAGGAATTCAGGGGTGACTTAGCTGCAAGGTTCTGGCTTAGGGGCTTTAATATTTGTAATTGTAGGCAAGGTGGGACTACAGTCATCCTAGGGCCTCTTGGGGTAGGAGACTTGTTTCCAAGGTGGCTCGTGAACATGGCTGGCAAATTAGTGGTGGCTGTTGGCAAAAGGACTTGGGTTTTCACCACGTGGACCTCTCTCCATAGGGCTGCTTGGATGTCCTTATCACACAGTGGCCGGCTTCCACCAGCGTCAGTGATCCAAAAGAAAGCAAGGCTGGAGCGTCAGTGTCTTTGTGCGGCCTAACTTTGGGAGTCACTCTCTGCCATTTCTGTAGTAGCCTACTGGTTACAGACAGCAGCCCTGTTCAGTGTGGGAGGGGACTGTACAGGTTGTCAGTATCTGTAGGTGAGAATCACTGGGGCTATCTTAGAGAGTGGCTCTCACAGCCCTGACCAACATCATCTCTAAATTAAAATCAGGGTACTATGATCATTCAAAGGGGGACCAGCTGGTGGGCAAGAAAAGAAATGTCCACTGCACAGTGTTTGACGGCCATCCACCAGATGCCAGTCCTATCAATACAGGGACTTCACTAGCTGGACCCATCCGTGGGGCAGGGGTCTTAAAAGAGTCCCTGTGGTTGGGAATAAAGACCCTCGCAAGCCCAGGCCAGAGGTGGGAGGGAGGAGACAACCCATCTTAAGCAAAAAGGTTCTTCGATTTATCTCTCCGAGCTTCAGCGGGCCTCACTCCAGCCCTGAAAACAGCCTCGGACACCCACCGCGTTTGTTCCTGGTCCAAGCCCTGCGTTTCTCAGCCGTCGTTCTGCTTTCTGCTGCTAGAAGGAGCCTCCTGACCCTCCGCAGCTCGAGGCCGCCTCAGTAGGTGGGGCTGCCAACACTGCCCTTCCTTTCCTTTCTGGTTTTCCCCCTGCTGACTCCTGTCTCTATCCTTCGCAGGAGAATTAGTGGAAGATTTTTTTAATTGATGGAAGGTTTTTAGACTTAGCCCATGAAGCCAACTGAATAGTCCCCAGTCCCCATATGGAGCCCTCTGGGTTTCAAATAGGGGAGCTGAGCCAAGAGGGAGAACAGGTTCTCAATCGGGCACACCAGGGACACCTTGCTGCCAGCCCAGCCCGCTGTTTCCAAGGTGAGACTGGTGACTCACCAGGCCAGAGAGCTGGGGACCGCTGGGGCTGGGAAGAGCCTGGGAGACTGTCACATCGGTACTCCTTGCCCTTGGCCTGCCTCATACGTATGCCCTCATGCGTGTCCACACTTAGACATATCCATGCTTTGGCAGATGAAAACTCACACCCAGACTGTTGTACAGATGGAGAAACCAAGACACAGTAAAGATTAAGAGAGCTTCCTGCCCAACGCTAGCCTCGATGTCAGCCTCGATGTCAGCTAACCTGATGTCAGCCATTGGGGCTTGGAAAGGTTCTCAGGAAGCCCCATCTCTCAGTTTAGGGATGACCAAAACCAACCTCAAGATTTCTTCACATTCCTGCGGGCTTGCCCTCTCACGGTCCTGCTTGTGCTGAATTCATTCAGAATTTGGACCATTCCAGATCCCTGAGGTTTTGTTTGTTTGTTTTTTTTTTTTTTTTCCCTCAGCTCTGGGCCCCATGGATCCATGCCTGGAATGCAGACCCCTCCTCCATTATGACAGTCACACAAAACAAAAACGAACAGACCTGAAAGCCATCCCCTTTTATGAGGACTTGTGAGGGGTTCCAGGGAATATTTGGGGGTTAGGGGGAGGGGGTTTGTACCATAGAATGTCATTTGAATGACTTCAAGTTGGACCTTATTCCTGATCTAGTTCATGCTCTGCCACTCCCCCCCGCCCCCCGTCTTAGGGACCACTTTCCCTGTCGTGGTCTCACTAGGCCTCCCACCCCTCTTGGACCTCCTTCTCTGCAGAGGATAGCTCCTTCCTCTTCTCCCTTCTTCTTACCTTCCACCCAGGAGACTAATCAAGGTTCCCTCCTACACCAAGATCATTTCCTCTTAGGAGAAATTCTGGACCCAGCTTTCAGATAATACAAACTTGATCTTCTTACACACTAGGAGACTGCCACCCAAGGGACAAGGGGGCCCTGAGCTAGAGTCCAGGCGGCCCACCTCCCAGCACAGGGCCCTTCCTGAACCCCCTGTCCCTGAGCTCCATAGCCCTGCCCATTTTTCCTGTACCATTCCTCTGCTGGGCACCTTTCTCTCGCTTTCCCTGGTCACCCTGCAGCCGAGCCCTCTGGCCTCAGGCATACCTGGACTGCTGTGGTGCCAGCTGCTTTGTTTGAGCCCTGCCCCCCAAACCCCCCACCCCAGGCCAGCCTGCTTGAAGTAAAGATTCCAACAGATTGCAAATTGCCTGTCTCAGACTTTCAGGTCGGCCGGTCAGCAATTTGGTTTTCCTGGTGGAGACTAATCTATTTAACAAAAATAGAACCTACAGTAAAGCAAAATTAAATATTTCTAAACATGGCGATGCTGGCCTCTGTAATTGACCAGGAAACTCGAAGAGGGGTTGGGGGTAGGGGCAAGAATCCTGGAGGAGGGTCTCATGGTGTATGGCTTTAGGGAGACAGAGCCCAGCTGGCCACCCCGGAAGCTGGGCAAAGACCCCACTCACTGATCAGGGCAGGTACCCGCTGCTGACTGGGCAAGTAAGGCGTGGACCATCTGTCTGCCAAACCAGAAAACCGTTCTCCCCTTCTTTGGCTTCCACAGCCTTCACACTGGACAACTCTAAACCCTATGGGTTCCACCTCGTTCCCATCTTGGGAATTATGGAGTCTTCTCCAGCCATGTCCTCCTATCTCACTTGGACTCCACAATTGCTTCCAACTGGCTTCCTTGCACCCAGTCTCCTCCTTGTGCCTATCCATTTTCCACAAGCACCAGAGCAGCTTTTTTTTTTTTTCTTCAGCTTTATTGAGGCATGCTTAATAAATAGGATTTATATCTATTTAAGGGGTACTCTTTGATGATTTGATACACTGTGACATGATCGCAAACATCAAGCTAATTAATGTAGCCATCATAGCCATCCCCTACAGTTTTCCATTCTCTCTCTTTCTTGCTTTCTTTCTCTATAGTGAGAACCCTTAAGATTTACCCTCTTAGCACTTTGCAAGTTTACAGCATAATACTACTACCTGCAGTCCCCATGCTGTCCATTAGCTTCCCCAGAACTTATTCATTCTGTGTAACTGAAAGTAGGGACCCTTTGACCATCATCTCCCCATTTCTCCCTCCCTCCAGCTCCCAGCAGTCACCATTCTACTCTCTGCTTCTAGGAGTCTGACTGTTGTAGATCCTACACATAAGTGATACGATGCAGTATTTGTCTTTCTGTGTCCTTCTTATTTCAGGTAGCATAATGTCCTCCAGGTCCATCTGTGTTGTCACAATTGACAGAATTTCCTTCCTTTTTTTGTTGTTGTTAAAGATTTTATTTATTTATTTGAGAAAGAGACAATGAGAGCGAGCAGGAGAGAGGAGGAGGTCAGAGGGAGAAGCTGACTCCCCGTGGAGCTGGAGCCCGATGCTGGGAGCCCAATGCGGGACTCGGTCCGGGAACTCTGGGATCATGACCTGAGCCGAAGGCAGTCGTCCAACCAACTGAGCCACCCAGGCGCCCCAGTTTCCTTCCTTTTAAAGAAAATGTTGGACGTGTTACCTCTTGGTTTATAATAACCCTTCTACGGCCCCCGTTTACAACATGAGGTCCAAAGCTCTCCCTGATTCGGTTCTTGCCTTCCTTTCTTCCATTAACCTCCCCTACCACTTTCATATCCCCACCAGCTGCCTTGCCCTTCCTTCTGGTCCTTCACAGAGCCAAGCTCTCTCTTGCCTCCAGGCCTTTGCATATGCTTTTCCCTCCACCTAGAACATTCCTCTCTCATCCTCTTTGCCTGCCTAACTGACACTCACTCTTTCCTGTCCCCTCCAAGCCCTTCCTTGAGAGAGTGCCCTTCCTTTCATCCTCATACCTCTGTATCCACCCTCTCCTACCAACTATCACACTGCCTTGTAACTATCTTTTTTTTTTTTTTTTTTTTTTTTTTTTGCTGGTCACCTTCCTTAGCCTGGGAGCTTCTCGAAGACTAGGACTTTGGCTTAATCATTGAGTTTCCCCAGGGTCTAGCAAGGGCATGCTGTGTCCCAGAGTAACCACTCAACAAACACAGCATATGACACCTGTCTCCTCACTTTCTTTTTTTAAGATTTTATTTATTTATTTGACAGAGGGAGATCACAAGTAGGCAGAGAAGCAGGCAGAGAGAGAGTGGGAAGCAGGCTCCCCACTGAGCAGAGAGCCCAATGCGGGACTTGACCACAGGACCCTGAGATCATGACCTGAGCCAAAGGCAGAGGCTTAACCCACTGAGCCACCCAGGCACCCCTGTCTTCTCACTTTCTATGAGAAAACTGAGGCCCAGAGAGAGGAAGGAGCATAACTAGGGGCACACAGGTGTTCGTAACAAGACTTGAACTAGAGCCCTGAACCTCACACTCTAAGCCCAGAACCCCTTCTGGCTTAATTGCATAGAAACAGTCTCAGCCAACATCATTCAGCTCCTGGGGACACAGACCCCAGCACCAACATCTTGCAGGGTTTTCTGGATCCCTCAACCTGTGATCACCTTTGGGTCTTCATGATAACCAGCTCGTCTGTTTTGGCCTCTTTGTCTCTCTGGGTCCAGAGCAGAGTAGAGCAGGCAATTTGGGGAACCCGCATGAGCCCCTTCTCTACAGCTCTTCGCGCTCTGATAGGAAGTCCCTTTCCCCATTCCTGAGAAGAGATTCTCACCCACCTCTTGGTGCGGGTTTTTACCCGCTTTTTTTTTTTTTTTTTTTACCAAGTTTTTGGTTTTTACTAAGTTTTAGTTTTTACTAAGCTTTTCTTCCTCACATTTTTTACTCTGGAAGCCCAAGGGGACTGACTTGGCCACCAGTGTGCTGGAGCTGGATCCTATTGGCTCCCAAGAGAGCCAAGAGCTACTTGTTAAATGATGCAGAATCGATGAGCCAGGTGTGAAATGGTAGATAGCTGGAAGTCTGCTTGGTGCGAGTATTTACATTGTAGAAATCCCCATACAAATCAGGGCTTCCTACCCTGCCCCCACCAAGAGCCTATTGTTAAACATTAATCAACACATCCCTGACTAGATCCCTCCCCTCCACCAAGGCTACTGAGGTCTCACTCTGATCCCCTGCAAAGAGCTCATTCTCCCATCAGTGACTGGTTCTTCTATAAGGAGGCAGGGGAGCATGTGGTTAGAGGCATAAGCTTGAAGTCCTCCTTGTCTGGAATGAATCCCGGTGCTGCCCACTGGTCACGTGACCCCAGGCAAATGTCTTCTCGCACTGCCTCCCTTTTCTTCATCTGTAAAACAGAGATAATGATAACCCACAGTGCACTGCCTTGGGGTTGCTGTTGAGAATTGATTCATGAAGAACAACTCCCGAGAAAAAAATATCTCGGATAATGTACACAAATGTTTCAACAGAGCTAAAAATAACATGAAGAGTGTTATCTCTGTGCGTTCTGCAGTAGGAAACTGGAGAAAAGAGTCCAGAAAGAGCTCGTCCCAGGTACCCTTCCTAGAAAACGGCAGAACACAGCCTCCATCTGTGTCTTTAGACCCCTTGCTCATGGCTTTTCCCCTTCTTCTAAGTGGAGGGGAGATGTACTTATATTTGCATGGATCTCTGGCTCTTACTCACAAAAACTTGAAGCTGTCAGTAAAAATTAATCTATTCCAAGAGAGAGTATTATTTTGTTGGTGATGATGTTGCTATTTTTGCCTGTAAAAAACATGCCTTCTTATAACATCTTTTCAAAAAAAGTTTTTAATCAAGTTTTTCTCTTAGGAAAATAATACATATTCATTATAGGATATTGGAAAATATCCAAAAGTCAAAAGAAGAAAAAGCCATAATCACACAACCTAATAACCAACAAGCATTAACATTTTTATTTGGTGGGAGTGATTTTCACATCATTGTGCATGTACTGTAAATATAATTTTTATGCTTTTTTACTAAAGTGATTAGTTAGGATAAGTACCACTAGCTGCTGTAACAACGATGTCTCAGAATCTTAGAGGATCAACGCAGTAAAACTTGATGTTTCTCATATGAGTCCAAAGTGGATGTTTCTGGTTGGTGGAAATTCTTTCCACGTGATGATTCATGGACCCAGGCTCTTCCATCTCGGGTCCCCTCTGATCCTAGGGCCTCAGAGTTCACTGAAAGATGCTTTGAATCTAGTTGATAGATGGGGGAAGTGAAGGAGAGTGAAGGGTCTTGTGGGAGGTTTTCATGGCCAGATCTGGCGTATCATATGCCACTTCTCCCCACATTTCTTTGTCTGGAACTGCCACATGGCCACACCTAACTGTAAAGGTGGTTAGAAAATGCAGTTTAACCATGTGCCCAAGGGGAAAAGGAACTGGATTTGGTGAACAGCTAACCAGTGTCTGGAACAGTCAGAAATCACTTTTTCCAGTCTTTTGTAATTTTTATAATAAAATGCTCAAGGATGTAGAACTTAGATCAAGTCACCCCTTGGTTAAAACCCTTTGGTCACTTTCCTTACATTTGAAGTTAGAGTCAGCATTCTTGATACAGCCTGTAAGGTTCCACATGACCTCACACATGTCTACCTTGCCAATCCTTTCTCATGCTTATCTCCTCCTCGATGACCTCTTACAGCTTCGCTGGGATCTTTCAGCTCCTCTGGTTTCCCAATCTCTCTTTGACTTGGGAACTTTGCACATATAATCCCTCTTCCCAGGACCATCTCTCCCACGCTCTTAGCTAACTCCTTCTGATCTTGGTGGAAATGCCACCTCCCCAGAAAAGCCCTCCTTGGCCCACAATCTACATTAAGTTCGTGTTGTAGCTCTCAATCATAGCTCCCTATTCTTCTCCTTTGTGTCACTTACTGTAGTGACCACTTATTGTGTGTGTAGTAAGTGATTGTAGTATCACTTATTGTAGTTTGTAATTATATATTTATCGGTATATTTACTGTTTAATGCAGCCATTAAATACTGCATTAAACAGTAAACATGGAGACTACACACTCCACGCAATTTAGAACCATATTGACTTTGCTCACCCTTTATCTGGTGCCTGCCCTGCACGTGCCCAACCCATGTTAGCTGCCTCTCAGTGCTGGTTGGTTGAAAGCTTGTATCATAATATTATCATGTGTCTATCTGTTTATGTGGCTATTGCCCTATATTGTGGACATTTCTTCCGTGTCTGATATTTTGCTATTCTAAACAAGCTGGACTCTTGTATTTTGACTAGAAGGAAAGAGGAGTTGGTCCCACCCCTCTTGGCCCCTCTACCCCGCCATCTTCTCTTCATCTCTCTCCCCTCCATTGCACCTAGCCTTACCTTAGACCACCATTCACTCTGTGGCTGGTGACCACTGGAACCCTTTGGGCCATCTGATCACGGTCCCTCAGAAGGATGCCCCTCCATTTACTACACACCAGCAGCAGGGTGGTTTTGGGGCTTGCCACACCTCCCATCCTTCCTCTCCTCTTAATTCCCTACAAACCCATGACTCAAAACTCAATGAATGCATCAAACTTTTTTCTCCAGGCTTGGGCCTTTTCGAAGCACTTCATTTAAGAAAATATTTTAAATAGTCTGCAAAATATGAGTTATTTTAGACTAAGGCACAGGCAAAAAAAATATATATATATATATATACATATATTTTCACCTTTGTAGAACATGTGGGTGGACCTACACAATTGTTTGATATTCTCTTTTAAGTCCTGCCATCCCTTGGAAAACAGAAGACAACTTCCTCTTCAAGCCTACATGATGAGGGCCTTTACCCTTGAGGGTAAAACCCGACCCGCATTCAAACCCTGGTGTTTACTCCAAGTCCTCATTATTTATTTGAGACCAGCATGGTCCCGGTTGGAGGGCTGGCAGCAGAACTGTCCAAGATGGGTTTGGATCATCTACACAAATAGCAGTGAGACATGTCAGGGCAGATCATGTTTCCCCACAGCACAGACCGAGCCCTCAGATGAGCGTGCGTGCTCACACCTCCCAGAGACGAATGCAACTGCCGGAGACAAGAGTGCACTTAGGGACATATTAAAGACAGAAATCCTTCCCTAAAGATGCCATGATCTGAGGCACTGTGTCCCTCAGTGGGCCCAGGGCCCCACTCAATTGGGCTGAGATCAGCGAGTCTTCATTCTGTCCAGCCTCCAGCTCCAGCCCAACATCAGGACATGTCCGGGGCTGGGCATCCCTGCCTTCCACCGTGAAATTGAAAGAGCCCCCCCCCCCCCGCCAAAAAATTCCAACATAGGGTTTGACCCATACAATTCATGACCTGCTATTGGCATAGATCTTACTTGTGCTTAGCAGTGAAACATTACAAATGAACAATGGGAACAATTAATTTTTCTGTGTGCAGGCTGCTGGAATCTTTAGTGTACATTTCACTCTCCACTGGTTTTCCTGCGGATTCTGAGCTGACACCAGGTGAAATTCTGCTAACTAGGATTACCTGGAGGAATTATGGGTCACCCTTTATTCGAGGCAGCTCTGCATTATGCCTTTTTCATAAATGCCTCCTTTAATGCTCACAAACAATCCTGACAAGTGGGGATCGAGCTTCCTATTTTTCAAAGAGGAGAATGGACACTCAGAAATGCTCCGTGACTATCCGGGGTCACGCTACAGGCAGTGTTGACTCTTGTCTGGTGAATGCTAAAACTGGAGTTTTTTTCCCACGTGTCACATTTTTGAATTCTGAAGATTTCCCTGACAAAGAAATACAGCTTTCTTGCCCCCGATTCAACCTGAACCATTCATTTGGATTGACTTTTATGAAACAGACTGTCTTCTTTGGCATTAGTGACATCTCTTTCAGGGGGAAAAAAAAGTTCCTTAGAAATTATCCATTTGGTGGCTTTACTTCCATTATTTTATTTGCATTCCAGATCTGCTCTGTGATCATTCTTTATAAGCTCCTCAGAAGTTAGAATCCATTATCAATCAGCATGCTGTCAAAAAAACAGACAACCCCTTCAGGCATTTCAGAAGGAGATTTAATACAAGGAACTGGTTACAGCTTGGGGTAACCAGGTCATGTCCGGGGTCAACCACCCTTTGGGTTGCAAAGGGTGGAGGAGCGAAACAAGAAGGTGCTGTCCTCGGAGATAAGTATTTGCAGAAATGACCATGCCCCTTGGGCTGCAGGAATAAAAGGGGAAACGGTGTGGCCACTGCCTTGGAAATGCACAAAATGCACGAAGTGGTATCTCTTCTCCACAGCGTGCTGATTGATAATGGATTCTAACTTCCAAGGCGTTTATAAAAATGACCCCAGAGCCGATTAGGAATGCAAATAAAATAATGGAGACCCAAGGGCACGGGCCTCTGAGGCTCCTGCAGCCACTGTTTGTGCTGCTCTGGGGCCTCCCCCCCCACAAGCCACTGAGCAGTCAGCTCAAAGCCCCCCACACTGACAGTTGGGGGGCTGTTGGGACCCACAGACACCTGCAGGCACTCAGAGCTCTTGCTTCTATAGCCAAAGCAGGAAAAAAAAATAGCTTTTCCCTTATGCGTACTTCCTTTTTTTAAAAAAAAGATTTTATTTATTTATTTGACATACAGTGATTATAAGTAGAAAGAGAGGCAGGCAGAGAGAGGAAGGGAAGCAGGCTCCCTGCTGAGTAGAGAGCCCGATGCGGGGCTCAATCCCAGGATCCTGGGACCATGACCTAAGCCAAAGGCAGAGGCTTTAACCCACTGAGGCACCCAGGTGCCCCTTATATGTACTTTCTAAATCTCCCTTGAATACTTCTCATGAGTAAAATCTAAATGGAAACCATGGTGGTTTCCATGGTGGTGAGAAATGTGGATGGTGAAATGTGGATTCTGGACTTTGGGCCCCTGCAACACAGAGGAGGGTGCAGAAGAGCAAGTGTGGGCTGTAAGCCGGCCCACAGAACTCAGCCACCATGCTGGCCAGAGCCACCAAACTCCCCTGCCTCAGAATTCAGCGCACCCTATGGCTGGGGTCAAGGGTACCCGCTGAGCCTCAGTCACAGGCCTGGGATGTCACGTGGCAAAAGCTTGAGGAGCGTCATGGCATTTATATAGACATAAAGAATACGTGTGTGGGGAGAAGGACCAAACAAACCCCACTCGAGCTGGGCTTTAAGAAGGCGAAGCCAGCCTGGCTTCCTTGGCTGAAATGCCAGGCCACGCGGGGAGGCTGAAGCACGGGCTTCACGTAGAATCCATTGCCTCTGTTCTCACTGCATTATCACTTGGGCTCCTGCAGGCGGCAAGAAAGACAGAGGCCCAGGGACCTTCCCAGGGACCTTTGATGGCAGGGGTCTTGGGTGAGGTTGCCCTGGAGACAGACTCTGAGACAAAGATTTGCACACAGGAAGCTGATGGGGAGGGGGTCTCAGAGACAAGACCTGGGAGGGAGGGAAGCAGAATGTGGCAAAGGGACGAGTGAAACATAGCCACTGTAACCATGGCCTTGGTCATCCCAGGGACCCCTGGATCCCACGGTCCTTCACAGTTGTCGTGAATTGAGGCTGGGGGTAAAACTATGTCCCTTCGTGACCTTTGGATGCAGATCATAGTACTGCTTTGCTCAACCTCTCCAATCCCGGGCTCTGCGCTGTGCTTAAGATCCCCTCCACAGCCCTGTCTGGCCTCCTGGCTGGCTGTGACCTAGCCCTGCCCACCTGCCTGCTCCCTCGCCTCCCCGTGCCCCACCCCGCGGTCTTTCTATTCCTGCCCTGATTCACACTGTGCCTGGAGTGCCTCCCTCCTGCCTTGCGGCTTGTGCCTCTTCTGTCCGCCCTTCACTGAGCTCTTTCCTGACTGTGTGACAGACCCCCTCCCTCTTACTTTCTTTGGGGCGCTCTGCACAAAGTAAAGTCATCTTGTTCACTTATTGGCCAACTTGTTTCATTGGTCCGTCCACATCAAATACAAAGCACTCGGAGAGCAGGAATCAGCACCTAGAAATTAAGTACGTGGCCCAGAATAGGCAAATATTTGTGGAAGGGCAGAATTTCATGAAAATCATCAGACTGCCGTGTGGGCTTCCTTGTTGACGTGGACTTGGTTGGGATAGCAGTCCCCATCCGGACAGCCGTGGGCAGGGGAGCAGAACCAGCGTTAGCGGTCAGACCCGATGGGAGCAATCAGATGACACATCTTCCTCAGAAGGGGGCTTCCTAGAGCTTCTTGGCTGCTTCTCTGCTCAGACCCCCCGTTAGCCCAATTACTCATCTGTGCCTCCTTCATTACCCGACGGTGAAACCCATGGTGGCTCACGTGGTTTAAGAACTCAGTCACTTGGGGGCTGATGTTTCCAAGGTGAGGACACCTTGGACAAAGACTCAACAATTTATCCCTTTGCCAAATGATACCATGTAATATAGAAAATCTCCTCCCAAGGGTTGGAAAGCTTCCTGGAGCTTAAAATGTTTTGTTCTGTTTTGTTTTAATTTCAGTTCTCTGCTATTAAACATTTTAAAATTAAAATGACTACTGCCATTTACTGGGTGCCCGTTGTAGGTCGGGAGCTCTGCTGGGTGCGCAGGAACGTGCCTGAGGGAGCACTAAGCCAGGTTTGGGATCCTTGGACACTGGCCTCCTTCCCCTGCATTACCTGAGATGCTTAAGGAGCTACCGTTAGGAAAAGCAGCTATCAGGAAAATAAAACGTGACAGCTCTCACTTCAAAGATGGACAGCAATTATGCTGTTGTTTACAACCTAAACGGAGGTTCTCATCCCCACCTCATACTCCAAGCCAGTGTCCTTCACTCCAAGCTTTGAAGACCATTTCCTATACTTTTTCATTAACTAATGACAATTCTGCAGAATTCGTCCACATTTTATATCTAGAAGTCTTTGGAGTTCCTCAGAGCTTGGCAGGAGATGGACAAATTAGATCCCCCCCCACCTTTATCAAACCAAGAAGTGTCCTCCTTGTCCACCGTGTCTGTATCTTTCCCAGCTTTGCAGAGTGCTCTATTTGCATAAAAGTGAGCCTTTTGCAAGCTGTTCTGTGTTTTTCAATCATCCCTAGAAATAAAATCACAGCTCCCATCTCACCTTACGCTGAGGTGTTTTCACACTCCTGGGAATTGCCTGCCGTCACCTGAATATGGAATTCGGTGGGCATCGGTTTCAAACTGATACTACGTGCAGCTGTCTACAGGATTTCAGAAAGGTGTCAAAGGGGCCTTAGAAGGTGTTTCTCCTTCTGAGAACAGGTTGAGTGATTCTCTTTGTTCGAAAAGCTGCAGGGCCTCGGACTTTGGGTTTCCACCGAGGGATGATGTGTCTTGGCGTTTTGTTCCAAGAACTGAATGGGATGCACTATGACCTGTTGATGCGAGAGCGTAGTGAGGGTAAAGCAGGGTCCCTCTAAGACCATTGCTTTTCCTAATTGTACGTTAATGGAAAGACAGGAAGGAATTTATTTCTGGGTGAGCAAGATGCTGTCGTGAAAGGGCATGGGGCATTAAAATCAAACTTGGAGCGGACTCCCAGCAGCCTCACAGTGACCTAACACAGAGCACATCACCTCTCTCAGTCTCAATTTCTTGATCCGTAAAATGCGAATCATACCCCTTTCCACCCGAGCTTGTCAAAAAGATTCATTGATACAATGTGTCGATTTTGTTGCACTGTTACAGAATTTTGATGGGTCCTGAATTAACAAGGAGAAGCCGCACCCCCTCTTTATGTTCCCGATTTATTTAGCCCAGCCTATGGAAGCCCAGTATCAGCCAGCAAGGCAGATGCAGGAGATGATGCTGTCTGGAGGCCCTGGTGCCCCTAATTAAGGGTGCTCATCTGCCTATGACCCTAGGCACATCTCACTGGCTCAAGAAGCTTCATTTTGTGCTGCCCCGTAGCCCATTTATAATTGGGACTGATGTCAACACTCAGGAAGAACTTACCAAAATATTCTCTGTCCTTAATAAAAATACTAACTGACCTCCAGTCCCCTTCTGGTCCTCACACCAAACAGCCTCAGCAGAGCCACACATCGTAATGGGTGGGACCCAGGAGCAGAGTCAGGGCCAGGCGCCAGCACCCTGGAAGACCTTGTCCCAGCATAACACAGGACACGTGGGGGTTTCATGGATAATCGTGATGATAATGATGACGTCTAGCTCAGCTGTAATGCTGTAATTCACATGTGTTGGTTCCATTATTGATTTTGTGCTCTTCCGATTAACCAAAGTCACAGCCAGTTTTAAAACAGTTAGTTTAATTTTGCATCTGCAGGCTCATGGGAATCTGGGTTTTTTCCAATATTAATAATCACACTGTACCATTTATGAATCGCAGCTGAGACCAGTGGTGTTTGAGCTAATATGGCATTTCTCTTTTGTTCTTGTCTGTTTTGTTTTGTTTTTAGGGTCAAGTTGTGTTCCGGAATGGGGAGAGAATGGGGACCATTAAATTTACTCAATTTCAAGGTAGGCTTTCTGATGCTTCTTCTTTCTAGTTGATGAGTTCTATATGCGGGAATGTCGTGTTTCTGCAATAAAATACATCCAAAGAAATGAAAGTAGCATGTTCCAATAAGAGAAAGCAGAGTCCATAGAAAACACAGCTCTGTGAGAACTTCAATTTCAACTTATTTACAATATATTTCTCCATTGCATGACTTTGCAGGCTATCCAGTCTCCCCACATGACTCCGAGAGGCTTGCGAAAGCATGGGAATGTGGGAGTTCAGCCCCCTCCAATATTCTGAGAAAGCTTGCATTATTCTTGGTTTTGATGATAGAAATTTTCAAACAGACCCTAACGTCGAGAGAACCACGTAATGAACCCCGTGTACCCATCACCTGGCTTCAACCATCATCAACATTTTGCTACTCTTGCTTTATCTTTACTTACCCACTGCCCCCCCCCTTTTTGCTGTAATGTTTAAAGCAGCTCCCAGACATTATCTCATTTCAATCTCTAAATACTGCAGTATGCATTCCTTCTAGACAAGGACTTTTCAAAACATAACCATGCTACTATTACCCTACCTTAAACATTTAACAATGTTTCTTTATATCCTTTCACTTCTAGTCTATGTTGATCCTCTGATTATTTGCAAAATGTCCTTACAGTTTGTGGGAAAATCCACACAACGTCTGGTTGCTATTTCTGTTTAATCTCTTTTAACCCATTATCATCCCCAACACGTGCTTGTAACAGGTCCTTGATTTTTTTTTTTTTTTTAAGAAACCAGGTCGCTTGTTGGGCTTTTCTGTTGTTTGTGTTGTCAGGGACTCAGAAACCTTCCAGACCACGTTTCTCCAGTGACAAGGTGGAAGTAGAGGCCCAGGGAGGGGGTGGGGGCTTGTCAGAGTACACAGGGCATCTGTGAGGAGTGGGGCTGGGCTTTCCCCCAGGGTAGACAGCCCCATGCAGCCCGTAGGGTCATCAGCCAGGCTGTTAGCCAAAACCACTAGATGCATCCTTCTTCACTGAAGCATTTTTCAGCATCTGGAGGTTTCTGGAAAATCCAGAAACAAGAGCAGTGCCTTTGCGTCAGATCCCAAAGTCATCCAGGGGAAAAAGCAAGAAATGAAATCGAGTTATTCGGGTTCATTCAGACAAATCCCACCGGATTTAGATCAATGAGGAGAAGTGTTCGGTACTGTGGCGCCATAATGCAATCTTGTACATTTACCCATTCGTCTTCCTGTGGCAGGTAATTGAAATGCATGTCAGCTTTCTGGCATGCACAAAAGATGTAATTTTCGGCAAATGTAATTATTTTCCCATTTGTTAAGTCTTGCTTCTTCATTGGTTGAACCAAGTAAGCATCTTGGCAAAGATACTTACTTTTTTTTTTTTTTGAGTGATTGTAACTAAATTCTCTTGTCACATTTCCAGTTCTGAAATTATATCATTCTAGGAGAATATTTTATAAAATATTGATTGGCCGATCCCAGCTTACAAGTGTGTGCCAATTTTATTGCCTTTTTTCTTCATATGTTAGGATTAGACACCAACTCCAATAACTAGTTTTAGGCATTTATAAGGAAAGCAATGGACCAAATAGTAGCTCAGAGGTAGGTGAGTCTGACCTACCTTAGCTCAAGTCAGTATATAGCACATTAGGTAAGTAACTTCGCCTGTGTGAAGTCCTCATCTGTAGAACAGAAATATAATCCTACCTACCTTCTTGGAATGTGGAAAGAACTTGAGAACACATAGAAATATGTGCATGTATTTCTGGCTCGGCAAGTAGCGGCACTTATGATTAGCACCGTGTCCAAAATTATGACACTTTGCTGAAGCAAATCCAGATTTTCTCGGTGTGTTGAAACCCCCCAGGTGCCTTTATGTCTGCCTGCCCTTTATAGCTTCTCCCCACACTTAGCCATATGTTGGATATCAGACACGCCAGGGTCTCAGAGATGAACATGTTCCACCGCTTCCTGGTGTAAAGGGGAAACTGGGGCCCAGGGGAGGGAGGGAGGGGTTCCGCCCTGGAACCCAAGCTGGTTAATGGCAGAGCAGAGCCAGGACCTCAGCTCCTCACTTGTGCTCTCATGTACAACTGACCTGGGTGTTTTCCCTCACCACATCCGTGCCCAGTTTTTAGTGGACATCAGAGCTGGGCCTGCACATGCTCCTCTTTGTATGTTTTTCAAAACAAACATTGATCCTGTTCACAGAAGGATTCTGTGTTTTTTCGGGTCGAAAGCCACTAGAGTGCTGGGGGCGTGTCCATGTCCTCACAAAAGTTAGTTGTCTAAATGTAGAGGATCTCAGAGGTGCGGGCCTGCCAGCATGGAGTGGCATTGAATTATCGAACAGGCTGACCAGCCTGAAGGGTGCCTGGTTATCATCTCATTTCACAGAGAGGAAACTGAGGCCTAGACGGGGGAAAGGACTTGCTGTCGGGGAGACCCTGACTCACCATGGAGTGGCGCGTTCATTCCATCTCTTCTCTGGGCCCACGCTTCCCTGGGCTGGTCCAGACTCTGTTTCCTGGGTCTTTTCCAGGATTTACCCCAAGAATTGCCTCATACCATTGGCTTTTCCAAAAGACCTCTAAATAGAACGGCCATGTTGTTTTCTGGCATGTCCTCCACCCCATCTCTCTCCCTGTCGGTTTCTCTCTTCCTCACCTCCTGCCCCATCTTTAGAGGGGACGGGGAATAGCAGGGCTCACAGCACAGCTGGCTCGCAGACAGCCAGCCCCGGCCAGTGGTGGGGGCTTCCTTTGCGGGGGGCTGCTCCGAGATTTGCACCCAAGCTGTCTCAAAGCTCACTAACCTGATCTGTCCTCATTGGTGCAGAGTTCTCGGGGCCTTCTGAAATCTTATCTACCATATAGGAAACATCTCCTCGGAGGCTCTGTTAATTCCTTTGCAGAACTAAAACAAATGAGTTGGAAACAGAGGTTTTAGAAGACTAAAAAGGGAGCCAAGAAGCCTGGTCCTGCCCTTTTTGACTCCAAGACTGTAGGGTAGCATGAATACCTGGCACTCAGCTGGCCTCCGGGACAAGTTTATTGATTTAATCTGGAGGCAGAAGACCTGGGTTCAAGTCCTGGCTCTGAAACTCAGCAGCAATGTAACCCTGGGCTAGTTACTTCATCTCCCTAAGCTGCAGCTTAATCCTCTGGAGAATGGGATGGCACTAATGCCAACCCTGCCCAGCTCCTGGGGCTGGGGAAAAGACCAAATGAGATTTAGCCCCATAGCCTCTCAAGTGGTGGGAAGCTCGTCACATTATGACATGATGCTTGGCTCTTGGCCAGCTCTTGGTGATGCTTACTGGGTTCACTGGTGATAGCACTTGCAGAAATTTAAGAACGGCTTCATTTATTTGTGGTTTCCAGTGACGTCTGGCAAACAGCAGTTGGCCTTGACAACAAGATGGCGGCCATTGTCGTTTCAGGCTGGAGAAACTGCCTATCTCGTAAACTTAGGAGTGCTGGATGAACAGAACTATTCTAAAATGATGTGCCAGGGTTAGCCCCTTGGCCCCTCTTGAGACTGGGGCATTTTTAATCCAGGGAGGGCTTCAGAACCCTAAGAATGACCTTCCTCATGCCCAGCTTCCCTCCATTTACTTCGTTTTCAAGGGTTCCCAAAGCTTTTAACTCCCAGCAGGACAATGTAGATAGGTGGCGGACGCTGTCTGTGACACATCCATACTTCCCAAGCATCCACAATTCCAGAACAAATGCTTCATGGAAAGCACCAGCACCCCTCACCCTGTGCAAGGAGTAGGCCATATGTCCAAGAGAGTTGGTGCTTCCAGGGACAACCTTGTGCCAGGGAGGAGAGAGAAGCAGAGGATAAACCACCCATCAGCCTTCCCTCTTGGGTGGGACAACTGCAAGGTGTTCTACTCTGCCTCCGGGAGTCCCCAGTAGGATTCTGCCTCAGTTACCTACCCAGAAACCTGCTCATGAATACGCTGGTACTGGCTCCCTTCTTTTCCCTGTCTTACCTCCCCACACCTCTTCAGGGGGCCCCAAGACCAGCTCCCAAATCAGTTCCGTGCCCTCCTACTCTTGTCTCTGGTGCAATTCTGAGTGACCCACCTGTGGTCAGAAGCAGGCATTCGAATCCTGTTGGCCACACACCTAGGGCGAAATAGGGCCAAGGCCTAAACTGCTCCCGACTCCACCTTCAGCTCCCCTCACCCCTCCACCCCTGCCGGCACTGACTCCCATTAAACCACGTGTCCGTGAGCATGAATGCCAGGGAATTGGCTTCTTTTCTTCCCTTCAAGAGAAGAAAGAATCCATGTTCCTGCTGAAGTCTAAACACGGTTCAGAATTTGCAGCAGGGAAGGAAGTTGAGCGAAGCCATGATTAGAGCCTTGTTTGTGCTGCGCTTCTGGAGCTCTCAGCATCTGCGCGCTCACCCGCTCGCCGGCCCTGCCTTCATTAGGCCTGTTTGTCAGCATCTCGGCGAGCGATAATGTGCTTGCGTTCCGCATGGCTTCTGTGCCACAGAGAGGGCTCAGACTTCGGACTTTTCTATTCCAGCACCTGACTGGAAGGCACGGGGTCTTCCGTCGCTCCAACGGCACGATTGCCATTCAGCAGGTACCTAGTGAGCTGTGGGCTTGTCTCCCCCACTCCCCACCGTTTGCAGACATTAATTACTGTTTGGTCTTTGGGGTAACAGATACGGTTCTATTCAGTGCACATTTCCTGAGCATCTGCCAGGCGCTCTACCAAGTCCTCTGAGGGAAGCCAAGTTGAATAAGATACAGTCCCTGCCCTCCCGGGGCCTCATAATTTCTCTGGCCAAGTGCCAGGGTCTATAAAAGCAGGAAGATGATTTCCCAGAACCGACTAGAAAACTTTCGGAGCTAGTCTGACCCTAGTTTGAGATGCTTGAGGCCGGTTTTTAATGTCCTTTTCTTTCTGTTGAGGTCAAGGGGTGTTTTGTTGCTCCCTTCACCTGGCCATAGGTCTGGAAAAGCCAGGTAGCCCAACGGCCTTGTGACTTGATGTAATTAAGAGAGGAGACAGGCCACTGAACCGCGGGAAACCCTGGCAGGGTTGTGGTTCAGCAGGAATGGAAGGATGCAGGTGTACGTGGGCTCTTTGAGGCTGGGAGCCTGACCCCGACACTTCCCAGCCTTCATGATCGAGGGCTTATGTTTCAGAGAGCCCAAGGAAAGTAGCCTGAATGACAGAATTAGCTAGCAGACCTTGTGTTTCATTGAGCCATAGAATCTCCATGTTGAAGGGAGCCATGACTCTCTTTTGAAAGATTACCTCTCCTTGAATGCCTCCAGTGACGGGGAACTCATCTTCTTGCATGTAAATGAGCTTTGAAGTATATGAGCTTTGAAGTGGGCATGTCTCTTCCTTACTAGCTAGGCGCTGTGGCTTGATCTCTCTAAGACCACCATTTCAGCATTCAGTTTAAAAATAGTAAAATTAAAGGGCATCACTTTCTTTGCCTTGAGGGATAGTGAGAATTCCATGACATGAAGCTACAAATGGTTCAGTGACTAGCACAGAGAAGGGCATGGCAACCGTGGGCTTCCTGCTCCTCTCCTGGTCACTCATGATCATGACCCCCGATCCGCACCCTCCCCACCAGAACTTCTTGAGAGAAGTACCACTTTACTTCCTTAGGATACATTTCACTCTCCTCATTTCATGAGACCCTGTCACCACTGGCCCAGGAAAGCCCCTTTTGATTGTCTGTGCCCTCTCGCAAGCATTTGCTCTCATCCTGCAGAGAAAGGCCAACACTCTAAGCGTTTAAGGCATGTATTGTGTTGGTTTGTCCTTACAGAAGGTGGATTGCTGTTTCGTATGCATATGTTTTGATTTCTGTCAGTGCAGCTGGATTGTGTATCTTCTTCTATTTCTTTCTCTCCCCACCCCAACCCAGTGCTTTGTTTTTTTCGAGATCCTTCCATGTTCCTGTGTATACATCTGAGCCATGCCTTGCACTGATCATGCTTTACCCACCCACTCTCCCAGTGACAGATACCCAGGCCGCCTTCAACTCCCTACCTATAGAAATAATGAGTGTCCTTGTACTTGTCCCTTATGAACTCAGCTGAGCATTTCTTTAGGACAAATGCCCGGGAGCAGAACCATTGGACGGGAAGGTGTGTGAATACTGCACATGCCTGTGACCCGCCAGGTGGCTCTTTCAATGCCCACACCTGTCTCCACCACCACCAGCATGGAGATTCCCATGTCCCTTCTCCCACCAATACTTCAGACCCCGGCTTGCTCATTGTTTGCCAGTCTAAAGGTATAAAGTAGGATCGGTAGTCTTAAATATCATTTCTCTGATTACTAACAAGGTTTGGGTATTTTTTCCTGTGCTTGTCAGCCATTTGTTGATCTTTCTGATCCTTTGACCACTTTTATTTTGAGGGTACTGTCTTCTCCTTGTTGATTTGCTAGAGTTCCTTATGTACTCCACACTTGATCTTAGCCAAAAGGCCAAGAAGCGATCATCCTATGTACTCCAAACAGTCGTCTCCTTTTACCTTTAGGCTTTGCAAATACCTTCTCCCACTCGGTCACTTGTCTATAGACTTAAAATCCTTGTTGAACAGAAGTTCTTAATTTCAATGTGGATAAATTCCTCTTTTCCTCCCCCCATGCTTTGGGCTTTTGAAGTTTCTTAAGAGTTATTTCCTGGCAACTGCATGCCAGGGCCTGATGGGGCACCGAGGGTGCTGGGCTGGGTAAGATGCAGCCCCTTCCCCCAGAGAGCTCCTAGTCCGGGGGGGAAAGACACAGGACCCTGAGTGGGTGAGACACATGATATGGGCATTCAGAGGAGAGACACTTGGTTCCGCCTGGCAGTTTCTAGGAAGGCTACCTAGGAGAGGCAGCATCTGAGTTTTCTTTCCTATTCCTGCGTTTGGGATTCTGAAGGGCCAGTGGGAAGTTAGCCAAGAAGAAGAGACAAAAGACGCTCTAGATGCAAATAATCTGTTGTATTTATATGTGTCCTGCGTACCCCCAGATACTCAGCTTTTGCTTCTGGCCCGGTTCACCTAAGTCAATAGACCAATCTACCCTTAGCAAGGTTATTATATTCCCAAGCCCTCTGGCCAGTGTCCACCTGGCCTGTTAAAAATTCCCAAACAAAGGTCAATGATGTTAATTTGTTACAAACGTGACAGTGACATATTGTTTATGGAGACAGAGAAGAGCATGTGCGGGATTCAGGCCCAGGAGTGCTGCTCAGCTCTGCTCCTCACCCGGTGACAGGAGAGTCACCCTATGGGGCCTGCCCACAGGCAGTGACCAGACCGGGGATCACTCCTGAGGAAGGGCTGGCGAAGAGCAGAATCAAAGCCCGTGACTGCCACATTCCCACTGGACGACCACCAGGAGTGGGCATCCATGTGGTTTGCGGCCCCCAGGCACATGCAGGACCCCCGAGGCAGGTTTTCAAAGCACTTGCAGAATCGTCAAACGAGAGGCGGAGGCCACAGAGATCTCCCTGTCCGGGCCGCTTGCTTTAGCAAGGCCCAGGCAGACGCCGGGGCTTCCTGGGGGCTCCTCACTGAGGTGAGAGCAAAGCCAAGCCGAGCTCCAAAGGTCCTGTCTACCTGCCAGAGCTCTTCCTTCTCCACGACTTTGGGATTTTGTTGGGGGGTCTAGAGTGGAGTGACTGCTCAGCACTTTGTATTTTTGTTGGGTCAAGACCATGCTGTGTGTTATACCTCAGAGTCACACGTGGGGTCTATCTATTTGTAACCATTAAACTTTAAAGACCACATATACCTACCTCTGTTCTGATCTAGAGCTAGCTGAGGAAAAATGGACAGTTAGCGGTGAGGGGAACAGCACCCATGTAGCAGGCTATGGGCACCCCACTAGTGCAGGAGGTCGGTGACCCTGTCACTGGCTCGCCGCCCCACCCCACCCCCAGCCCCCGCCGGGATTGCAGGCCCAGAAGGAGACAGAATCACTGACGGAAGCGATTTCCCAGCCGTCTCGTGGATGCTCTCAGGCCCACCGCCAGTGAATATTTTCAGACTGGACTTTTTTTGGCAGCCTAATTTTCACCAATAGGACCTATTTCCTTTACGTATCATCCAAATCTAAAACTTGAAATAAAGAATGCGCTTTTGAAAGAGAACCCTTCTTTTTGCCCCACAACGAGGAAGCAGCATATTGTTCTGCGGGAGAGGGGCTCTCTGTTCCACACTATTTTTAGCCTCTTAGCACAGAAACTGTCAGCACTGAAGGGCCTTCAGTCAAATCTAGCGGTCCTCAACCCTGGCTGTTCATCAACTTGGGCTTAGGGCACTTTTGAAAATATTGCCCAGAACCTACCCCTCAACCCCCCAGAGGTTCAAATAGAATGGGTCCATATTAGGACTCCGACATATGAATTTTCCAGCAGTTCCCAGGTGATACTAATGCCTGCCAGGGCTGAGACTCGCTGGAAGCCCTTCTGTGCAGTTTGCCGTTGGAGAAACTGAGGCCCAGAGAAAGGGGTGGTCTGTCTGGGACCAGACAGTGAGTGGCAAGCTGCCCCAGAATTGAGGGGCAGGGAAGCAGCCCTCCGCTCAAGTTTTTCATCCACCCCCACCCTCTGGTGGGTCTTTCTAGTCTGTCCCCTGGCCCATAGTCTGCAAGGCCCAGTCCATATCCATTGGGTGGTTAACGTTGTTTGCGAGTTAACAAGGAACCCAAGAGTTAAGCAGTGAGTGTTGGGTGCCTATCATGGTCACCACCGGCTGGGCCATGGAAGAACACAGAGGACCCCATCCTTCTACTTTCAGATACAGATAGAGGATGGGGGACAAGACTCGATGCTACCTAGGGACACCAGAGGCAAGCCTTCAGGTCCCACGTAGGAACTAATGTCTGGTAAGAATCATAAGGCCTGGGCACATGTATGACACAGCTCCAGCACCAGGAGCTGTTACCCAGCCCTCAGCCCACAGCAACTGAGGGGCTCAGAGGGGAGCAGTACTCAGGGAAGGCTTCCTGGAAGAGGTAGGTGTAGGGTTGGGCCATGTTGGTAGAGGGAGGGGAAAGCCACTTTCCAAGCAGAGGGACTGTTATGGGGAAACCATGGCAGTAAAAAACAAACAAACAAACAAAAACCTAGGGAGTATTTGGGGACCTAGCGCATAGCTCAGTTGCTTTTATCATGAGGCCAACTACAATTTATCGAACACTTACTGTTAGTTAGTCTGTAAGCCAGAAACTGCCTGTATTCCCCTCTTTAATCCTCATGGCCACTTAGAAACTTCCTATTTTCCAGCTACAGCCACCTGCTAACAAAGGGCAGGCTGAAGGGAAAAAGTACCTGCAAATGAGAATAATTTTATCTACCTGGTGGGGGCTGGGAGAGTCTCTAAACTACAATGTCAGAAATTAATGATTATTATTATTATTTTTTTTGGATCTTTGTATCTCCAGCCCGGAGCCTGGCAGATTAATAGGCACCCAGTCAATGTTTGTTGAATGAATGAATGAATGAATGAGTGAGTGAGAGAGAAGGGATGTAGCAGCAGCATTCCTCAGCGCCCAGATGTCCAAGACCACCTTGGTCAAGGATGAGAACAGAACCTCATCTTCCACCACCCACACTGCTGCTTTTGAGGGATTCTTTATGGGGAAGTACCTGGGGCTGGGCAGGGCATGCAGTAGGCACTCCATAAATGTGGGCCGAGCAGAGCTGTTCAGCATGGGTGGTGAAAGTGGGCTGAGTTCAGAGCCCAGTTCGGGAGCCCACTTGGCCGCTGTCTGCACATGGCTCTGAGTGTTTGCTCAACTGCCATGAGGCTCCTCCCTCATCTACAGACGGGGGCCAGTTATGCCCAGTTCACGGTTTGCCAAGACCTTCAATGCAAGAACATGGGTAGCACCTGCGAGCACCCCCAGGGAGGGACTCTGGTGATGACGGCTGTCTTGAGAAGCCGAGGATGTGCGCCCCAGCCAGTCGGCAGTGCCGGTGCCACGGGACAGTCCATCAGGGTGGATGAGTCAGGGGGACAGGCTGTGGGGCTGAGGGCACAGTGGGGTGCCAGCCACATCACTTCCCGGTTCCTGGTGATTTGTTCCAATCAGCCTGCATATTTCATGAGCTGCCTCCCCATGCCAGATAAATAAATCACGGCTTCCTCCTCTGAGTGGCAGGAGCTGACTGGGGCTGAGGACTTCAAAAGGCCAGAGCAAGGATGCTGGTGCTCCCAGCAGAGTCTGCTAATTTGACATTTAGGAGCTGTGACCCAGGCAAGCGACACCACCTGCACGGGGGCAGGGAGACCATCATGGTGGGGAGGAGGGAAGAAGGAAGTGACTTTTACAGTCCTGTTTTCCACCCCACCATCCAAGGAACACAGGCAGAAGTGTGGCCTATGGGATTCCCTGTGCTGCTTCCTGAATGTTGATAAGGGATCAGCGGCGCATCTGCATTTCTGGAAAGAAACTCACTTAGAGCAGGAGCCCCAGCCAGCCAGCGGTTCCTCTGGGGGCACGTTTGGAATCCTGCAGCTGTGTCACTGGATAACCTCTGGGCATTTGCAGGCCCAGCATCTGCAGCTCTGGGGACCCGCTTGCCCTGCGGGTGGGCACATGGGCAGGCCACTCTGTTAACACACAGGAGGCACTCTTGGCCTGCGGAGGCGGCAGCTTGGAAGGGACTGTCACTGCTCAGCGATCCCATTTGAGGCAGCCCCACGTCGGTGAGGAGCATGGGCTACGGGAGACATCCCGGGTTTGAGGCCAGGCTCTGCTCTTAAAATCGGTGGGGCGGCCGGCGGCCCAGGCACCACCTGCTGACCTCAGTTTCCTCGTCTGTACAGTGGCACTGAAACCACCAGCCACAGCGGTGAGAACTGAACAAGAAAAGGCACAGAAAGTTCATAGCACAGATCCAGGCACACTGTCAAGAATCGGTGGTTCTCCCCGCCCCCTCTCCAGCCCTGTTGAAGCCTGTTTGGCCCTGGTGGCTTTACCCTCTAATTGCACACCCCTTACCTTTGGTCCTGTTTCCCCAAACCTGCTTTGTATGTGGTCACTAGTCCCCCCACATACCAAATCCACTGACCCCTTGCTCAAGGGGCTTGTTTTTCTAGTCTCTTAGTGACGTCTAACACAGCTGGCCAGCTCCATTGTGAAATTGTCCCTTTCCTTGGCTCCTTTGATGCCCACTCTCTCCTTCCAACCTGCTCCTGGAACCCTGGCCAGTCCTTCTAGTCTCCCTGCAGCATCCTTGCCCCACTCAACCCCCACCCCCGGGAGAGGTTGGCACTCCCCAGGATTCTGCCCTGGGTCCTCTCCCCTCCTTGACACTGTCCCAAGGGATCTCCTTCCTGCCCCCTGCTCCAACTCCCAGTTTATATGCTGATGGCCCCAGGTCTCTTCCCAGCCCAGACCTCTCCCCTGTCTGGAGACCCAAGGACATCTCCATCCTCATGACCCATGAGTACGTCAGGCTTAGCTAATGCTAACTCCACCTCGGAATGCATTAATAGGAATATAATGTGCAAAATGAAGGAGGGGATAATCCCTTGTACTCGCTGCTGACCAGGGTCCTGCCTAAAGAAATATGTTGGTCAGCCCTTGACCCTACACTCTCTCAGACACAATGACTTTGTATGATGCGGCCCAAGAAGAGACCTGGAGGGGGCAGAATAGAAATGATATCCTGTAAGAGGAGGTTGTGGTCTGGCACCAGGGAATGATCTATGTCTTCAAGTCTCTAGGACTGTCTTGGAGCAGAGGGAGCAGAAGCTATTTGTGTGGCCCTAGATGATAAGAGCCAGATACCAGGGGAAAGTTACAAAGAGACCATTCAGCTCAATGACCAGGAAGGACTTGGTAACAGACAGAAAGTCCAGTTATGAGGGGAGTGGGCCCCCATCCACGAGGTACACAGCAAAGAGGGCGGTAACCAGTGGATGAGATGGTGTAGGAGGGCATCTGTCCCACCCCAGATCCATCACAGGTTTTCCGATTCTACCTGGAAAAGGCCCTGGGGCAAAGGAAAGTGTGTGAGAACATAGCCAGCGCAAGAGCTGGGACAGGAGCAGCCATCCACAGGCGTGGGACTCCATCTAACCAGCAACTGTCTCTCTCTTTTTTTTTTCTTCTTTTTTTTTCCTTTTTTTTTTAAAACTTTTATTTATAGTGGTGGGTATTATGGAGGGCATGTATTGCATGATGCACAGGATGTGGTACATAAACAATGAATTCCAGCCACTGTCTCTTGCTCCCCACAGACAGCAGGGAGGTGAAGGTGGGAGAGTACAACGCTGTGGCTGACACACTGGAGATCATCAACGACACTATCAGGTTCCAAGGTAAGACAGGTGGGCTTCTCATAGGAGGGGGCCTGCTTTGTTGCTCCCAAGGTCAGATACTGTCTGAGGGTTGGGGATAAGCTCAGAGTCCTTTGCTTCCTAGGGAAGAGGGAACCGCCTTTTGTCTCAACATACATACTCACTGAGCACAGAGTCCCCATCACTCACATGGGAACTGGGTTCCAGCTCCTGGGGTGGGTCACTGAAATTTGCATGGAGTGTTGTCTCTTACCCAGGCATCTGCTTGCAAACCAGTCCCTAGCCAGGAGTAACTCTGTTTAAATGTGACGCAGGTAGTCTAGCTCTGTCTGCTCCTGTGAGAAGTGACTTGTTTGGGTTCGTAATAAATCCTGGCCACCTGCTGCTCTTCCTGAAGATCATTCCCTCCTCTTCTGCTGAAGAAACCCTCCTTAACGTCTAGAACGAGATCAAATGACACCTCTTCTGTGCAGCCTTCCCTGTTTGCTCCCAGCTGAGCTCATGGTTCACTGCCTAACTTTCACAGTGTTTGTCTCTGCCTTCCCCATAGTCACTGTCTCTTGTCTGGCAATTTCTAGGTCATTTGACCACGAACTCCCTGACTTTAAACCCCTGATACCAACCAGGGTCTGACACATGTTCAAGGTTCATATTTGATGAGAAACAAAACACGTGACTGATCAAGGGGATGACTGGGTGTGTGAATAAATGAATGAACGGGGGTGCCTATGAGTCAATAAAGTAGGGGAGGGTGGGTGGGGGGGTGGGTGGACAGATGGACGGACGGACGGATGGGTGGGTGGTGGATGAGTTGGACCCATCTTAATTCCTGCAAGCACATTCTGCCCTCAGCAGCCAAGGTGCCCTGCCCGTCACACTAAGCTGAAGATTCTCCACCTCTGCTCAGAGCCCTGCCCATCCCCATTGCTCAGCTGCAGGCCTCACTCCATGGAATCAGCTCAGGACCTTCCCATTTCTCTGCCTCTTCTTTCAGATCTCCCCAGCCAAACTGATTACAGTTCCTTAAATAGGCGAGGACACCACCGTGCCTTTGCCCCTGATGGGCCCTTTGCCCCAAATGCCTTTTCCTCCTTGGCTTCCTTGTGACCAGCCAATTGTTCATCTTCTGAGGACCAGATCTCCCGTCTGTAGCCTTTCCAGACTCCGTCAGGGAGAACTTCACTCTGTCCGCTTCAGGCTCAGGCATCTCTGTGCCTGATGTTATCAGCCACCTGGACCCTGCCTTTGGAGGCAGTTTGCGCGATCGTTAGAGCACAGGGCTCAGTTAGGCAGGTCTGGGTTCAAATCCTGCCAGCTTTGCCACTTACTAGCCATAAAAGTCACTTAGCTCTTAGAAAGCGGTTGCCTGTCTGTAAAATGGGAATAATCTTCTCTACCTGTGAGGCTGTTGGATGAATCAAATGAGAAACTCTCTATAAAGGGCTTAACCCATCGTAAGCATTCAGTAAACATGAGATTGCTTCTTACTGCCTTTTTCTTTTTACATGTCTAGTGTGTAAGTTCCTTGAGGACAGAGGCTGTGTCTTGGTTGACTTTGAATCACTGGTGCCCAACACCAGACATGACAGGTAGAAAGTGATCATTAAGGATGACTGGTCATTGTTAGTGATGAAGAATGAAGGTATAGTGATGGATGACGGAATAGTGCAGAACAGACAAGTAACGAGTGAATGGGCAGGGTGAGGAGCAGGAAAGAAAACTCAAGGTGATCACTTTGGATGCTTCTGATAAGTCATGACCAAGTGGCTTCCGAAACATCTTAGTTAAGGTGCATTTTGTGCGATGGCACCATTTGGGGGGGGGCGGGAGGTAGAGTACGGAAGAGGAGATGTGGTTAGTTTCCTGACGTTGTTTCTACGTGAACAGGGAGTGGTCATACTTGTCGTGGACCCATTGGTCCAACCCTCAGCCATTTTCTCAATGCCCAGAGAGGGGCTTGTTCCCAGCCAGTTCCCAAACAGTGTTTGGGAACCAGAAGACACTTGAGCTAACCTGATGCAGCCAGAGGGTCTCTTGGGGGTGAGGGGGACCGGTGGGGAGGAAAATGGAAGAATGGAGGAAGAAGGAGTCACATGAGGAGCTGTCACTTCTAGAAGCAAGAAATGGTATTACTTCATCCACCTTGTGTCTGCGTTTGCCCTGACTTTCAGCCCTTGAAGCCACTCCTTAAAAATATTCCTTTACATGGAATTGCTTGAAACTTTTACATTTAACCATGCCAGCAGGTTCCCAGCTGTTTTCGAACCCGGCAACTTCCCTACTTTGATGGCTCAAACTCTTCTTATCCCCTGAATATTTCCAAACACATCTGAACTTGCTAGGAGAGTTTTTGAAACATAGATGTTCAGGGAGGGGGATCTCTATCCCTGCTGTCTAACCTGCCCATCCTCTGCTTGTCTCCTGGGAACGGAGGTGTGGCCAAGGCTGGCCCCAGGGCATAGCTATGGTGGGTCTCCATGATCCCTGCCTGGGGCTCCCCGGGCTCCCCACTTTCCCTACTAGAGAAAAAAAGCCCCAGTGTTCCACAGTTCCACAGCAGAAGCCTGACTTGAAATAGCAGCTGAGAGGAAAGGGATTTAGAAGAAGTGGGGCGAGGTGGGACGAGTGCCTACAGCCCTCCTCCCAAGCCAGCCTGGATACAGTTTTGCCAGTGACCAGCAAGATGAGTTTTCTCTGAGGCCCTCAGGGCTCCCCTAGGTTCCCGGTGCCCTTGGAGAATGAGCAGGGACAGCTCTGCAATCACATAGAGAAATGGAATCCCACAGTTCTTGTCCAGTCCTGGCAAGACAAGGAGGGAGAGGTATGCCAGTAGCTTCTGCCTCCCACAGTTAGTGAGGCTTATGAAAATGGAAAGCCAGAAAGAGCTTTTGTAACATAATGACCTTGAGGCAGAAAACCCATGCCCGGAGACATCTACGTCTCCGTGAAACTGACAGGCAAGGCATCTGCCCTATTGAGGGTGGTCATTATCATGTGTCAGAGCAGAGACCTTGAGAGCCCAAGCCAGGCTCCTCACCCCCAGTGGCACCCAGTGGGTCCCACTCACAGCGTCCAGCCATGTGCTTTCTGAGCTGCTGTTACCTTTGGGGACAAATGGGAATGGTTTTTCAACAGGGTAATTAGACCAAATCAAATTCTAGTCTTTTAATGGCTATTAAATGCATCACAAATTCCTTATTGATTCTATTTAGAGAAAGAAGTAAGTCCTAGCTGAGGCTTCCTGCCGGTAGACTGGCCAGCCACTGGGGCTCTCTTACCCAATAGCTGTGTCCTGCTCGGAGGTTGTGCACAGGTGTCAGATGGCAAGACCTGCCGGCCGAGATGTTCTCCTGACCGTGCACCAGGCTCCGCTGATGTCTGTTCCTCGACATTCTAGGATCCGAACCACCAAAAGACAAGACCATCATCCTGGAGCAGCTCCGAAAGATCTCCCTACCTCTCTACAGCATCCTCTCTGCCCTCACCATCCTGGGGATGATCATGGCCAGCGCTTTCCTCTTCTTCAACATCAAGAATCGGAATCAGAAGTAAGCCACTCACACCCTCCTCTTGGATGATGCATTCTGATCGACAAACCTCGTGGATCAAGTGTAGGGGCATCACGTGATCGATGCACCAGGGGCACGGGAGATGTTTTCGGGGCAATTTTCTAAAGTGATTGTTCGGTCCCTGGGATGTGATTAGATGTTCTATGGAATGTACATAGGTGCATAGCCATGCACAAACACACGTGCCCACACACACACACACACACACACACACGCAGGCAGGGCTGTGGGTTGCACAGGAGGGATGGGTTAAATAAACTCCAAGGGTCTGAGTCACTGGCCTCCTCGGAACTTTGGCTATGCCCCTGCACTTTCTACCTGTCCAGGAGATAAAATACAGAAGCGGGACTCCCCACAGAGTCTTGGCTCCTCCCACAGTGGGAGTGGCTCCTCTCACAGTGGGAAGCAGTACCTGAGGTATAGTCCCTGAGTTCAGGAAGGGGCACCTGGGCAATATTTACAGCCCGAGAAGCTCCTCCCTCACATCATTCTTGCTGGGACCCTCAAACAACTCCCCCTGATTCACAGAAGAGAGTACAGAAGCCCAGTGACAGAGGGAGGACCGCTGTCCGAGGCCACACTGCTGTGTGTGGCTGAACCTGTCCCCTGGGTTTCTAGCTTTGATTTCTTTTTTACCACACACGCTCTTCACTCTCTGGAGGAGAGCAGCTCACAGCCTGAGTTATTCTGGTCGGTCGTGGGTAGAACAGGCCACCGCACAGGCGGTGGTGTTCACTGAGCACGACCAGCTTCTGTGGTTCCCAGAGCAAACCCCTGGACCCGGCTCCCTGGGTTGCTGGGAAGCCACTGAGCAGGGGCTCAGAGAGAGGCACAGCCTCGGTGACATCGAGCCCAGAAGCCACGCTGTGTGACCTTCCTGGCTGCCAGGAGCAAGTCTGATTCCACAGAGAACGGGGTTGTTTTCTTTTTTCTCTTCCGGCTTGCAAAGAAAGAACTTGGAGGCTCTCTATTTCTTTGTTGTTTTTTATTTTGATTAGTCAAACTTTTTCCCAAAGAAAAAAAGGAGTTTTATTCACCTGTTTATTTTCTATACATTAGTAACACATATGCCGCCACAAAAAAATTCAAGAAAGTTTTGCCTACTCTCTACAAACCTTAGCTCATGACCATGCCCCTTAGCATTTGGCGCAAGGCCTGGGCCCGGAATCAGTTCCCAATTAATATTAGACTCCCTTTCTACAAGCTTCCAAAATACCTATCTTAACAGCAAGTTGCCCCTCTGGTAAGACTAAACTCATTTAATTCTTTAATTACACTGTTCTGGCCTCCTGTGGAAAATTACTGTTACTCTTCCAGGAGACTGGCAGCTATGTGAATTTTTTGACTGGCTTTGCAGATTAAAAAATCTGAAAGAAATAGGAAATGTCACAGGAGTTCCAAGTTCCCCTCACTTTTATGTCCCTAAATTCTACCCATTTGTTAAGGTCCTTTTCCTCTAGTAACCACCCCGCCTCCTGGCCCTCCCCCTTCCCCAGCTTCCCATGGTAATAAGGATGAAGGGGCCTTAGCAGCCTGTGGTACACAAAAGGACCTCCAGGAATCCAGCCTTGTGCGAGCTGCCCACGTGCCCTGGGCAGTGTGGTCTGTGCTCCCATTTTACTCATGAGGAGACTCCTCTGGGCCCAGTGACCAGCCAGGGGTGCACCTCTGGGGAGAGGCCCCAACTCATGCTCCCTGCTCAAAGGCTGTGTGTGATCCATAATTTACACCAGGCTTTTTAATCTTTCTTCCACTAGGACACATTGCATTTTTTAAGTGTGAAAGGATTTCGTAAAATGGCAGAGTGTCAAAGAAAATGTTCAGGGAACCATTGACCGTAATTACGATCTGCAAAAAAGCATCTGGACTGGGGGGCTGCGGGGTGCCTCAAAACCCAAGATAGACCCTGTATCGGATTGTGCTGGCATTTGTGAGGGTGAATTCCAGCTGGGCACCGGTCTCAGCCAGGCCTGGCTTGCCGGGCAGCTGGGAGCCAAAGAGGAATTCCTGCAGGAGTCCAGAGACAAGCATGTGGAGTGTGGGAGTGTAAAGATTGCTCCCGGCAGCCTGGTGAAGACAGGGGTGGGGGTGGGGACTCCCCACTCCTGGGGAGTGGATAGACTCCGTTGTCCATTTTTATCACCTAAAGACTAGGTGTGTGACCCCTTGGCGCACAAGACCGTGGCCGCTTCGGACAGCCAAAGCAAATGCTCACCTACGCTTTGGTGACCACACTTCCTCAGCAGCCCTGTAGACCTCCTGGGCTGGCCCCACGTGGCAAGGCGGAGAGTGGTGTGGCCTTCTCCTCCTTCTCTCGCTCCTCCCTTAAGGCTGCTGAGCTTAAGTGTAGAAGTCTCTAGATTTAGCCTCTCTTCTCAGCCCCAGAGGAAAGAAAGACCCGTTGCCTTAATAATGTGTTTGTGTAAACTGAAAATGAATGGTTGAAAAAGCTGGGGCTACGAGCTGCCCCCTAGGGAAATGACAGATGAACTCGATAGAGGAAAAATCCACCAGTAGCATCAGATAGCTTCCAGGGTCCTTCTGGGTGGGGGAAGCAGCCCCTAGCAGGCGCACAGCCTGGGACAGCAGTGGTGGGAAGTGGAGGAAACTCGGGCTTGCGTTTCTCTCTCCTCCAGCCGCGGCAACACTGTACACCTAGGAGGCATTCAGGGAATGTTTGCTGGAGGAATAACGGCATTAACAGTTCTGTTAACGGTCGTCCTTCTCTTGGCAGACTGATAAAGATGTCCAGTCCATACATGAACAACCTCATTATCCTCGGAGGGATGCTCTCCTATGCATCGATATTTCTCTTTGGCCTTGATGGATCCTTTGTGTCTGAAAAGACCTTCGAAACACTTTGCACCGTAAGTCATTCTGCATCTTCCCAGGGTATAAGATATAAGGTTTTCTTGGTTTCCCATCCTCAAAAACACAGATACAAACCCAGATATGAATGAAAATATGTGAACTGGCAAAAGACAGTCAGTCCATTCATGCAGTTCCAACAGCACAGTATATTGTTGCTTTCAGACCGGAATGGACTTCACTATTGCCTATAAAATTAAGATAATGGATTTATTTAAGAGGCCACCGCTAGAAGACAGCCCCCAGAGAAATGGCCGGGTAGCCTGTAAAAGCAAGAGAGGGAAACTACCAACCAGAAAAGGATCCATACCTGGGGTCAGGGTCAGGGTCGCTTAAGGAGGAATAAATCTGCCCGCGTACCTTAAGAACTATTACAGAATAGGGTAAGAGGTGTCTGTGCGTGCGACTTTGAGTCAAATAGAAAAAATCAGAGCTCCTCTTTTCTATTTAAGCAGTGCTTCTCAACCCATCTTTTTCCTTATTGCCTCCCTAAGAAGCCTTTCTAGACTTTAATAATTATCTCCTCATGCAAATTTAATACCGAAGATATACTGTACATTTGTTTATATACTGTATGTAAATCTTATAGTTTATACATGAAAGAGTAATATTTTCCCATTTAAAAAAACAATGTTTGCCCCCTTGGGAACTATATCCCCCCCCCCCACTGAGAATACATGTACTTAAGGAAGCCCAAAACAGTATAATTTATTAACTATATTTTAGAAATCCTATTTTGAAAATTAATTACCATGTTCTAGACATTCGCTGCCTCCTTGGTGGCGGTGGCGGCAGTGGTTTTTCCTACAAGAGTTCGTGCAGTATAGCCGTTTACAATGGTGTGGAACTCACTCCCAGTGGAATGTATCGTTGGCTCGCTATTTCAGAGGAGAATGAGCAGTTGGGATTTATCTCTGGACTTTGACTACTGTGATCTCTCAAAACTGGGTTAGCCATTTGGGTCTCTGTATTGTCCCCAAAGTGATTATTCATCCGATTCCCAGCCTGGAGGACCAGAGCTAGAAGGGATGGCCAAAGGATCCGTGTGGGCCAGATTAATCGAAAGCAACTCTTTTGTTGTTCTGTGTTTTCTTGTAAGGCGTTGAGAGCTATGTGGGCCCTTTTTCGCATAGTCTGTTTTAGAGCATACTTGGTCTCAGTGTCTCAGTGTCGCCCACTACTGGACACTCACAGGTTGCAAACTGGCAGCCAGGGAGCATACAGAGGGGAGGACCTCTTTCTTCCTCATCTGGTCCCTGCGCCCTGAGACAGCATGTGGAAAGAATGGGAGCTCCCCGAATCTGATGCTGTATGTGACAGTGCCCCCACCTGAGTCCTGCAGATAATTCAATCGGACTGTCGCTCACACAGCATCGAGAAATTGTTCGAGTTACCAGTAACTTCATTGTGAGTTGCCTAGCAAGTGAGATGACCACAGACTGTTTCTCTGTCTGAAAGGTTCCATTTGAGAAGTGGGTGGTTGAGCCCTGATCCCCTAGAGGACAGGGAGCGTCGAAGATGCACAGGGCGCTGTTCCAAAGTCCCTGTGGGTGTGGCTTAGTTCCCTCGCAGGTGTGTGACCCATTGGCACAAAGATGGCGACCGTGGCTTGTGGGAGTCTTGCTCATTTTAGGGATGCTGTGAAAGTCCCTTAGGACCCTTAGGTCCCTCACATTCAAGTCCCCTGCATTTCTGCTCAGCATGAATTTTGACTTTTGTGCCCTTGTAATTTCATGGATGCTGGTGTGTTTAAGGGCAATTTTCCTGGGCAGGGGTGAGGCCACAGGAAGGGGATGCTCCTGACGCCCCCAGAAGAAGCTCAGTGAGGAGAGCGGGGATTTCCTTCTTCCCTCTGTGCCTGGGGACACCTCTCCCACCCAAGTTTGAGGAGACCGTGATTAAACCAATAATGAAAATGGTATTAGGGGCCAGTGGGGTGAATTGTACTTTACACAGCTCTGATGCCTCAGTGGCACCCCCTGAGAGCTGAGGGGTCCCCCTCAATCTCCCAGCCAAGAATCAGGGAGCAGAGCCCCACCCCGGCCGCTCCTGGGGCGCCTCTCTGCCCAGCTTCAGTCGCCTGCTGCAGCGCCTCCACTGGCCTGAGTTTCAGCGCACAGAGGGTCTCTTCCTCCCAGGAAGAAGGTGCTGATCTCTTACCCTGCTCAGGGGCCAGAGGCCATTCCTGCACAGGTGACTTCTCGACATGGACCTGAGTCCTGCAAACGCTGGGTGACGTAAGCTAGGGAGCAAAAAAAAAAAAAAAAAAAAAAAAAAAAATGGCGGGGGGACATCCCCCACACCCGGGTTTTTTTCCTTTAATGAAGCCTGACATTCTGTTCTGGGAGTCGTGCTCATTTGTGTGAGGGGAAGGTTGTCCTGGGAAGCCTGGCAAGGCGGTATGAATAAATCATAAAGCACTTTACAAATCAGCATTAGCTCCGAACACGAGGGCTCGGGAGATGTTAGGCCCCGGTTCTCACCGTCCCTGAGGATTCATTTATTGGCAGTCAGCGCTATTTCGCAGGCTCTGCGGAGGGGAACCCACATTCATGACTGTGGGGGAGAGGCACGGATGGACTCCTCTGGACTGAACTGGGTCAGCACAAATGTGCACGTGGGCTAGGACTGGGGTCATCTGGTTAATAATTCCCCATATCGCTCAGGAAGGGAATGGGAATGCTCCTGAATTTAGAGCCTAAATGCCAGTCCCCAGTGAGGGCAGTTTGGGTTGTGTTCCCCCTGCTAACCAAGAGGGCTTGGCTCCTTTAGCTGACCTGGTGCTTTTCAGGTTCTGGTCTCTCTGGGTCAAACGAGCCGCCCACTGGTAAGCAGCCACTTTGCTGGGAGAAGGAGAAGGAAGAAGGGCCTGCTGGTTCAGGGGACACAGGTCTTCCACAGGGACTCCCACCCCTACATGTATTGGCCCCTGACTGTGAGCTGTGACTTAGCTTCTCCAAGGCTCGGTTTTTCCATCTGTGAAACGAGCCTAACAAGCCCCATGCACAGCGGTGGTGTGTGCTGAGAGGCTGGCGGTGAGGCGCCGGGAGCACGGGGCACAGCGGGTAGGCAGCTCTCTCCTGGTTGCAGTTACTAGCAAGGTTCCCTGCTCTGTGTTCCAGAGGCACTTTTCATAGGCCAAAGGGCCAGGCAGAAAACGTGGAGCCGGCTTCTGGTGTGGAGCGATAGAAATCACAGTTCGGTCTGTCCTGCTGCTCTGTCAATGCTCGTTCTTTTAACTTTTCATTTCAATATGGAAATGAAACACAGTGTTAAACCGTGATCGCCACGTGGGGAAGAAACCTATGACGGTCATGAGATTATGCCTCCCTAGGGGCTGTAGCTCTGCTGGGGAGGGCCGTCATAACCTGGACGGGGGTGGTTGCCCGTGCGTGCACTCACTCGCAGGCGTGAGAGTGCACACGCGTGTGCACGCACATGGCTTAGTTCCCATCCCCCCACTCCCTCTGACCCTTTCAGGAATCCTCCCAGCCGGTGTCAGCAAGTCTTGCAAACAGCTCCAGTTATACAGTGCTGTCTCCCTGGACGCTGTGTGGGTAGTGGAATCACCATAGCAACGTGGCCCCTGTGGGCAGGGAGCTGCCTGCAAGGACAGTGCTGGGCCCGGCCCTGGGCCCGGCCCGAGCCCCCGTGCCCAGAGGGGGCTGGGTGTGGGAGGGCCAGCTCAAAACGGGCTCGCTGACCTGGCTCAGGAATCCCAGCTCCTGGCAGCCCAGAGAAGGGAGTAAGGTTGGTGGGGGAGAGAAAAGGCACTTGTGTTCCTTGTAGAAGCCTAGGGAGAACCCCCAGCATGAGCGTGGGGGTGGTGAGAAGGGGCTCTGCGGGGAGGGGGAGACCCAGGTGGGCCTCAGATCCCAACCAAGGTCCCAACAGCTTCGGGGACTCTCGGAGCCTCACTGGGGGTGGAGGCCGTCAGCAGCCCCATGGTGACTCCCCAAGCCTGTGCCCTCCTGAAACTCAGTGTTTTCTGCTCCGAGTCACAAGGCCAACCCTGCTGCCCCGTGCACACATCCCTTCTCATCCCCACAATCCTGACAAGGCAAGGTTCACCGTCCCCACGTGACATGAGAGAAAACCAAAACCCTGCCACATGTGGCTAGGTGGCAGGACTGAAGCTTGGGACTAGGCCTGTTGGACTACAGAGGTGTCTGAGACATTTTGTTTTTTAATAAATATATATATAGGGGTTCCTGGATGGCTCGGTGGGTTAAGCCTTTGCCTTTGGCTCAGGTCATGATCCCAGGGCCCTGGGATCGAGCCCCACATTGAGCTCTCTGCTCAGCGGGGAGCCTGCTTCCCCCCCTCTCTCTGCCTTCCCCTCTGCCTACTTGTGATCTCTCTCTCTGTCAAATAAATGAATAACATATTCTTTAAAAAGAAATATATATATATATATATATATATATATATACACGTCTGTGTGTGTGTATATACATACATACATATATATATATATATATATATATTTGTTGTTCACTGGTTCATACAAAAGAAACAGGTCCACCAAATTCTTAGGGACGTGGTCAACATTTATCCCCCAAATTTGTCATTCATATTTTTAAAACTTGAGATATCATTCACATACCATAAAATTCACCCTTTCAAGGTGCATAATTCACTGGTTTTCATAAATTTATTCATTCATTTTTGATGTGCCCCCAAACACTTCAGAATACCTAGCATATAAGAAAATTACAGTCAGACTGTTTCGTGTTCAAATCCCAAGGTACCCTATTTCTCTGCTGTGTGACTTCAGGTTACTTAATGCCTCTGACCTTTAGTTTACTCCTCTGTAAAATGGACATAAGGATTCAGTAGCATCGTCTACACAAAGCATTTAGTGCCTGCCTCCCAATAAGATTCAGTGAATGTTAGCCGTTATCATTATGAATGATGGGATTATGTCTGGATTCTGGTGTTCCCCTGTGGACACTGCTCAGAGAGACGCTGATAAAGTGTCTCTTGTGAACTTGGGATGAAGAAGAGCCTGGAAAGTGGTCTTGATGCCGGTTGATTGGAGGGAGGTACGTCCGTGGCAACTTCTGGCCTTATGTGGCCTTGCTCCACTAGAACTGAGGTGGGGACAAACCCGGGCCCGAAGTCAAAGTCAAGTTGTTGTCCCTCAGTCGCCCTCCGTGCTGAAAGGGTTCCTCGGGCAGGCAGGCAGGCAAGGTAAGAGCAAGGCAGGTGGGACTCAGGGCACTCCCACGCAAGTCCGCAGGCGTTGGCAGCCCTCCCGGCAGCTCAGAGGAGCGTGGCTTAGCTGAACAGCTCCCAGCTGCCTCTACTCACTAACAACCCTGATTCCTTTTTTTTTTTTTTAACTTTTTATTAAAGTATACACACTTCCTCATTCACACACATATGATAAGTGTTAAGCTCAGTGAATTTTCCCGAACCAAACTCAGCTGTGAATCCAGCATCCTGATCAGGAAACAAACCATTGCTAGCATCCCAGAAATGCTACCTGTCCTCCTCCGTTGCCATCCACACCCCCCTAAAGGATAACCACCACCCTGTCTTCTACCTGCACCCATCGTGCCCTGCCATGTGCACGTGAATCACCTTTGGGAGGGCGGGAGCGCAGTGAATGTGGATTCTGACTCCGGAGCTCCGGTTGTTGCATCTCGAACAAACCCCCAGACCACACGCAGAGTACAAAGGTCAAGGTCAGAACCCTGCTTTATTTCTGTGTTTGTCCCTTGGAGACTGGTTACGGAAGAGAAATGGAAGCATCAGAGACCTTGTCCTTTGAGGATCAAGTTGCGGGGGAAAGGGGCTCCTGCCACCACCACCCCCCCCCGGAACGTCTGGAAGCAGAGCAGCCCCATCACAGGAGGCAAGGTTGAACTCTGGGTCCCGAAGTGAGCTCCCAGCCCCGAAGTGTGCTCCCAGCCATCCACGCTGCCCACAAGAGGTTTATGAATGATCTCAGGATGGGCAGCGGTTGGGAAGGATGGGGCAGTGAGGAAACAGGCCCGGGACTGAGGGGCAGGACGCCCTCTTCTAGCCCTCCCGGAATTCGAGGATTTTCTGACTCTGGCTCAAAAGGCAAAGGCAACCTGGGATCACCCACCTGGCCTCCCAGGAAGTTCAAGTCTAGGAAGAATGAGTGATGGCTTTGAGTTAAAAGGCCATAAATGTCTCTGATGTTTCTTGCTTGGGGATTTCTTCTGGAGGCAGTTGAGAGATAACCTGATAAGATAATGTGGTTGAGGGGCTGTCTCGGCCTGCGATCCTGTGCTTTTGCATCTGGCCATGGTAGAATGCTTTGTGATTTCAGAAGGTGGCTGGAAGGCTGGGTCACAGGATGCCCACAGTGTCTGAGGGTAGCCTCCCCTGGCAGGTTCAGACCAGAGGAGGGAGGCAGCCATAGACACTGGAGCTGAGCTGCCAGGGCCTGCTGGAGCCATCTAGAGTCTTGGAGAGGCTGTGGCACCACCCAGGCACTTAGGATATAGCACGGCCCTGCGGGCACCTGGCTGGACTGCACAGACCTCTGCCCCCAGGAAGCTGGCAGTGTAGATGGGAAGATGCAGCTAAACAAATAACTCCCATTAGGGATATTGAATGCCTTGACGGAGGAGGTCTGGGGAAGGAGTGAGGGTCTTCTAGGGCAGTTTATAGAACATGTTCTTCAAACGCTTATTGCCTCAGGACACACGCCACATCTCACCCCTTGCCCCAGGAAGATGTACAGATGTACAGGTCTTGCTTTTGGACAGTCTGAGACTCCTTTCCCTACCTTCTCACTATTGATTGCCTGGTGTGAATGGTCAGAGTGAAACAAAATTTTTAGAACCTCTCTGGACTACAGAAAATCATCTTGCTCCCCAATGTCCAACCGCCCCCCCCAAGAGCTTCCCCGCCATCTGCCTTCCCAGCCTGGGGCCCAGGGCCTCTGCCATGACAGGAGGCCCAGAGCAAGAGTCCCAGTTGTCTCTCAGAACCTACATGTCCATTTGCCCACCGGTCCCCAGAGAGCAATGAAAGCTCGTCCCTCCGCCAGGCAGACCTTCCCGAAATCAGCTGAATAAGCAGCTGAGCAGAATTGTTCTGGGCGTAGATTTTCCTTTCCATTTAGAGATGTGTCTAATTGTTGTTGCCGTTTTCATAGCTGAGACTGATATGGGCATCGCCTGCCTCAAGTTCTCCCCGCCTCACGGATGTCTGTGTTCAAGGCAGTGTGCGGAGCGGGTGGCCACTGAGGGGAGGAAAGAAAGACCTTACCGTCAGAAGAGTAAATCGTTTAAGACTTTGGGAGAAAAAGCGAAGTAGCTGTTTGTCTTGTATTGATGAATCAGAAGAGACTTGTATTAGGGGTGACATAGTGGAAACAGAACCCTAGAGCCCCTCAGAACCTTCTGGTTTTGTTCGGCCTCATAGAGACACAAAGAAGGGAGTTACCCACGGCATCACCAAGGAAGTGCAGGAAATGGCTCGGTGCAGGAGTTGCCCCTAGAGTGTTCCTACAGGGAAACTCTGTTTGAATATGTGGAGTGATGGGGATCTCACTACCCAACAGCATACTTTGTTTGTGTAGAAGAGACCACAGATGCCATGAACTCAACCTTTTTTGACATCAAATGCTCCAGTTCCCTCTGTGGTCTTCCTTTCCTGTGCTTGGCTCAGGTACATTTCTGGTGATAAAGAGCTCATTACCTCCTAAGGTGGGTCATCTCCCTCCCCACCCAGGGCTGGCCCCAGAGACTGAAAGGCAAGCACTGTAGGCCCTCCCTCCCCGCAGCACCATCTGGTGGGAGAGGTGGCCAGGTCATCAGATAGACGTCATCTCAGGCTGGCCAGCATAGCAGAAATGTGCACGAGGGTACAAGTCTCAAGGAGTAGGTGGCCTTGATCTCCCTTTGAGGTCTGGGAGGGCTTCTCAGAGGAGGGGGCTCACGAGTTTGGATTTCAGAGGACAACTAAGAATGAGAATTTGTGAAGGAGATCAGAGAGAGGAACAGCATTCAGAGTAGAGGGAACAGCTGGTGGCAGGCCCAGAGCACGAGCCAGAGCAGTAGGGATGGGGGGCATTCAGCGGCATGGGTGGGGTCACTTGGGTGTGAAACGCCCCATGGGGGTGGCGGGAAAGGGGCTTCACCTGCCAAGAATCCGAGTCTAACCTGATTGTTCAGTGGGGCCAATGAAGGGTTTAAACCCAGGAGACTTGCTTATGTTTGCGTTAGAGCACAGCCCCAGGTGGCCAGGGGTGGGGTTGGATGGATGAGCAGGAGGTGAGGATAGAGGTAGGAGGAGCAACTGGGGTTCCCCAGGTCCAGCAAGTGGTGATAAGGAACACAGGAACAAGAATCAGACATTAAGAACCTCAGCCCCTCACACACCTTCTTGCAACTAATCCTTGCAACCATTCTATGAAGAAAGATGCATCACTGTTCCCATTTCACAGATGAGGAAATGAAGGCTCAAAGAGTTACATGACCTGCCCGGGTTTGCGTCGATAGTAAGGGACAAAGCCAGGACTCAAAGCCCTGTCTGTCTGACTCCAGAGCCTCTGCCCGTCATGTCTGACCTGGATGGCAGCAGGAATACACAGAGGAGGGGATGAACCAGCAGGAGACACGGAGTAAAGTGGTCATCAGGCATAGCCTGGCAGGACACAGAGCTTGCCACCATGGGTCACACAGAGAGGCTCTAGTGAAGGGAGTAGCTCCTGGGGTACAAGAAGGTTAAGGAAGCAGACAACGGGGGTCAAGACACCTGGGGACTAGCAACCACAGGAAGCCCTTTTACTCGTAGTCAGGAAGGGCTAGAGAGGAGTGTTTTCTGGAACCCAGAGAGAGCCTGAGCCATGTGAACAGACCCAGCCAGACATACAGCTCTGAAGCAATGGGCAGCAAGAAGCACACGCTCCATCTTCTCTCTCCTGGCACCCTCCAGTCTCCTGCTGGAAGCTTCCAAGTCCTGCCAAAAGCCGGAGGGCAAGAAAGCCCAGGAGGTGCAGGCGTGGGGCCTCGCCTCCCAGACATAAGGAAGGGCAAAGCGTGGTTCTGGGCAGAAATTGCGGCAGAAGCCGGGCTTGGGGGTTCAAAAGGAGAGTGATGGTGGGGAGGACTACCCAGGGGGACCGCCCAGTCCCTAACTGGGGTGACAGTGGATGCCGTGGATAATGGCACCACTCCCTGAGTCTGGAGGAAATGGAGCAGTTCAGAGGAAGAGCCCGTGGGCTCAGCTTTGGCTGTGGAGTATGAAGTCTCATGGCACAGCTAGGTGTCCCCTAGGTCTCTGGTGACAGTGGCATATGCAGGTTTGGAGCTCAGGAAAGAGACAGAAGCTGGGAAAGATGTAAGGGACTTGTCAACAAAGAGAAAGTGGTTGATGCCTGAGAGTGGGGATAATAATCCAGGGAGAGCCCTTAGAGGCAAAGAGGGTTCATTTCCAGCTTAAAGAGATAGTGGAGGAGTGGGAAGAGAGTAGCATCCCTTTGGCAGAGGCCTCGCTTGCTCACTGGGCTGAGCCAGCCAGTGGCAGGCAGCTCTGCCGGTGGGGGTCCCGTTGTGCTGCTTTCGGCATCTTTCCTCCAGTGTTGTTTCATCCTGGTCCACGGGGCTGTCTTTAAATGGCATGTGAACACCACCGTGGGCAAGGTGACCCACTGGGATCGTCTTGCGGAAGAATCCGCGTATTTATTTTTGGTTTTTATGTAGAAAAAATAGAAAGAAATTCAGCTTTACTCAGGTGTAGTACTTGGCCTGGCCCTGGAGCCCTGGTGCAATGCCCAGTGACAGATGCAGGAACTCTCCAGACAGCCACATGGTTGGTCAATCCATGGCACGGGATGGCAAGGGGGCATTGTGCCAAGGGTCCCCAAGACAACCCCCAGCTCAGCGATTCGCTAGGAGGTCTCAGCCCATGCTCGTACTCACAGCAGTGATTCATTACAGAGAAAAACATGTAGAGCAGAATCTGCAGAGGGTAAAGGCCCTGGAGGCAGAGTCCACAGGAACCCAGGCTCGAGCTTCCACGGACCGCTGCCGGCCACGCACCGCTGCCGGCGGATCCCATGGGACACCCTGGATCCCCCAGTAGTGAGTGGTGACAAGGTGTATGAAACGCCATCCGCTAGGGAGGCTCACTGGAGACTCTTGAGTCCAGGATTTTTGTTGGGGGCAGGTCACCAGGGCCTCCTTGCTCATTATGTACCCAAATTCAAGGGTCCCGAAAGGAAAGCAGGCTTGCAACGTAAACCACGGTGTTGGCCCAAACAGCTCAGGCCTAGAGTCACTCTTATCACTGAGGGAACAGCAGGAACTGTCCCCAAACCCAAGTTCCCAGACACCGGCCGAGGGTCAGTCTGCCCAGCAGGCCCTTCTGTGGACAGGGTCGGGATCCTGGTCCGTTAACCCTTTCCCACCCAGCCCCCCTCAGCCATTCTTCGCTTTCCACTTACGGCAACGTGTCACTATTTCCAGATTCCAGGTTAGATTTGTATTATTGAGGTGTACCTAATTTATAGTATCGAGTCTTTTTTTTTTTTTTTAAGATTTTATTTATTTGACAGAGAGATCACAAGTAGGCAGAGAGGCAGGCAGAGAGAGAGAAGGAAGCAGGCTCCCTGCTGAGCGGAGAGCCCGATGCTGGGCTCAATCCCAGGACTCTGAGATCATGACCTGAGCTGAAGGCAGAGGCTTATCCCACTGAGCCACCCAGGTGCCCCTATAGTACTGAGTCTTAATGAACTTAGCCTTACAGAAACAGGCAAGTGGCCCAAAAATGATTACTTCAAAGAAAACAAGTAAACTCCAAGAACACTAAGGAGTCACACTTCTACCCAAGATCAGAGAGCTCTGTCGGCCACATAAAAATCAAATGAGACAATTTCATCCCCACCCTCCTTCTTCAAATATCCACGTTGGCCTCATGATCCTGTTTCAAGTTATTTTTCTGATAGGAGAATATGGTCAAAACACTTGGAGGCCATTGTCTTACCAGTCCTGCCAACCCGTTAGCACTGAGACTGTGCAGAGATGGCCCAGGAGAAAGTTCTCGGGCTATCAGCTGTCCCCACCTACCCCGCCATTGTGTGTCCTGTCCCTTTGACAGCTGACCCCACATACCCCGCCATCGTGTGTCCTGTCCCTTTGACAGCTGACCCCAGGGTGTGGATGAACCAGCTTCGAAGTAGGAACCTTTATCTGAGGAGGCAGCAGGGGCAGGGAGCTCTGGGGAGGTGCACAAGGTGTTGGGTTCCAGGCAGCTCTGTGGCTATGTGCTGTCGTTCAGAGAAATGTCTTAAATGCGCTGAGTCTCTGAGCTTCTTCATCTGCTAAGTGCTTTTCTCACTCAACTGGTGGCTACAAAAAAGTCTGTTTTGTTGTTGTTTTATTTGTTGTTTTTATCTTTGTAAACTTAGTCTCGCGCCTAATAACACTTATCGAGCAAACAGATGAATGAGTGAATGAATGAATGAATGAATGAGCGATCTGTAAGGTCCTATGCAACTCTGATGGACTAGGGATTTGTGATCTGGTCACTGATTAAGCTCAGGTCTAAATTCCCAATAACTGGGCATTATTATTCCTCCCGCGCCTGTTCTGTTCACTTGCCTCGCGTTATTAGATTATAATGTGGGTAATAATGGGGCCCTCCGATCCCTTCTCCAAAATACTGTGATTCATTCTTGCCTGTGTAATTTAGCCTCACTTTTGAAATCTTAAAAAAAAGAAAGAAAGAAAGAAAGAAAGAAAGAAAGAAAGAAAGAACGGAAGGAAAATGTGATGTCCACCTGTCCCGCTGTCCGCATTCAGACCTGGCACGTCCGGGTTTCTGAGCAGTCGCTCGGAACTGATGATGCTGTTGTCCTTCCTCAGGGGCCCAGCCTCGCCACCTTCTCAGCCAGGTCCCGCTTCCACAGATCAAATGGAAAGGGGACATGTTCTGCCTCTGCAAACTGGAGGCTAGAGAACTAAGTTGCTAGAAGGGCAGAGTGAAGGTTCTCCACGCAAGAATTCAGCTGGGAGCATTTCTGGAAACTTCCTACACAGGCTGAGGCACCCTGGGCTGGAAGGGCCTGCTGTGGTCAGGCACACCTGCTGTGTCCGATTCCTCTGGACACGAAGGGCCCCACCTGTTTGGGTATCTCCCTCTTTTTCCTATACCATTCACCTTCTGGCTGGGTTCAGCTGGGACAGGTGGGGATTTTTCCAAGTGAACTTAGCGCCGCAGAGCTGAGGGAGAGCAGAGCAAAGACCAAAGCCCAGAACAGAAGTTCACAGCCACATGGTTTTCTCACCCCAGTGAGCGGGAGGCCCTAGGACTCAGCGCCACGCAGCCTGGAGCTGGGCGAGTCTCCTCAGTTTGGGAGAGTGTCCAGGTCAGCAGGTGAGGGCAGAATCTGGAGAGGGTGGGGGCTGGCCCTGATGGCAGTGCAGGTAGGGAATCCGCATCCAGGATGCCCCCATGACCTAACAGATGGTGTTAGGTCACCCCCACAGGGGTCCAGCCTGACAGTCACCAGCCCAGGGCTGGTGATCAGGAGACATTTAATTGTGGTGAAAGCCAGATAGAGCCTTAGTCCTGAGCAGAAACCTTAGGTCCAAGGATGGGCTCAGGGGCCAGGCTGGGGTTGTACAGTACAGCGGGAACCACACAGCGACCATGACAGATGGGGCTAGATGGTAGGACCCAGGCAACATTTGCTTCTCTCCAAAGGCCCGAAGAGACAGGCCCCTAGTGGGAGCAGGAAGCTCATGGCACTTCTCCTCCAGCCTTCCTCCCCAGCTGAACAGCCTCTGCCATGGCTTGGAGCTGACCTGTCTGTGGCTGCCAACGAGGTGTCCCTGGGGCCAGCTCTGGCTGAGTCCTGCCCAGCTCCGCCAGAGTCATGGGTTTCCTGAGCCCTGGAGATGGGCCGTGGCAGGCTGGGGGTCCTGCTTGGTCTCAGCTCCTGTGGCTCAGTGCCCCCCCGTTCCCTGGCACCCACAACCTGGGAGCTGGGGGTCCCATAGAAGAGGTTCCTGGGGCCATCCTGCTCACCTACTCACTCGGGTGAGGAGACAGGAAGTGGGCGATTATATTCACCTCCTCAGGTGTGTCTCCTCCCTTTGAATCACATAGAAGGCTCTAAGGAAGGAGGGGAAAGAGTGAGGAGAAACCAGAAGGCTGGTCTGTCGCCACTTAGTGATCCCTCCATGGTCCTGAGAGCCTCTGTGCCTCTGTCTGGGACTGGTTCCCTCTGGGTTGTGGGCCCATGGGAGGCAGAATTGGAAGTTCACAGGTACCTATGTCCAGTGTCCTGGGTCTAGGGAGTGGCTGACAGAACTAAATGTCTGTCAGATTGAGACGTGATTGAAGGACCCTTGATGATTGTAGAACTCCACACTGTGTAAAACAGAGCATCTGTCCCCATCACCTACAACCCCCTACTGATGTTCTCATAAATGGTGAGGTTGGTCCACCTAGGAGATATTAACGTCTCTGTTTTCTCACGACCTCTAGGTTAGGACCTGGATTCTCACCGTGGGCTACACAACCGCCTTTGGGGCAATGTTTGCAAAGACATGGAGGGTCCACGCCATCTTCAAAAATGTGAAAATGAAGAAGAAGGTAATCGCTCCCATTCCAAGATGTTTGCGACGTTTCCTTAGCCTTTACTTAGCAAATATAATTAGGCACCTACGGTGTGCTTAGCACTGGGCTATTCGCTGGGGATTCAAGCTACACACAATGCCCATCCCCACCACCTTCAGCCTCCAAGGGAGATCAAACAGCTAACAAAGCATTTACAACATATGGCAATAAGGACTGGCTGGGGATGTCTAGGGGCAACGGGGGTACAAGCACTCAGGGAAGGCTTCCTGTAGGAAGTGACCCAGATGCTGAGACCCAGAAGGTGAGTCGGGGGGGCCGTTAGCTAGCAGAGGCCTGAAGAGGGAACTGCATTCATGGTGCCCTGGGGAGGGGGTGTGTATGTTCCCAGAACCAGGACATGGTGTTTGCAGGGACAGGGTGCGAGACTAGCCATGGTAGGGAATCTGAACTTCACCTTGTGGGCAGTGAGGAGCCTGTGAAACAGGACACAGACCAAATGTAATGCTTCGATTTTCACCGAGACCCTTAGAGGACAGGAGCTCGGCCTCCCTGTGGGTGGAGAACATTCGCCAACCACGTGGTTACGTGCAACTAGCATGTTGACTCGGCTTGGCTCTTAGGATGTAGTCCTAGAGAAACTCTCTCCTCTCCCCCTGCTGTTGTTTTAACTCTTCTGGTGGAACAGTTCTTCCCTCACTTCTACAGAAAAAGGCAAGTCTCCTGACTTTGAAGGCCCTCCGGTCAGCAGCTAACATGTGGAGTCCATCATAATAATCAGAATTTCAAAACTGCCTTCAAAGGCACAGCTTCCCCCGACTCAGGTCTGCCATGCCTGCCACCTGGCCTGGGAAAGGGGGTGTGCTGGGCCGCTTCTCTCCTTTGCCAGCCTGAGCGGTTTCCCTGTCATCTCCTTCCCAAGGTCTCTGAACCCTCTGGAGTTGGAGCTTGGAAGGAGCTAGCATGGTGCTTGCTAGGCCTGGTTAAGCAGACCCCTTAGACTCTCCCAGGAGGCTTTGGTGGATTTTTCAAAGCCCCAGGACCAGGATGTTCCCTCCTGCGGTGTCCTTGTCATGGATGCATTACTCTTCAGAGAGGCCACATGTTGGTTCCCCGACTCCTGGGCTCACCTCACCCCTCTGGCAAGTCTTGGACAGGGCCACACAGCTCTCCATCTACCCCGTCCCACATCTGATGCACTGGAAACATGCGTGCACCCTTCGCCCACAAAAACTGGAGGGGTGCAGGCTGATCCCACTACAGCAGCGGCCCCTCTTGTTCTGCCCCCAGAGCAGTGGACCTGCTGTGGGTCTTTGAGCAGATGTTATCCTCTGTCAGGGTCTCAGTTTCCTTATCTGTAAGATGGGGCCATATTGAAATGATACTGTCTCCTGGACTGTGGTTCTGTGTGGTCCCCAGTGGCACCACTCACTCATCAGCCCTCCATCTGCCAGAGCTGCTTTAGGAGCTGCTGTCTGGGTGAGGGAGGACAGTCCTCTTTGTTCTGTCCCCTGGCCCCTACCTGGACCACCTTAGGGAAACTGCAGGCTGCTTTTAGAGGGAGGAAAGAGTCTGTCTCTGCCACCCACACTGCCTGTGCTCACCTGAAGGGCCCTCCTTCATAACCTCAGCACTTGTGACAACTCCCTTTCATCTATCCTGACTGCACATTTCATTCAAATGGGAGCTTTTGAAAACGCCCAGAAGTTTTCCAACCCAAGCCAGTTGAAACCACGTCTCTAGGCCTAGAATTGAGCATCAGGAGGTTTTATGACTTTCCCAGGTGATATTAATATACAGCCACAGTGGAAGACCTCGGGTCTAGATCAAGGCTACTCAGAGTGTGGGCTGGTCCAGCAACACGATAGGCATTACCTGGGAGCTTGTTAGAAATGCAGATTCTTGGGCTGCATGGCTGGCTCAGTCAGTTGAGCCTCCTACTCTTGATCTCAGCTCAGGTCTTGATCTCACAGACATAAGTTGGGGCCCCACGTTGGGTTCCATGCTGGGCATGGAGCTTACTCTTAAAAAGAAATGCAGAGGGGCATCTGGGCAGCTCAGTTGGCTAAGCATCTGCCTTTGGCTCAGGTATGATCTCAGGGTCCTGAGATCGAGACCCAAATCAGGCTCCCTGCTCAGCAGGAGCTCCTCCTCCCTCTTCCTGCCGCTCCTCCTGCTTGTGCTTGCGCGCTCTCTCGCTCTCTCTCTCTCTGTCAAATAAATAAATAAAATCATTAAAAGAAAGAAGGAAGGAAGAAGAGAAAAGGAGAAATACAGATTCTCAAGCCCCACCCCAACTCTAAGAATCAGGTTCCTGGATTGAAGCCCAGGGTCCTGCCTTCTCTCCCCAGCTCCCCTAGCCATGCCGATGCAAGCCAAAGTTTGAGAAGGCCCCAAGGGACCAAGTGACTTCTGGGGCCCCTCCTGCATGGTGATTGTGGTTAGAATTACTCTGCCATTTATGACAACTCCATCCTGGCTTCGAAGAATCACAGTGTTGATTCCTTTGTGTCAATATGTGATTCATCCATATTGTCGTCTGTAATGAAGACCAGCCCTTATTTTCCATTACTCATGGATCGCTGAGCAAGAACACTCCAATTGTCTGGCAACAATTGACAAAACATGTCAGGGAAGACTTGGGGAGTTCAGTTGTCTGAGAGCTCTGTGGGGGGCAGGGCTGAGGGGTGGTCTCACCTGCTGGGGGGCCAGAGCAAGGCGACTGGTTCCATTCCTGGGCGGCCGGGCCAATGGAATTCAGGCTGATGGTGGGCCAAGTGCCCTGGAAAGGGGCTTGTCTGAGAAACTGCCAGGGGCTTGGAGTACAGGATCTGATCACCAGTTTTGTCTGGTACAAAAAAGACTAAGGCCAGATGAACACACCATTCCAGGGGGAGAAACTTTTTGTTCGCTTTCTAGTTATTCCAGAACAGGTTTGCAGTGCTGCCGCCAAGCATCCCTTATCAACAAATAAGACGAGATTAAAGGTGTAGAAGAGAAATTTATACCTTATATGGAGCAAAAGCTCAAGTCCAGGAACCAGATTGTCTTAAAAGGGCTGCAGCAACTGCAGGTCAAAACTGGGATTGGACTCTCCATGATTCCAACCCTTTATAGAACCAAGGTTGGTTTTTATTGTTGTTGTCTTGTTTCATTATTATTTTTTTAAGTTTAGGCTTTTTTTTTTTTTTTTAAGATGGGTCCTTTCATTTTTTTACTGACATGTTTACTAGATTTACATAAGTTTGTGAATGCAGTATACACTGTTTTCACAGTCTTTTTATCCTCTTTGTCCTTCCCTTGATTGTGCCTCCTCCTCCCCCCACCCACAATGGCATGCCCTCCCAAACACTCATACACAAGCTTTACCCCATATGGCCACATTTTTAAAGACATTAAAGTAAAAGAAGCCTATTAAAGGACATACTGACATACGGTGACTTCATGCTTCCAAATCTGGTGTTTTTATGGCTTGTTACTGGTTTTTTTTCTAAAGCTCAATTATAAAATCTTGAATTGGAAGACTTACTACAGTCTTCATTCTGCCTCTTAATAGGACCAAATTGAGGCCTTGAGACAAAAGCAGAGATGAGATCTTTTTTTTATTTTTTGCAGATTTTTTGGAGGACACAGCAAGTTCACTACAGGGGTGCCTGGTTGGCTCAGTCAGTGGAGCAGGAGACTCTTGATCTCAGGGTAGTGAATTTGAACCCCATGTTGGTTGTAGAGATTACTTTAAATTTTTTTTAATTAAAACAAAAAGGCAGGTTCCCATATGACGTGGTACTTTTGCAGAGAGAACCATGGGGACATCATCTCAGACCTTCATGGGGGCTCAACTTCAATAAAATGCCAAGAGAGAGCTTTTGGCAACTTCACCAGAGAGCACCAGTCGTCTGAGTGATACACACTGCACAATTCCAGGGGCACAATTTACTTTGTACTCCCCTGGAATAGCATCCCTAAAACCAGGCAGTGAGTCAGTCCTAGCAGAAGACCAGTCTGAATCAGTCAAAATATCTAAAGTCTCTTGAAGAAATAAATAAACCAGGAATCAGACAACTTTTTCTGTAAAAAAACAGCCAAATATGGACTTTGCAGGTCATAGAGTTGCTGTTGCAACCACTAAACTCTGCAGTTGGAGAATGAAAGCAGTCATAGACAAATACGTCAATGAATGTGTATGGCTGTGTTCCAATAAAACTTTATTTACAAAAACAAGCAGTGGGCCAAATCCATAATTTGCTGACCCCTGCTCTAGAAAACAGTGGAAAATGACATTTAATAATAATAGCTGACAACCATTGACCAGTTGTAATAAGCCAGACTTTGGTAATCTAAGACAGTTTATGTGGTTATTGCGAGCATTTTGTAGATGAGGAAACTGGCTCAGAGGAGTTAGGAAACTTACCCATGGCCACACAGCTCACTAGTAAGATTCACAGTCAAATCTTATTCTAGAACCTGAGCTTAATCATTATTAGTGTATGCCTTTGCTCCCACTGAGAATTGAGCACTGGTAACCTCCTGGTTTCAAAGAGAGAGCTCAGGGTAATGACATCAGTGTGCACCTACATAATCAGTGTTGAGCACGTTCAAAGTCACTGCCTCCTGGAAGGCAGGCTGTGAAAAGTCATAGAACTTTTGTCTCAGGGTATCTGAAGGTGCTGGCCCTTGCTGATGGGAGAGGTTTGGTGAGGGAGAGAGGACTCAGAGGCTGAAGCCAGCAACTCCACCTGCCTGATATTTACAGCCCCGGAATCTTCCTGACCATCACAACAGTCACTGCTCTGAATCAAGCCTCCTCCCTGCTCACCTACGTCAGCTCCTACCTGGCCTCCTATCGGAGGCTCCCGCCTCGGCTCTACCCTTCCATGCGGCAGAGGGCTCCCCATCACTCCTGTACTTAATGATGCCACTTCCTCCTGGCTTCTTCCTGAGGCTCATTCCCTCATTCCCGCAAAAATTCCCTGGGAAGGTCTGAGAGCCAGCCTCTGCCCGACGCGCCGGGGCACAGGAGGGAGACTAGTTGGTCCCTGCCCTATTCTGACCAGAACATGGCTGCAGCCTGTGCCCTGGGCAGGGTACGCCTGGGATCCTAGCGGAGCAGCTGCTCCGGCTCAGTGTTGAAGTCAGATTAGGGGGGTGCCAGCAGGAGGTCGGGAGAAGGACCTTCCAGGGTCAGGCACAGCATGGGCATGTGCCTGGGGCTCAAGCAGCCCTGGGTGAGCATTAAGAAAGGAGGTGACTTGCAGCATGTCCTCTGTGTTCTAAGCTCCTCAGACATGTCTTTCTTTTGCCCTGCTTTCTCAAGGCTAGCAGGGGTTTGCCTAATTCCCCAGAAAGCAAGGGTTAAACAGGATTTCTGCAGAGCCTCGGTGGTTCCCTGGGTTCTTCTGGAAAATCTCAGAGGCAGCTTTGCCAGTGCCCAGCCCCCACATAAAGCAGTTTTGGTGGATTTGATCTCTTTGGCAGGAACTCAGCGACACTTCTCTGTTCTTTTACAATTCAGCAATGCAAAGGCCTCTTGAGTTTGTTTATCTTTTTAAAATGGCTCTCATCATTAAAAGCCAGACCTGGTGATATTTCTTAAGCTTCTGCCTCAGTTTGGTTTGTTTTTCTAAAGGGTCTTCCAGAACGACTTCATTACATTAGCTGTTGGGGGAGGGGGCACATAACCGTGCAATGAATGAAATACAGGTTATCTTCAGAGCTGGTAACATTTGTCCCTGGGCCAGTCCCCATCAAAACAGACCTACAGTGGGGTGGGAAAGACATCCTCGGTGGCAAAAAGGGATGGGAATTAGATTGTTTTTTTTTAATTTTCCTACCTCAATTAGATCCATCAAACTTTTTTTTTTAAAGATATTTATTTATTTATTTGACAGAGAGAGAGAGCACAAGTAGGCAGAGAGGCAGGCAGAGAGAGCCGAACAAAGAGCCTGATGTGGGGCTCTATCCCAGGACCCTGAGATCCTGACCTGAGCAAAGGCAGAGGCTTAACCTAGTGAGCCACCCAGGCGCCCCAAATCCGTCAAACTTTTAAGTGCCTACTGCTTGCCAGGCCCTACTGCGGATGCACAAAAAAGTAAAATCGACTTCCCTTCTGTCAGGGGGTCCCCAGTTTCCTGAAGAGGATGGAATAAGAAAATACAGCATCTGGTCACTACAGCATCTGGTTGGCCCTCGAGTGTCTGAGGGTGTGGACTTTGGAGAAAGGCAGAGCTTGGTTCAAATCTGGACTTCCCATCTTCTGAGCTGTATGACGCTGAGCAAGTTCCTTAGTCCCTCACAAACCTCGGTGTCTTCATCCATAAAATGGGAATTATTAGGGGTGCCTGGGTGGCTCAGTCAGTTGAGCATTTGACTCTTGGTTCTGGCTCACGTCATAATCTCGGGGTCATGAGTTCAAGCCCCGTGTCGGGCTCCCACACTCAGTGTGGAGTCTAGTTGAGATCTTCTTTCTCCTCCTGCCCTCTTCACTCGTATTCTCTGTGTGTGTGTGTGTGTCTAAAATAAATAAATCTCTTTTTTTAAGTGGGAATAATAGTAGCATCTGCCTTTATTAGAGATAATATGTGTAACCCATTCATCAGCCTAGAGGCAGGCACAGAGTATGTGCTCACTGAACATTAGCTATTCTTCTCTGTGTTCTCCTAATAGCAGTAACTGTGACTTCTCTGGCTAAGTATGTGATCAACATGCTATAGGAGTACTTAATTCTGCTGTGGGAGTTAGAGGGGACTTCGTGGAGGAAGTAACCATAGATCTGGGCCTTCAAGGATCATTAGGAGTTTGCCAAACAGATAGAAGAGAATGTCTCAAAGAGAACCAGCACCTAGAAGGTCTGGGGGTAGGAGTTGGGGGTGGGGCGCTGACAGTCACAACAGATCCAGAAACTAGGAGTCCTCAAACCTAAATAAGTGTGTCTTGGGCGTGGTCAAGCCCAGCTCATGCAAGGCCTTGAATGCCAAGCAAAGGAGTCTGGCTGGATTTATCGTGCAGGTGATAGAGAGTCTCGGGGGGTTCTAAAACCCCTGAGCCCGCCCCTCAGCTGGTGGGGAACCTCTCTCACATCTGCTGCCTTCTGGCCCTGCCCTCCCTGCAGATCATCAAGGACCAGAAGCTGCTGGTGATTGTTGGGGGCATGCTGCTGATCGACCTGTGTATCCTGATTTGCTGGCAGGCTGTGGACCCCCTGAGGAGGACGGTGGAGAGGTACAGCATGGAGGTAAGTGCCCATGGTGGCAGGAGGGGCGCCTGCGGGGATGCTGCTCCCAGACACCCTGGGAGGGACAGGCAGCACATCGCCCCGACCGGCCCAGGTGCGCTGCTTAAGAAGAAATCAAGGTCGTTCCAGGGGAGTCTTCACAGCACCACGTGGACCCACATTCCCCATCAGAAACTCCTCATTTCGTCTGATTTCCTTCCATTTGACACACATTCCAGACAGGCCAGATAGAAAGTCTTCATTCCTGGGGGAAACAAGGTGAAAGGATTGTCTAGTGATATTAATATATGCAGAAATAAGAAATGTTGGATTATTTAAATGAGTATGTTCTCTGCACGTTGTCAAAGCCCCTATTAATAGGATCCATCCGTCCAGAAATGACATTGCGTTTCAACCTCTTTAAAGCAAGTTCCCTAAGGAATGGTACTCGGGAGTAAACATTCTGATAGCTCCTTCTGGTTACTATGAGATTTTCAAAGTGAGGAGTTGTGTTAAAATAAAGACCCTTACATAGAAGTACCTGAAATTATATGTTTTAACAGTCTTGTGTTCAGCCATGCCCTCTACTCACTCTGGTCTTCCCAGGATGCTCCAGAGTAGGGAAGTCCAAGACCCTTTGGAAGTTGTGGTTTTGTTGCCTTGCTCTTAGGACAATTAACCTTGCCTTTGTAGGAGACGGCTGGGCTTGGATGGCGTGTGCCGTGCGTCCTGATCTTACGGTGTAGCAAATTCTACCGAGAGAATCAGACTCTGCATTATTAGAGAAATCTTCTTATGGACTGTAGTGTTCAGATTCTTAAACTAATGTGGAAATGGTCGTTTTATGCCCTGGAGACAGGTTTTTACCCTTCCAGACAAGATGGTTTTCTAGCAAATAAGATGCCCAGCTTAGTTTGCAGGGGAGCGGATAGAGGGTTTACTCAGCGTAGTGAGAAGTCAGGAAGCCAGAGCCCAGGCAGAGAATGCCGTTCCCTGCCCACGCAGACGTACTATACTCCGTTAGGGCCGGGATCTCTGTCTCATGCCTCCCGCCTCACTTTGGGAGGAAGCAGAACTTCTGACAGGCACGACCCGTACTGGTGAGGAGGAGGGCCCAGACTCGAGCTGTAACCGTGGGTCAAGGGGGCAGGAGGTCCCTGGGGCTGCTTCCAGAGGGGAGGAGATGCCTGGTCACCACTCATGGTATACAGTTTGCAAAGGAGCCATCCTGCCCCCGCCCCACTCCACCCCGGGGGGTTTCCATACACTGCCAGGAGTTGGAAATCCAGACAGCATGTCAACAGGAGGAAGAACCACCGTGGCTGACTGGGCTTCTAGGCTCGGGAGAGCTGGGGGGTTGCTGATCCCAAGCCCTGATGGCAATGATGGCGACCGCAGTGACGGTGATAGCCAGCTTCGTGCACGAACTCACTGAAGCCTCCCAGTAACTGTGGCCCGCATGCTACCCTTAGCCCCATTTTAGTGACTAGGAAACAGAGGCCCTAAGACATTATCAAAGTTACCCAAGGCTACCTAGCAGGTTAGCAGCAACACCACTAACTATCCTCTCACACGCTATGCTACCCTCCTCACCCTTCAGCACACACACGGGGCTCTGCGGTTCTTAGGGGCTCTTGCCGACCCTGGCCACAGGCACAGATCTATGCAGTGGGCAAGGCAGGGAAGCGCTTTCACTTTAGGCAGGCGAGGGCTCGGGCTAGCCGTTAGCAGCGGCCAGACTGAGGACCCAGGATATCCGGGATGAGAAAGCGAGTTAGGCAGAGCCGGCCAGAAGACCCGGAGCTGGGCAGAAGGACCGAGGCCGGACCTGTCCTCCACTCAAGGTTAAGGTGGAGGCCAAGTACGCTCCGGAGTTCCCCCACGCTCTGGCTGTGGCATGGAGGGGCTGCAGGGCTGGTGTCAGCCCGAGTCAGGAGACTCAGGAAGGGGACCCGGGAAGCCGGTCCTCTGGACCCTTTAAAGAAGATCAACCTTGTGCAGTCGGATTAGAGTAAGCCATAGTTCGCTGCTGCTGACCGTCCATACCTTTCTTCCCATCCTTTCTGAAATAAGTACCAAGGCTCTCTGTGGCTTATGCGGAGAAACCTACGCCATGTGCGACCTTCCAGAGCAAGGGGTCTCAAATGGAGGAGCGGGGAGAGGGGCCCCGGAAATGCCTCACTGCATACACAGATGAGGAGACGGAGTCTGGGGAGGGGGCGTTCCTGCTCAGGGACATCCAGACTTTCCAAGGTGGGGCCTGGAGGAGGACCAACTCCCTGGCTCTCGGCCCAGACCCTCCAGCTCGGTTTCCCTCCAGGTATCGGCTGAGATGTCTCTGTGAACCTTTTCTGGCCTGCTCCTCTTTTCCTCCTCTTATTTTTAGGGTTGCCTTGTCATTCTGTTGCCATGGCAGCGGAACCCTTTGATTCGTCGACCCGCAGCCCTGTCGGCTTATTGCCGTTCTCCCACCAAATAGCACCAGGCAGCGGGTTGATTTCTCTCCGACCTGCCTCTGTCAGACACAGCGTGGTGGCCGAACAGTGTGCCAGGCGGTGGGCTGTCCTAAACTGTCCTTCAAGGGGATGTTTTTTTTCCAGAACCCTCAGTGAGAGAGAAAGTCTCTGCTTGAGGGCGAAGCGATCAAAGACCTTTGTGGTCTGTCCCCCCCCCCCCCACTCCCCATCGACCTTGGACACCTTCCCTTGCTCTGGACACTCTGGAGGCTCTGAACATCTCAGGATTCGAGTCGTAGCCCTTGCTCTGTGTCATGATTTCAGGCTTTTGCCCATGCTGTTTCCCCTTCCAGAATGTTCTCTGACAAGCAGATGAACCTCAGTTCCAGGGCCCTGGGTTATCTCTCCAGGGATGTGTCTCTGAGTTCTCTGGCTCCACCAAATTTAAGCTCCTGCTCCTCCCCACTCCTGGGACTGGCTTCCTGACACTCCTCTGTCGGGACACTTAGCGTGCTGTTCAGCTCTGCTGTGGGCCTCCCTGCCCCGGCCCTCACTGGACTGCCAGCTTCTCCAGGACAAAGCCACGTCCCAGAGACACCCCCCGTCCACACACACACACACACACTACCCAGCCAGCACCCCTGCCCACATCTTCCACTGGCTAGAGAGAAGTAAGCACGGGAGCCATGGCCACTGAGCTCATGGCGCCCACCGGCTAGTTGGGGGCAGCTAGTAAACACACACGTGACTAAACAGGAGCACTTCAGATCATGTCGATTCTGTTAGCAGTTAGAAGTAAACAGGATGAAAAGTTGGCAAATAACGGGGAGGACCCGCGGAGGAGATTCTCCCAGCAAGAGTATGTGCGGGTGTCCAGAGAATGAAAACCTGGTTCTGTGGTCCCACTAGAGACATCCCAGCTCCGAGCCTTATTCATTTCCATGCGAACAGTATTTATAGGGCACTTGTTACATGCCAGACACTATTTTCAATGTACGATATGTATCATTTTTTAAATGTGTACTTAATAGGCTTTGTTGCTTAGAGCAGTTTTTGGTTGACAGGAAAAATTAACAGAAAGCACAAAGAGTTCCCATATATACCCCACCCCACACCCCACAGTTTCTTCTATTATTAGCATCTCGCACTGTGGAGTGTATTCGTTACAATTGCTGAACCAATATTGATTCATTATTATTTACTAAAATCTGTAATTTATGGTTAGGTGGGGTTCACTCTTTGTGTTGCACGTTCCATAGGTTTTGCCAAATGCAAAAGTCATGCATCTGCCATTACAGGTCATACAGAAGGGTTTCACTGTCCTAAATGCCCTTAGTAGTCTGCCAGCCCCTGGCAACCACTGATCTTTCTGTTGTCATCATAGTTTTGCCTTTTCCAGAATATCATGTAGTTGGAATCATATGGTAGGTAGCCCTTTCAGACGGGTGTCTTCAACTTAGCAACACAAATTTAAGGTTCCTCCATGTCTTTTCATGGCATGGTCACTCATTGCTTTATCACTGAATCATATTCCTTTATATGGATGTACCACAACTTATCTGCCCATCAGAGGACATCTTGGTTGCCTCCAAGTTTGGGCAATCATGAATAAAGCTGCTATAAGCATTTTTATGTAGGGTTTTGTGTGGACATACGTTTTTCAGGTCATTTGGGTAAACATCTAAGAGCATGATCGCTGGTTCATATGCAAAATCTATGTGTAGCTTTGTAAGAAACTGCCAAACTGTCTTGCAAAATGGCTGGATCGTTTTGCATTCCCATCAGCAATGGATAAGAATTTCTGTTTCTCTACATCCTCCTCAACATTTGGTGTTGTCAGTGTTTTGGATTTTAGCTGTTCTGTAGGTACAAGGTGATATCACATTTTTATTTTTGTTCACATTTCCTTAATGATGTGTTATGTGGCACATCTTTTCATGTGCTTATTTGCCACCTGCATGTCTTCTTTAGCGAAGTGTCTGTTTAGGTCTTTTACTTGCTTTTTAATGAGACTATCTTCTTATTGTTGAGTTTTAAAAGTTTTTTGTATATTTTAGATGCCCGTCTTTTATCAGATATGTTTTGTGAATCTTTGCTCTCAGTCTGTATCTTGTTTTTTCATTCTTTTAACAGGGTGTTTTGCAAAACACAAATTGTTTACTTTAATTAAGTCCAACCTATATTTTTTCTTCCATTGAGCATGTTTTCAGTATTGCATCTAAATACTCATTGCCAAGCTCAAGGTCACCTAGATTTTCTCCTGTTATCTTTCAGAAGTTTTATAGTTTTGCATTTTACATTCAGGTCTATGGTCCATTTTGAGTTACTTTAGTGAAAAGATACAAGGTCATTTTCTAGATTCATTTTTATGCATGTGAATGTCTCATTTTTCTAGCACCATTTATCAAAAATACTATTCTTTCTCCATTGCCTTTGTGTCTTTGTCATAGATCAGTTGACTATATTTGTATGGGTCTATTTCTGGACTCTCTATTCTATTCCATTCAACTATTTGTCTGTTCTTTTGCCAATACCACATTGTTCCGATTACTATAGGTTTATAGTAAGTCTGGAAGTCAAATCGCTTTCCAACTTTATTCTTCTTCAATATTGTATTGGCTATTCTGGGTCTTTTGCCTCTCCACATAAACTTTAGAATCAGGTTGTTAATATCCACAAAGTGCCTTGCTGGGATTTTGTTTGGGATTGTGTTGAATCTGTAGACCAATTTGAACAGGATGGATTCTTAACAATATTGAATCTTCCTATCCATGAATATGGAACATCTCCTCGTTTGTTTAGGTATTCTCTGATTTCTTTTATCAGAGTTTTATAGATTTCCTCTCATAGATCTTATACATATTTTGCTAGATTTATACCTAAGCATTCTATTTTGCTTTTAGTAAAAATGCAAATGGTGTTGTATCTTTCATTTCAAATTCCAGTTGCTCATATCTGGCATATCGGAAAGCAGGTGACTTTTGTATACTAACCTATATCCTACAGCCTTGCTGTATAATTGTTTATTAGCTCCAGGAGGAGATGATTTGTTGACTCTTTGGAACTTTCTACCTAAACAATCATGTCAACTGCAAGCAAACCATTCTGTTTCTTCCTTCCCATCTGCATACTTTTTATTTCTTTTTTGTCTAATATTTGTATTAGCTAGGGCTCCAAGTACAGCGTTGAATAGGAACGGTGAGGAGACGTTCCAACCTTATTCCTAGAGGGAAAGCACCTAGTTTCTCACTATATTAATGATGTTGGTATATTTTTTTTTTCTTAAAGAGAGTGTACGTGTGTATGTGTATGTGTGTGCGAGAGAGATACTTTGAAATAGTTCTGCTGGCCAAAGCCAAGAGTGCCTTTGGGGAGGTGACAGGAAAGACAAATGAAGATGTGGTCAGAGCCTGATCGTTAGGGACATTATGTGCTAAACAGAGGAGTTTAAACTTCAAAATTAAAGACATTCAATCAGGGAAGTGACATGATCAGGTTTGCCCTGGCTGCAGGGTGAGAACAGATGGAGGGGCGAGGCTGGAGGCCCAGAGATGGCTCAGAGATGGTTTTTGCTATAATCCAGGCAGGAGCTGATGGTGACCTAACGCAAGGCAGTTGCAGTGGGAACAGGGAGAAGTGGGTGGCTTTGAGAGAGATTAAGGAAGCAGATATGACAAGCCTTGATGATTGATTGACTCTAAAGGGTGGGACAGGGAACCAGCAGGGGCAATGCCCGGATCTCTGGGTGGTGGATGGCAGACCTGTTCACTGAGGCAAGGTGCAGAGTAAGGAGCAGGTTCGGGAGGGAATGCGAGGGTCTCACTTCTGGGCAGAGGGGCTCAAAAGACGCAACACGGAGTCATGGGGCATAAAGGAGTAGTTTGTCCAGTAGACTGAGATGGCGGTGGAGGGCAATTAACACATCGAGGATGGGAGCCGTGGGAGTGAGAGTAGTCACCCAGGGAGTGGGTGCAGTAAGAAGTGAAGACGTCCTGACTAGAGCCTGAGCACCCACAAAGCCCTGATGGGACAGAAGCCTGGGGAGGGAATTTCGAGGTAGTGGTCAGGAAGGAAGGAAGGAGCCAAGGGAGAGAGCTGCCTATGCACAGGGGGCATTTGAAGGAGGGAGAGCTCCCTGAGACAAATGCTGCAGACCAAGGTGAGGAATGACAGGTCCCTCCTCCCCGACTTGGCCCCAGGCTTAGTGCTCCCACATTGCATCTCAGCCCTCCCTTCCTCTGCCTTACAGCATCTGATGGGAAGATTGGCCGTTTCTGCATTTCAGATAGAGCAGGTGTGGGTAAATCTGCCAAGTATGCGAAAAGGGGTTTTTTAACTATGATGTGTATTCTCAAGGAAAAGGGGAAAGACTTGTTTTTGAATACTACTTTACTAGTGGTGATGGTGAGGAGGTGTAATATACATGGGTCTGAAGTTCAGGGAGATGTGTAAGCCTGTGGACGTGGTCAACATATAAATGGCATCGAAAACCTGGATGAGAGCACGGAGACAGTGCTGGGATAGAGGGTGGGGCATATAGATGGAAAAGAGAAGGGGACCAAGGACAGACCCTCAATTGCTCCAGGGTTTGGACATCAGGAAGGTAGGAGAGAAACAGCAAAGGACCTAGAAGGAGAAGCCACCAAGATAGGAAGAAAACCAGATGAATCTGGTGTCTAAGACACCAAGTGAAGATATTGTTTCAAGAGGAAGTTTTGATCAAGTATGTCAAAGGCTGCTTTTAGATCAAGTAAGATGAAAACCAAGAATTGACCCTATGTGTATTCATACACACCCATAGGGGATTTTTTTCTTTTAAGGAAAATAATTTGAGATAATTTACCCTTAAAGTAAAAGCAGGATATACTAAGGGTGTGAAAATAGTCTTTACATCTAGTGGAAAGGTTGTTCGTTTTTTCCCAAAACCTGCCTTCTACACCAGGCCACCTCTTACCCTTCTGCTTGACTGCTCTGAAATGATTTTGAAGGGAAGAGAAAATGGCGGACAGCACTAGAGGTCGCTGAGCATTGAACACCCCACAGAGCCTCAGGGCAGCCACTGGGGCAGCATCCTGAGAGCACCTGCCCTCCCTAAAGACATCCCCCACCTGCTCCCAGGCAGGTTGCAACAAGAAACAGAATCACATGCAGTCCAGTCACCCATGGGAGCCATGTGTGTGGCGTTTATTTATGGATATGGTGAAAGGCTATCTCCACAGGCTGCAAGCAGCCTCCTTCGAGAATTCCCAGCACCTGGGTTCTGTGGCTTTCTGGCCTTTTGGGCAGTAATCAAGGTAAGGGCAGTCTGGAACAGAGGGTATTTCAAACTTCCCTCCACGTTCCTTGCTTTTACCATCCTTTTTGCGGAAGCAAACCAGGGCTTTCAAAGTCACAGACTACACTTGGCTTTGAAACTGGTGGCTTATTCCAGTATGTTTCTATGGCAACGGATATTGGAAGAGGCAAATACATAGAGTTTTAAATAATTTTAACTCTTATCTTCTACCTCCCTCCACAGTTGCTCTGCAAAAAAAAAAAAAAAAAAAAAAAAAAAAAAAAAATCCAATCACAGAGCACATACTTTCTGAAAACATCTGGTATCCTTATAAAGCTTGTCCAAGTTCCATCTCACTCTATTCATTTTTAAATAAAGAGATACCAGAATGGCCAGGGTGAGGGTAGTGCTAAGAATCGGGGTCCACTCTGCTCTGTGGGCTGCTCACAGGTGGCCTGGTGGTCCAGAGCTTCAATGCACAAGGTCACCTTCCAAGTGCTGTGTCATCAGTGTCAGCCCTGGACAGTGGGACAGGATTTTATCATCCCTAGTCATCCATGGGGTCCTGGATGGCTGGGCTGGGACCCTGGCCAAATGCGGACCAACTCCAGGCAGGGGAGTGGGACACCCCACAAGGACCTCTGGCAGAGTCTGCTAACGGAGGCCTACCCCAGTTGGCCTGACTACTCCCCGGAGACAGCTAGAGCCTCTGAGCTTCTGGCAAAGTCATTCTCCCAGTTCAAGTCCTCCCATCAGCTAGAGGATGAAGCCCACACTCCTTAGCGGGCCAGGAGGTTCTGACTGCACTTGCCTCCCTGTCTGTGACCCCCTCCTCACTCCTTGAGCTCAGCTACCCTGAAGGATCGGCCTTCCTCCACTCCCTCACGCTCTCTCTTCCCCAACACCTTTGTACGTGCTGTCCTCTCTACCCAGAGCATGCTCCTAACCGCCCCAAAATGCCATCTTCATGCAAAAGTTTCCGATTTGACCTTCAAGAAGCAGCTCAAAAGCATCCTCTCCAGGACCCTTTGGAACACGTGGACCGCCTTGAGTGTGTCTGCCTAGGCCCCTTCCTCTCTTTGCCCTCTCATTCCAGTCACAACACTGGTAACTGACTGTGCACCTTGGCCCCCCAGGTCTGTGACCTCCTCGGAGGGCAAGGCCATCTGTGTGTCCCCAGCACCCACTCACTGGCAGGGCCTGGCTCAGAGTAAGTACTCGGTAAATATTTATTGAATAAATTGTTTCCTCCACCTGGAACTCTCTCCCCATGCCTCCGGATGTCCAAATTCAACCCATCTGTCTGGGCCCATTAAGCCGGCTTCTCCAAGAAATGTCTTCGCCGAGTTGCAATTTAATTTAATACTACACCCTCACCTTTTATCCTGGGCCCACTTATGGGGCTAAAGCTGCCAATTGAAGAATGATTCAGCATCTTTTCTAAAGAACTGTTGTTCCGCTTGTAACTTAGTGCCCCTGAGTTGAAGATCCACAGCCTAGATCCTCATGGAATATACCGCCAGGAAATGGGCTGTGCTCTCCCCGTGAACTTGTATCTACTTCCTTCCTTCGATCAGGCAGTTTGAAAGTGAATAAGCGGCTCCGTTTTCTTTTTAACCTTGGCTGCCAGAAAGTAGGAGCCAGATTCAACATTCCGGCAGCAATAACCATCTTATCTCGGGTTCCTGGAGGATTATCTCGCTTTCTGATCGTGTGTCTTTATTTTTAACTGTCCTGTTGTGTTTGGGCTTTTATTGTGTGCTGCCTCAGGCCCTTTGGGAGAGCAGGCAAGGTGTAAATTCCATATTAAGTTATTAAAATGAGAATGCCGGGCAAGATTTAATTGGAATAATATGCGAGAGAGACATTTAAGGATGTCCACAGATACTCGCCTTCTGGCGTGGGTCCCAGCTCGGCCCCGGCTGCAGTCAGCATTGTGGGCCCCATGTGTGGACAGACGGGCTCTGCCGGCCGTCGCCACATTTCTGGAACATCTTGTATCTAAGAAGGCATCTTAGATATGTGAGAGATTAGTTTCTTTCCTCTTCCTTGTTGGCTTCCCTTTTGCCTTCAGGAAGCACAGCCCTGAGGCTAGAAATTCTCTGGTCGTACCTGGAGCAGAAGGGCTAGAAAATTCTCTGGGATACTGTTGTCTTCTGACCACTGCGTGTCTTGGTAAAACCATTCCAGGTCTTGAACAAAAGGAGCCTTTAGATTTTGATGATTTTTTTTCCCCAACCCCACACATCCGTGTTGGCAGAAACGTCGGCTGGGGTGCCCACAGAGACCTTCCCTCTTTTCAGGGGGGAAAATTCCAAACAGCTTACTCTTCGTAAACTATGTGTCATTGGGGTGTTCCCTCAGCATTTATAGGATAGGGGTAGGGGGCACTGTCTGCCGTGCTCAGCCTCTCTTAAGGACTCCATAGCCAGGTGGGCAAGATTAGCTCCACACAGAGAGACACGCGCGGGGGGAGTTGTCGTCGACGGCATCTTCTCTCTGACACAGGCCCCCAGATTCTCGGTTTGAAGTTTAAGTGACAGTGCTGAGAGACTGGGCTTCCTTTTCTAAAGTAGGAGCCAGGATTGAATTTGGATTTAATGTGCCTCAGAGGATGAAAAAGCAAGAGAGAACCTGTATCAGGGTGTGCGAGGTTTTGCTGTGGTAGGAGAAAAAAGAACAGAAAACTCTGGACTGGAAATAGTAAGCGCTTGTCCATCAAGGACTAACTCCAGCTTCTCCCATAGTGTCCAAACCCAGGACGCAGCTGTTGGGGCCGTTTGTGTGGCAAAGGGAAAGCGTACACGGTAAAGCGTGCCCTTACATTGAAAGCTCCCACTCGCACAGCATCGCATGTTATTTCCACGCATGTTTTAGTGGGAAGAACATGTTAACAGCGAATGCCTGAGTTCAGTGGGGCAGGGCAAAGCAGTCCCGCTATGTGCCCATGGGAGGGAGGACCAGGTGCTGATGTACAGGGTTCTCTATAGATAGTACAGTGACGGTAGCACATTCTACATGCATGAGTCTAGCACATTCCATCCAACTTCCTATCGCTGTCACAAATACTGCCCCGTCCTAGAATGTGAGCTCTTTCAGGACGTGGTGGGAGGAAACGTCTTTTATTCACTGCCAGACCCCCAGCACCTGGAAAAGCACCCGGCACATAGTACCCAATAAATAATAGTAATTAAATAATTGAATGAACTCAGCCTTAGAGCAACCACATTAGGACGTCAGTGGGATATTCTCTGAAAGGTATTGTACTAATCCTGCAGACTCTAGGACCAAACCCTTTCCTAACCCATCACTCTGTCCACCTCCACTGCTACCACCAAATTCCAAAGCACCATCATGCTCAGTATCTGGCCTCCCAGAAGAGGGCGCTATGAGGCAAAGCCGCCCAAGAGATGGGATTACGTGGAAGAACCCTTAGGGTGGATAGGGTGGAAGGCATGGAAGTTGTTTATTTTTCTTATCCCGAGTTTCTAAGCAGGCTCCCTGCTCCCACTCATTGTTACTTGCAAGCCATTCTCCACACCGCAGAGAGAATCATTTTTGGTGGTTTGTTCTGAGATGTAATTCAGATGCCATAAAATTCGGTTTTAAAATGTATTCCACAGGGAATTTTCATACATTCAGAAGACTGGGCGGACATCCCCACTATCTAATTCCAGAACTATTTCATCATCCCCAGAATAAACGCCTCTCCTTCGGCCCATCACCCCAGAGTTCCCATTCCCTCCAGCCCCTGGCAACCAGGAATCTGCTTTATATTTCATGGATTTGCCTGGTCTGGACACGTCCAATCAGTGGGATGGTACAACATGCATCCTTTGGGGTCTGGCTCCTCTCACTTGGCATAAAGTTGTTTAGGTTTCTCCATGTTGTAACGCGGATCCACGCTCGCTCCTTTTATGACTGAATAATATTCCCTTTTATGGATATACCACATTTACTTGTCCATTCATCAGTTAACGATATTTTAGTTATTCCCACATTTTGGCTATTAAAAATATTGCTGAGCATTCATATACATGTTTTTATTTTTTAAATTTTATTTATTTATTTGAGAAAGAGAGAGAGAGCATGAGAGGGGAGAAGGTCAGAGGGAGAAGCAGACGCCCTACGGAGCTGGGAGCCCGATGTGGGACTTGATGCCAGGACTCCAGGATCATGACCTGAGCCGAAGGCAGTTGCTTAACCAACTGAGCCACCCAGGTGCCTCCATATACAGATTTTTGCATAAACATGTGCTTTCAGTTCTCTTGGATACACACATACACACACACATACACAGAAGAATTGCTGGGTCATATAAAGTTCTGCTTAACATTTTTAGGAACAGAGTGGCTGCACCATTTTACATTCTCAGCAGTGTATGAGGGTTTCATTTTCTCCACATTATTGCCAAAAATTGTATTCATCTGCCCTTTGAGTATAACTATCCTGTTGGGTATGAAGGGATATTTCATTGGGGTTTTGAAGAGAATTATTATCAAATAACTAATCAGGTGCATGTTGGCCATTTGCATGTCTCCTTTGGAGATTATAACTCTTCAAGTCCTTTACCCACTTTTGATGATTTGTCTTCTCGTTGTTGATTTGTAGGAGTTCTTTATGTATTCTGGATATTACTAGATCCTTATCAGGTATATGATTTGGGAATATTTTCTCCCATTCTGTGGGCTGTCATTTCACTTTCTCAGTGCTGTCCTGTGACATGCAAAACATTTTAAAATTTTGATGACATTCAGTTTATTTATTTCTTCTTTGGTTGTTTGTACTTTAGATACTGTAACTCAGAAACCATTGCCTGATCTGGAGTCATGAAGATTTATTACATTCACTTTTTTTCTAAGAGTTTTATAGCATTTGTTTTACATTTAGGCATTCTATCAAGGTGTTGTTGTTGTTGTTGTTTTTCATTCTATGTTTTGAGTTAACTTTTTATACTGTGTGAGGTAACAGTACAAATTTTTTCTTTTGCATGAAGATACCTAGTTGTCCAAAGACAATTTGTTGAAAAGAATATTCTTTCCGCCATTGAATAGTCTTCTAACCCCTATACAAAATCTATTCACCATGGATTATGGGTTATTTATGGGTTCTCAGTTTTATTCCATCCATCTACATGTCTGCCCTTACGCCAACACCACACTGTCTTGATTATTGTCACTTATGGTAAGCTTTGAAATTGGGAAGCGTAAGTCCTGCGACTTCATTATTCTCTTTCAAGACTGTTTTGGCTATTCAGGGTCCCTTTATTCCATTAGAATTATAGGATCAGTTTTTGTTTGCAAAAGAGACCACGAAGATTTTCATAAGAGTTGCATTGAATTTATAGATAGATTTGGGAAGTATTGACACATTAGCTAATTAACTAGCCACACATGGCCCCCAACATTCTGTCTCACCTCATTCTGCTTTTCCAGCACATTATTTATCCCTCACTCTCTCCTCTGTTTTTATTTTCCTCCACTAGAATGTGAGCTCCATGAAATCAGGTCCTTGCCTGTCTTGCTCAGGGCTCTACCCAAAAGCCTAGCATAGGGCCTGGCAGGTACATAGTAGATGCTTAATAAATGTTGGTTGAATGGAAACATGAATGATGAGGAAAGGAATGCATGAATGCATGAATGAATGAATGAATGAATGGGCTTGCCCCCCTGACATGCCTCTTTTCAGCTTTGCAACCTCTTGACCAGGTCATGTGGTTGCTCAGCTCCTGGCTTAAATTATTGGGTAAATAATTGATACTGACAAGAAAAATAAGTACGATTTTAAAGGTGGGGGAGGAAGATCTTTCAATCGTCTTAAAGATAGGCTACATTTGTGGTTCTCCATCCTAGCTGCATCGCCCAGAAAAGATCTTTTTTAAAAATACTAGTGCTCAGGGCACACTCCCCAGAAAATCAGAATCGCCAAAGGTGCTGGGATTTTTTTAAGTTGTCCCAGGTTTTATTGTGTGGCCAGGTTTGAAACCTTCCGGACTAGCCCCTCACCAGTCTCTAGAAAGGGTCCAGGATGGCCCTGTGAATGCCAGAGTTAGATATAGCTTCAGGACAATATAGTTAAGGCTAAAAAGGAAAGAGAAGAAAAAGCTGAATCCAGAAGACCTAAAGTCCAGCTGGTCCCCTCCCAAGCCCCACTGTGCCCCCCCAGCCACAGGATGCAACGTTGACAAAGGACAGGCAGACTCAGAGAGAGCGCCACCTGGGAAGGCACACATCTGTGAACCCCACAGCTGAATGAGCTTCTCCAGTCTCATGATGTTCTGAAAATCCTTCATCATCATGCAAATAATTCTTTCCCCCGTAGAAGAGAGAGAGCAAGGAAAAGGAAGAAGGAAAAGCTGCGAGATTTCTATTTCTGCCATATTTTTCATTGCAGTTGAGAGGCAGGTGAGCCAAGTTCCAGACCAAAACTTTAGGCAGGTTTAAAAAAAAAAAAAAAATGTGCCTTGCAGTCACAGGGAGCCACCAACCACAGAAACCAACAGGAAGGCAAGGGCCAAGGGGACCACAGTGTCTGGGCAGCTTGGCACTCACAGCGGCTCTGAAATGGACCCATCGGCCACTTGGTGGGTGTTTGTTATTTTTGGCCTTTGGTGGACCTGAAGTTTCTCTCTAAAGCAACAGTGGGTTAAACTTCATGTGCTGAGTCATTTTGACCTTGACACAGGCTGGAACATTTCCCGTGACACCAGGATGCTCAGTGCAGTTCAGAGGACACTGACACAGACGGTGAGCCCCTCCCAAGAGCTCGGGAGAAGCAACATAATCTTAGCTCCTGCCCCATTCTCAGCATGCAGCCCACATACTGTCCTGCCCTTCTGTGGACAGGGGCCCCGACCCCAGGTCTGTCCCACTTGGGCACAGGCACTCACAGTTGGCAAACACAATACAATAATGACAACAGGGCCTCACCTCTCCATGGCATGGCACAGCTTACAACACAGCTGGACATCCCCATTTTAGAGATGAGGAAACCAAGGCTGGAGAGGTGAACTGAGCAGCCCCAGATGACATTGCCACATACTGGACCTGTCCATAGCCAGGGCCATGTGGTGTCAGGGGGCATGGGATCTCTTCTGCTAATATGGGCCTGTTGTTTTCTGGATCTTCCTGCCTCTCCCCCCCCCCCCCCCCCCCCCCACTGCCGCCGCCAGCATCAATCCTGTGTTTTATTTTAAAGGAATATTTTTTTCATTGATGGTTTGAAATTATTAGCATCCATTGTGCATGGTGTTCTCTTATAAATGTTTAAATCTCTCTTACATCTGTGAATTGTTTCATGAGTGTGGAGCACTTGTGAGCAGATGTTCAAACCCAGCAAACTGAGATCTGAGAGCATTGTCTCCCAGTCCGCCTTCGTGCAGGATTCCAACTAAGCTGTGTTGTCTTGGTAATCACAAGAGTAAAAACAGTAACACCAGCAGCTCGTGGCGAGTGCAGACTACGTGCTAGGCACTGTTTCCGATGCTTTACTTTGCCAGCCCATTTAATCCTCACACCAAGCCCAGGCAGCTCTCACCATTATATTCCAATGAAAAAATTGAGGCACAGAGGGGTTAAGCAATTAGCCCAGCATCACACAGCAGGTAAGTATATAGCGTATGGCCCATAATGGTTAAACAGATGGACTCTGGAATTAGGCTTAGCTTCAAAACCCAGCTAAGCCCCATAGGTGTGAGGTTAGGGAAGTGCACTGGGTGAAATTGTGACCCCACAAAGATATATCAACATCCTCACTCCCAGAATCTATGAATAGTAACCTTATTTAGAAAAAGGGTCTTTGCAGATGTAATTAAAGATCTTAAGATACAGTCAGCCAGGATTACCTAGGTTGTCCCTAAATCTAGTGGCAAGTGTCATTATAAGAAATAAAAGAGGACAGACACAGACAGAGGGGAGAAGGTCAGGGGGAGGGGGAAGCAAAGATGGCACAATGTGGTCACGAGCCAGGGAACTGCAGCCACCAGAAGCTAGAAGCTGCACGGGATTCTCCCCCAGAGCCTTCAGAGGGGGTGAGCCCTGCCAACACCTTGTTTGCAGACTTCTGGCTTCCAGAACAGTGCAAGAGTAAATCTCTATTGTTTTAAGACACCCAGTTTATGGAAATGTATTACAGCAACCCTGGGACACATACATATCGCAAGTGACAACTTCCGAGGGCCAGTTTCTTCATCCATGGTGTGAGTCTCAATATTAATAGGTCTGACTGCCTAGGGCTTTGGGGAGGACTAGAAGGCCTTACCCTGTGCCCAGCATATCAAGAGTACTCAGTGAAGGTTAGCGACTGCACAGAGCAATACTGATGACCTGGCCCTTGGCCACCCTGCCCGGAGCCCTCTAAGAACCAGTCCCACATCTTGCCATTTTCCCGTGTCTGACTCCTTGTCACTGGGCCTCCAGAGCCCAGACCAGCACGTTCCTGGTTCAGGAACCTCAGAGGAATTAACTCTGACTCCCCAACCCAGACTGCAGGGCTCCCCCCTCCCCAGAGCCATTCATCCCCTGAGCTGCCGGAGTGAGACAATGAACATCCACACGTGGCGTTTGAATATTTCACCCAAGAAGTCATTTTCTTACATGAGTCAGACACAGAGGCTCAGAGAATTAAATCAGGAAGGTAACTCTGGGCCAGAGTGATTTCTGCCAACGGGTGTGGAGGATCTTCCTGTGTCCGCTTGGCACTTTCTTTCTTATCTGTGTCTTACAGCAGACAGGAAGCCGGCCGACGAGAGATTGCATGTTCATACCAATTATTAAAAATATATGGCAGCCTTCTGGAAATGCATTCACATGCCAAAGAGATAGAATGCATGCACAAACCAGGCTCCTGCACTGTGGGTTTGGGGGAATGATGAGGTAGCCATGGATGCTACAAGCCAAGGTTCTGATCCATATTCTGCCATCTCCTAGCTGTGTGACCTTGGGTGAGAGATTCACCCTCTCTGATCCCCAGTGCCTACTAGGAAAACTTCATGCCTCCTTTATAGGTTTACCAGGAGCATTGACTGGTATAACATGTTCAAGGGCCTAACACGGACCCTGACCCCTGAAAGGAATTTGATCATTGTGACTTTTGTTCTCACTCCTGACTCTGCACTTCCTGACCCCATAAGGAAATGAACACAGCTCCCCTGATGGCCTCCCAGAGAGGTCCTGAGGAGCAGTGCTGCATGGTAGCTTAATACCTTCCAGCGCACTTCTCTCAAAGTGCACTTGCTTACTCCTTACTGTCCCCCTGAGCAGAGAGAGACCTGCTCCCATTTTGCAGGTGAACACCCGGAGATCCACAGTCGGGCAACAGGCTCTGGACCGCACAGGCAGCAGGTGGGGCTCAGGAGCATGAAGCCAGGCCTGCTGCTCCCCAAATCCAAGCTCTCCCTCCATGCTCCATGCTGTTCTCACATGAGACCACAGACGGGCAACTTGACTTCAGAAGTAGCAGAGCTCCACCCCAGGGTAAGGCCTGTCTCCAGCATTGATCTGTCCTTGGGCATCCTAATGGCTCTCTCGTCCTCACTTCCCCCTTCTAGGCATGATCCAGTTGAGTCAGTCTCATCTGGCCCACTGTGTGGTCATCTGTGAACTTCGGCACATGTTCAAAACGCACCCTTGCATGCATATTCCCCCCTGCCCCGGGCCTTCTCAGACACCCCCCACCCCGTGCCCACCCATATGCTCTCACTCCCGCATCAGGGAGGCTCCCAGCACAGCCTGCCCTGCATTGCAAGAAGCCCTTGTGAAAGTCAGCGGGGCCAGGAGGTGGAGATGGGAGCCATTCGTTCCTTTGCCACAATCTCATTTACTGGGCCCCACTGTGTGCCAGATGTCGGGGCCATGACAAGGGGGGAGGCACAGCCTCTGCTCTCAGGACTGGCCCAGCCCCTGTCCCCCAGAGGGACAGAAATGTTCAGGGACAGCATCAGGGAGAGCAGGCAAAGATAGATGGGAATGCTGGAACAGCTCAGCCCCCAGCCCTCCAGGATCACAAAGGACAGGGCTCATCATCCTGCCTTGAGACCTACTGCCCCCCTTAAAGGAGAGAGAAGACATTTCCCCCTGCGTCTTGAAAGAGCAAGTGGGACTTGGATGGTTAAAGAAAATGGGAGCTGTGTGAAACGGTCTGGTCTTAATTTTCTCAAAAAATTAAACAGTTACCATGTGACCCAGCAAATCCACCCCTAGGTATATACTCAAGAGAGATGAAAATGTGTGCACTAATGATACCAAAAAAAAAAAGGGAAACAACTCAAACATCCATCAACTGAAGAATGGATACACAAAATGTGGTCTACCCAGGCAACAGAGTATTATTCGGCCATAAAGAGGAGTGAAGTTCAAATACACATGAGAACATGGATGAACCTCGAAAGCATTATGATCAGTGAGAGAAGCCAGATGCTACGAGGCCACATCCTCTATGATTCTGTTCCTATAAAGTGTCCAGAAGAGGCTAATCCACAGAGACAGGAAGTAGATTAGGGGCTGGGAGAGGGCCATAGGGAGTATGTGCTTATGGGGTTTCTTTTTGGAGTGATGAATAGAAAATCAGATAGTAGTAATTGTTGACCAACATTGTAAATATACTAAAAACCACTGTTTATACACTTGAAAACGGTTAATTCGTTATGTGGATTTTATCTCAGTTTTTTCAAAAGACAGGTAAAGGGAGACAGGCACCCTCCGGGTGAAAAGCCTTCCAAAGCGAGGGTAGGAAGAGTGGGAAGTGCTTTTGGGGAACAGCAAGTTTCTGACCTAACTGGAGCATAATGTATTGTACTTTTTCTATTATTGTTTCATGGCTTTAGAAGACTCGGTGATTGTCGGCCCTAATCCCTGCAGTGGCCATTAGGATATTTTCAGTTGCAAGAACTTAAGTCAGAGTGCACAGTAGAGACCACCTAGGCATCTTGGAAAGGTCCAGTGGTAATGTGGACTTCAGGCTCAGTTTGATCAGGGATCCATTCCATTTTTCTGTGATTCTTCTGTCCCTGCCTTCTTCCATGTATGAAATACATCATCACACTAGCTTCCCACACGTCATGAAGATGTGAAAAGAAAGATGCATTTCATCTAGAAAGAGCTTAAAATTTTTGGACAAAATAGAATTTTAGCTGAGATTTAAATAATGAGCAAAACCTCAAAGAGTAGATATTCAAAGCAATGGCATTCCTGGTAGATGAAAATCCTTGAGCAGGAAAGTGTAGGCTATATCTGGCAAAGAGTTCAAGAATCAGTTGCATCTGTTTGCTTTTTAGTTGAAAGTAGGTACAGGGCTGGAGGGAGCTTGGACTTTAACCCAAGAGGCAGTTGGAAGGGATTAAAAGAATTTTATCTGTGAACCAGCATGATGAGCTCTTTATCCAAGTTCATGCTCGTTGTGAGATTATATGATGGCATTATTATGACTTTTCTTAGGTGTGATCATATTGTGATTGTGTATGACAAGGTACGCACTTATGCTGAAGTATCATGTTCTGAAATTTACTTTCAGTGGTCTGGGGGTGGAAATGAATGTGTGTGTGTGTGTGTGTGTGTGTGTGTAGAGAGAGAGAGAGAAAGAAAGAAAGCAAGAGAGAAAGCTGTCATCTGGGAGTTTTGAGCGGGTAGATTGCGGTGGGGAGGGACTGGTGGATGGTTGTGTAACAGTCGTTAACACCTGGCCCTGATGAGTCCTTCCCTGGGGCCAGGCACTGCTCTAAGGGTTTCCCCATCAGTCCATTTAAACCTCAGTGCCATGTGTTAGGCACTATGTTTGCGCCCATTTCACAGATGGCAACAATGAGTCTGAATCACTGCTGCAAGCTCCCATCCTTTGTGAGTGGCAGAGTTGGGATGAGCACTTAGGCAGTCAGCCCCCAGGGCTGGCATCTTTAACCACCTGATATCAGTCTCCCGTCCTAGACTGATGCACTTCCTCATATTCTCAGTGACTGGCTAGCGATGGATGATGGATCTGTTTATTTTGCCAGACAGAGGGTCAACAGCAAATTTTGGCCCCAGCCTCATTGGTGTTTTTGCGGTAAATCAAGACCTATTTATTACTCATAAAATATTTTGGGGTCCGTGGTAAAAAAAGAAGTTCAGAACTTAATTTCACTTCTCTGCTACAGTGCTCATTCTTTTTTAATAATGGTCTCTTATCAGCCTCCTGGCAGCTTTTGCATTTCCTGCGCATGTTAATTTCTTTATTATTAACGTTGGTATCTGTGGTTCGGCCCAGCATATCTTGGCACTTTTTGTTTCCAACGGGCACCCATTTTGCCTTGTTCATTGGCATATGCGGGCCCAGTTCCTGTTTCTAAAAGGGATCCTTTGAGCCTCGGTAAACACGTGGCTTTCAATTAGTCTTGCGATCCTCATTCCCATTCTCATCCCAGCCACGTCACCCATAGAGCGTTCTTCACATTCCCCCAGATACAGGCTGTCTTGTGTCAAGCTTCTGGCATTGTTCCTCAGTCATTGTCTTCTCTCCAGGTCCTAGCCCAGAGAACCCCACAATGTAGCATATGACAAACAGTAAGACGTCCAGAGGTTGAACCCTGGGGTGGGCAGAGACAGGGGTTTGTGTGATGAGCTTGAAGGTGATCCGGGACCAAATCCAGGAAGGACCTGAGTGTTCAGCTGATAACTTAAGACTTTATCCTAAAAGCCAACATCCTCCCAAAGTATATAACAGAGAATGCTAATCCCATTAGGTGTTCCCAAAATAAAAGGGAATGGGGGATTTCATGGTCCAGTCATTTAAGAAATCTCAGAAATTATACATCGGCCTCTTGGAAATGTACAATGGGTTTTAGCATGTTAAAGGCTCTGAAAAGCCCTCCGGTTAAAAAAAAAATTGTTTAATTATGGGGCTCCTGGGGGCTTAGTCAGTTAAGTGTCCGACTCTTGATTTCAGCTCAGTTCATGATCTCAGGGTTGTGGGATGGGGCCCTGTGTCGGGCTTCAAGTTCAGTGTGGAGTCTGCTTAAGATTCTCTCCCTCTTTCTCTCCCCTTTTGCCCATCCCCCTGCATACATGCTGTCTCTCTCTCTCTCTAATAAATACATAAATAATCTTAATTAGGGGCGCCTGGGAGGCTCAGTGGGTTAAAGCCTCTGCCTTCGGCTCAGGTCATGATCTCAGGGTCCGGGGATCAAGCCCCACATCAGACTCTCTGCCCAGAGGGGAGCCTGCTTCCTCCTCTCTCTCTGCCTGCCTCTCTGCCTGCTTGTGATCTGTCTGTCAAATAATAAATAAAATCTTAAAAAAATAATCTTAATTAAAATTTTTAAACATTTTAATATTTAATAATAAAAAAATTAGTTGAATTTCCAAAACTTCTTGGGCCATGGAAACCTTTTCTCAGGGAGCAGATTTACACTTACATATTCTGCAGAATATAATTTAGGAAGCACTGCTGGTGGGGACAAGGAGTCTTTGTGGGTTTCGAGCAGGAGGGAGCGTGCTCAGACTCAATTTTAGAAAGGTGGTGCCGTGGCGGAGACTGGAGGCTGGAGGGAAGGAGACCCCTGTGCAGTTCAAGCCAGACGAAATAAGGATCTAAAGCAAAGGTTTCAAATGTTTCGGTCTTTTCTTTCTCCTTTATTTCGAGCTGCATTGTTGTCTTAAAATTGGAAAATCAGTGTTGCTATAATAAATCATAGCACCAGGATTTTACTCAGGCATAAAATCTGAATGAGAAAAGCAATCTGTGCAATCTTGCATCTTCAAAGGAAGCATTTAGCCCAACAGGGTGTTGGAACACAATAGCCATCTGCTTCTGCAAATCACCGGAGTTCATCAAGGCTTTCCAATCAAGGAGACCCAGATTCGTGTCGTAGGTCCACATCTTCGTGGCTCTGTGACTGGGGGCAAGGGCCCGCAATGCTCCACGTCTCCGGTTTTCCCACACAGTAGAGAGGAGGAATAATAACCCTTTCCTCACTGGGCAGCTTCAAGAACTGCATGTGATGACACGTGCAAAGTCCCTAGCACGGTGCCTGACGTGTGACAGCAGAAACACAGATGTCATCGCCCTTCTCTGTTAACGGGGACAGCTGAGCTGGGCAGCGCTAATGAAGAAGCCCTCAATCCCAGGAGCTAAACGCGTCAGGAGTCTGTTTCTCCCTCATTCAGAGTCCACCTGTGCGTCCGCGCCGTCTCCAGGGTAACCATCTTCCCAGAGGCAGCTCAGCAATCAGGGCCCCACCATCGGGCGGCAGGGTGGGTGCTCGTGGGTCCTGCAACAAGGGTCCTAGCCAGCCCACAAGGGGCAGATGTCACTTGTTATGCATCGCACTGGCCACAGTGGGCCAGGTGACCCCCACCTACTGACCAATGGGCGAGAGCCACAAACTGCTGGCAGCTGGGGTGTTGGGAGAGCCCCTCTGGTCAGCCCAGGCCACCTCTCTGGGCCTGTTTCCTCCTCTGTGGCCCCGAGCTCACACTTCTTGCCCTGCCCTGTGTGGGAGCATTACAGGGGCACATGACCCTCCTGTTAAGTATGCAGAAAATGCTATGTTAACAAAAGGGGCGATGGTGGGCTTGCTTTTCGCTGTGCCAAAGCCATGTTGCTTTCTTTGGTTCACAGGAAAAGTGGACACCTTCTACCCTCCTTAGCGCTAGGCTACTCTCAGTCCCTGTCTCTAATTGCTCACTCCCTCCTCTCATTTGGGGCTTTAAAATTGCTTTTCAGTTAGATCGTGAAGGTCAGCTAGCTGTAGCCTTCGGTGGCTGAGTTCTGGAGCTGCACAGTAGGGCCACACATCCTGCGTGGAAAGAGCCCCGGAGTGTTGTGAGGGATGACGGGGGGGTCCGTGGTGCATTTCTCCCTGTTGGCAGAGAGAACTCTCGGGGGTTCTGCATCACGGGAGCTGTGGTTTCTTAGATCCCTAAGGAACACCGGACGGATGTGTGTGTGTGTGTGTGTGTGTGTGTGTGTGTGTGCGCGCGTGTGCGTATGTGGCTGTTTCAAGCACCGATATTCCCTTAAATAAGATAATGACACTGTGGACTACCAAGCCCCACAGTGTGCTTCAGTTGCCGAATAACCAAAGCAGGCTCAGGGGACAACCTCGGGTGACTAGGACTCTGGCTGTGAGGCGGGGACAACACTCTTGCACTACTCAGATCCCCTGGGAAACTCGTGTTCTCATAAGGGACTCAGACCCTATGCAGACAGTGACAAGATGAAGGGTGGCCAGGACAGGAAGAGGGCCCAAACCTGTGCCGTGTAGAAGAGGTTGCCATCAAGCCAGCAAAGAGAGGTCTCAGGCAGCCACCGCGGCTGGAGCCAAGGAAAGAGCCACGACCCGCAGGTCCCCAAAGGCAGAAGCCAGGACCAGCACGTGGGGAGGGAGGTTCTGAGGATGCAGATCTCAGTCTAGGACAGGCAAGAATATTCACGTTTTAAAGTGACCTATCTCAGAGTGAACTGGGCTGCCTTCGGAGGTAGGGTCTCATGATCAGAGGTGTGCAAAGAAAGGCTGGAGGAAACCTTGGCAGAGATTACACAGGAAGACAAGGAAGGGAATGAAAATGTTTGGGTCTCTTCGAGATTAAAAGGTGTGTGAGTCCACAAACTAGAACAAGGTGATCTCAGAAGACTTTATACGTGTATCTATTAAGAGGAGAGAGAGCATGCACTGGCAAGGCAGAAGGAAAGGGCTAGAAAAGCGAGCCAGCTGCGGGGTGAAGAAGGGGGTATGCCCACTCGCCAGAGACCCTGAGCACCGCCAGCGGTGGCAGCACCACCAAATATGACATCCTATTTTGGAACAATCTTTGCAGCATTGCACTTTGGGGGCTCCCAACCCGCCTGCCTCCCTGAATGACAACAGGAAAATGAAAAGGATGTACTGTTCTCACTTGCATTACCCTGCGGCGTGTGTGTGTCTCCGGGCTTCGTAGTCTTTTGTCTTCTGTGCTCTTGTGCTGAGCTCAGAGCAACCTGCAAAGCAGGTGACTCTGGCACTTCTCAGAGGAGAACCTGGGGCTCCAAAGGGGCACGTGACGGAGCTGGGGCAAGAACCTGCATCAGGAGGCAAGGCCAGGGGCTGTCCGTCATCCCAGGGCGCTGTGATGCCGCTCTCCTGCCTCTAAGCCAAGGGCAAACAGGGAAGTCTGAGATACAGCGGCAACAGGGGAGGGAGCCCTTGAGGCTCCCCCAGGCGGCCTCCGTCCTTGCTCCTTGATGAGCTGGGACTCCCAGCACTAGGCAGGGTTCCAGGGAGAAGCTCGAACACCAGAAAGGGCCCTGGGCTAGGAGTCAGGATGCAAGTGTGTGCCCTGGGGTGAGGTGCAGCCTGTTTCTGGGCTCGGTGTTCTCCATGCAAAATGGGAATGAAGCTGATGGCCCTACTAAATTTTTAGGGGTTGTTAGGCAGATCAAATGACATTGAAAACCATAAAATTGAGCGTGCGTGCGTGCATAGCAGTGGTGGAATCCTGTGTCCCTGATCCCACAGGCTCATGCTTGCTCCCACCGAGAGCAGCCTCAAACCCTAGTACTGCCCCCTCCTCCCCGTTCATGCCAGGCTGGGCATGAACTTGGCAGCGGGCAGTGGCCGTGAACTATGAGCCGGGCCATGCAACAGACCCCCAAGAGAGGGTGATGAGACACACAGCACCTGCAGAGCCAGGCCAGGGCAGAGCAGGGCCGGCTTGGGGGCCTTGAGGTCTGGGCTGAGCAGGAGGGGTGCCAGAGCCCCCAGGGACTGGGGCTGGGCAGCTTAAACACGGCCCTCTGGGAGCTTTACTCAGTTTTGGAGTCACAGACCTCTCCCCAGGCCAGGGACAATTACCCCCACAAAGAGGCCCTTTGACTGAAGGGTGCTGGCCTAGAGGCAGATGAGAGCGGATGGGTACTTCTGCAGGCAGGCCCAGGCCAGACCAGAAAGTGCAGGAGAAAGGGCTGCCTTTGGCCAACTCAGGACCAGGAGGAAGTCTAGCATAGGGCAGGGCCCCAGAGTGATGACAGAGGCAGCTCCTGGCGGGAGGCACCTGGCCACCCGTGTGCCCTGAGGCCAAGGACAGCACCATCTTGGGACACTTGAAACGTGTTGCTGACACTCCACTGACCAGGGCACACTTTGGGGTAGTTCTGGATTTGCTTTTTTAATTTAAAAAAATTTTTTTTTATTTATTTGACAGAAAGAGACACAGCGAGAGAGGGAACACAGCAGGGGGAGTGGGAGAGGGAGAAGCAGGCTTCCTGCTTCTCAGGAAGCCTGATGCAGGGCTTGATCCCAGGACCCTGGAATCATGACCTGAGCTGAAGACAGATGCTTAAACCACTGAGCCACCCAGGCGCCCTTGGGTTTGTGCTTTAAAACAAAGGTTTGGGAAGTTGGGCAGACCAGGGTGCAAGTCACAGCTGGAGGGGGAGGAATAGTCGAACACAGTCTGTCCAGCATGAGGCGATGGTCCTCCCTGAAGAGAGGCAGGAAGCACGGGGCAGAGGAGGGGCAGATGCAGGACGAGAGCCCCTAGGAAGATTCCAGAGATGGGCCAGTGGGTGCTGTTCACGTGGTGGTGGAAAAAGGGCAGCCCAGGAGGGGACATTATGGGGCCTGGCCACAGAGGGTTGAGGCTGGTGATGGGAGTCAAGGCTCCTCACTGAGGGTCACGAGGCTGGAGTCAGGGTCAGGGCATCTTCCCTGTGGTTTGAGAAGCTGTTGAAGATCTCTGGGTTGGGAGCCTGGGTGGGATCAGAAAGGAAGGGACGCCCAGGGCTCTGGTTTCCCTGGGGCAGACAGCGGAGCAGTTCTCTGAGCCAGCCCGCCCGGGGAAGGGCAGCTTTAAGGGACGGAGTGATGAGTTTGGAGGCCCAGGAACGTGGAGGAAGGGATGCCCTCTGAAGGAGGAAGAGGAGTGGACAGAGGAAGTGGAGAGTTTCCCAGAGAAGAAGGGCAAAGCCGGGAGAGGTCAGGGCCCGGAGGTGAAGGGAGACAGCCTGTCCACACTGGCCTCTGGGAGCAGAGGACTAAACAGGGCCCCCGCCTTTGGCCACTAGGTGGGTCACCGAGACCATACGGAACATGGCAGTGGCCTGGGGATTGTGGCGGCAGGTAAAGAATGCAGATGGCATTCCAGGCTGCTTTTTCAGAAAGCTCGGCTGAAGGGCAAGAGAAAGGATCAACCAGCTCGAGAAACAGAAAGCACCCACCACGGAGGAGTTTGAGACCGGCTGGGGCTGGAGTGGGGGCAGGGGTAACTCCTAGGAGAGGAGGTGACGGACGGAGCACAGCATGCAGGGGTTTCCTTCCCTCCATCATTTCCCAGGCAGGGCCGGGGACTTCCCTCACGAAGCTCTGGGTTTTGCTTTCCAGCATCTCAGAATCTTACTGATCCTGTGCGCTCTGAAGGTCACAGGTCGCCCTTCTCTCCAGCCCCTCTGATCTCCTGCTGCTCTTTTCCTCCATCGCCCATCCTCCGCCCACCAGGTCAGGGCCCCCAGATCCCTGCCGGGACCCAGTCTTGGGGTCCACCAGCCTCCCTCTGCTGCGGAAGCCCAGCAGTGGCTCTTTCCCACACACCCTGGGAAAAGCCATCCTCTGGATTTCTGCCCCGCGCACTGGGACGTGAGGGCATCCCGGCCCTGCCGAGATTGTCCAAGCCAGACCCCAGGCAGCCAAGCCTGCGTCCTGTCTGGGGACGCCACCATGGAATCACCTACTGTTGGTGCTTGAGGGGACGGCGGAGGCCGAGGAGCTGGCTCGCCCCATGTTGGCCAGCAGGCTTGCAGCTTCGACAAAACTTGGGCAACTCTGTGACTAGGTAACCCGTCTTTCTACATATCCCAGCGTCAGCTGGGGCCTCACGGGCCTTGACACCAACTGGCAGAGCAGCACAGACAGGGTGGGTGGCAGACGGGCCCAGCTCAGGCAGGCAAGCCCTGCACGACCTGGTGTCTCATTCAGGGGAAGCCGGAAATCTGGGATGTTCCTGTGAATCACCTGAGTTTTAAATCCTGACTGTGAAGAGAAAAAATCCTAAGCCCTGTGTAGCTCAAGTAAAACACACACATGGCCCGCACTCTGCCCGAAGGCCAGGAGCTTCTCTCTGCTCTAGAATGGCGGGAAGACTCCGCACCCCGGCGCCTGGCCATGCCCTGCAGACTCTCTCTCGAGGTATGCTGCTGGGTCATCCTTCCAGCAGGGGAGCCATGGGTTTGGGCACCCATCAGGCTTGGGGGAAAGTGCGTGGCATCAGCACCCTCATGCCGGTTGGGCGCAGCAGACAGGAAGCTGACACTGTGCGTAGCGAGCCAGGTGAAAGCCCCCCACCCTCCACGACCGAGCACTTCTTCCTGCTCCAGGCTTACCCTGAGGCCTCCGACACAGGCCCGAGGAAAATCGGGGCACCCTTGAAGCCCCGTCTCTCCTAGGAGGGGAACAGAGGCAGGCTACAAGAAAGGACAGAGGTTATGATGCCCCCAGCTGCTCTGCAGGAAAGAGGGCTGGCTTACCTTTGCCTTTGACTTGCTATGTCACCATGAGCAAGTCTCTTATCCTCTTCGGGTCTCAGTTTCCTCACCCGTAACATGGGTATAAATAAAGTTCCTGGCTCCTTTACCAGACTGCCCTGAGGTCAAAATCAAAAAGAGATTCTCATATGAATACATAATAGGCTGCAAAGGGCTAGAAATTACTGTACTTGTCCTCCCTTAACTTCCCCAAGACGATCCTCACCCCAGCTGTAGTACTTATAAACCATGGGATTTCCCATTAATTCCAAGATCAAACTCAGAATGCCTCTCTGAACAGGGCCAGGCAGGGGTCTTACTGACCCACAGGGTGCCTGGTGCTGACCAGGGCTCCTGGCCCTCCTCAGCCAGGTCCCAGCCACCCGCCTCCCCTGGCCACCTCATCTCTCCTCCACAAAGCAGGACTCCATGGGGATGTGGCCCGCTGAGTAGCTCTGGAGCCGTGTTTCTCACTCTGGACGCTGTTCCAGGTGCACCCGAGCTAGGCTGAGAAGCACCAACAAATTGGATGCATCCAGAAGCTCCAGGGGGCTGATGCAGCAATGCCAAGTACCCGCAAATAGTAAATCCCCATAAATGTTGGCCATGCCAGCCCGAGGCGTGGTCCAGAGCACAGGGCCAGGATACCTCTACCTGGGTCTCCACTAAGTCACCCACTTGCTATGAGTCCTCTACTAGGCCTTAGTTTCTCCATCTGTGAAAAGAGGACTTGTAGTGCATGATCCCTTTTGTGTTTGGAAATAGAGACCAGGGGAGGGAGATTTGGGCCGTCACAGCGACCAGAGGACACTCCTGGCATTTAGGGCCCACGGTCCAGGGGCTCGGAGTGCCCTGCACAGAACAAGACTGTCCCTCACAACAAAGAATTGTGCCCCCTCCAAAGAAAAAAATGGAGAAGCAACCTGGTGGGGGAATCTCACAGGTCCCTTCCAGATCCAGGATTTGGCAGAAATTCACCCAAATTCATAACTAAACATTCTAAGAAGAAATTCTTACCTTGAAATGCCAGCTTCCAGCTCTGCTGCCTCGTAGACGTGAGACTGCTGCTGTTGAGATAAGCAGCCCAGCCCCGGAGGGATCCAGAAGGTTCCTCCTGGCCCCAGTGCTTGGTGACTCTGCCGTTGGAGATAATGACGAGGGTTTACACAGAAGGAGCGGGCTTTCCAGCCTCTAAAGCCTACTAAACCCACTGCTTACTTCCTGTGATCGTCTTCCAGCCCCGGGAGGTTGCAAATGAACACGCCATGGCTCAGAAAGGCTTAGAGATGTGTTCAAAGTCACACAGCTGGCAGGTGAGGGACTTGGGGTCTGAATCAGTGCCCTTTCCTCTCCCTGCCCATACTTCCTTGATGGGTCTCCCACACCATCTCCCCCAGAAAGTGTCGACTCACCTGCCTTTCCAGGAAAAGAGAGGCATCTTGGGACTCTGAAATGCAGCCCAGAAAGTCCAGACATCCTCCCCTGCCCTCACCACACACACTCAAGCTCCCACTGATACACGCACATATACTGACCTCCAGTAGAAAAACCTACCAATTTCATCATAGATTTCAAAAATCAACTTTGAAATTAAAAATAAGAATAAAGAAGCACCGGGAATTGCCCAGGGAGAAAGTTCTGAGAGTCAGCTTTTGGGAGCTGGTCAGAAGGTGGAAGAGGTCCCCTCCTCCCAAGAAGCCATGGCCAGGTGGGGCTGGGAACCCGAGCCACTCACAGCAGTGGAGCAGGAGAGGTCCGAGGGACCATGAGTCCCATGATCACAGGTGTGGCTCCCCACCCTCCCTGCCCATCCCTGCGACGTGGCCAGCCCTAAGTGCCCTGGCCAGCCCCACACAGGACACATGGAAACACGTACTCCTGGGGTCTGACCTGGGGTTAGGACATAGGGGCAAGCTTTCAAGTCTGCTCTTGTGCTGGGCTGTCACTCTACCACCGGTGTATGAGCAACAAGAGAATCTGCATTTTTAAGCAAAGAAGAATCCTTTAAGGCCTTGCTGCCCAAATGGCAGTCCCGGGACCAGCAGCATCGGGGTCATCTGGGAGCTGCTTGGAAATGCAGCATCATGGGCCCCACCCAGACCTACCGGCCCTATGTGCATTTTAACAAGCTCCCTGGGGGCTTGTGTGTACAGTATCTGGTGGCAAGCAGGGCCGGCCCCTCACTGAACTGATGACATGCCAGCCATACTGGCTTTCTTTGGGTTCCTAAAACATGCCAAGGCCCGTTCTATGTGCTGTTCCCTGTCTTGGGAATGCTGTTCCCTGAGGTTCTCACATGGCTGCTCTTCCTCAGCCTTCGGGCCTCAGACTGAATGTTCCCACTTCAGGAAAGCCTTCCCAGACCCCCTGATCTGAAGCCGATACCCCTCCAGGCCCTTCTCAGAGTGGCCTCAGCAGCAGGGATCGCTGTTCTGTTCACAGCAGTGCTGTGTGGTCTGCCCTTGCTAGAATGCCGGCTCCAGGAAGGCAAGCACCCGGTCAGCCTGACACATCTGGGCCCAGCATGGAGCACAGTGCCAGGCACACAGCAGGCTGAGTGAGTGGAGGACAAACAGTCATGGAACACAGAATGACTGTCGCCATCCCTCCATTATTCTGGTTCACATTAACTACGCCCTAAGTAACCCTTGGTCGGACTCATTTTGCAGGTGGGAAACTGAGATCTAGAAAAGTTTGGGGCATGCCCGTAGTCATCCTGCAAGTCTATGGTAGAGCAAGATCAAGGCCTTTGACCTTTTAGGACCCAGCACCTGAGCCCACGCCCGGATGCCCTGCCTGTCCATGTGTGCGGGGGCCGCTGACCTACATTGTGGAGTAATTATATTATGCAGAGGGACTCTCGGGCCAGCTGCTCTCCTTCGGCTGCACAGATGGGGGAGGCTTTCCCAGGCAGCTTCTGCACGCCTCCCACAGAGCGGCGGTCCGGCCAGGAGTCAGGTGCGAGCGTTCCCTGCCTGCGGGCAGAACGGACAGGCATGGTCTCTCTGCCGGGCACTGTGCCCTGTCAGGCAGGAATAGCATCTTAACAGTTTGCGTTCGATTTGTGGCCCTAAAACTCGGTGTTCACAGAGCTCTGGTGGCTTCCAATGGGGCCTCTGTTGGAACATTTCACAACGAAATCATTCCTCCCCCAAGTTGCCTCTCCCAGTTTCTACAGCGGGGTTCAAGGTTTATGCCCACTGTCCCTTTGGAATGGGATGCAGTGCTCGAGAGAGGTAGGGCAGGCTGGGACAAGCACCTGGAGAAGGAGTAAAGACCACTGGTGTGGGAGGCAGACAGACCTGGCTTTGAACCCAGCTCCAACACTGACTAGCTGGAGATTTCTCTCATCTTTCTGTGCCTCCATTTTCTCATCTGTAAAATGGGTACAACACGTTGTTGGATTCTTACCAGGCTTTGACAAGACACCGTAGGTAGAGCTGGCAGCTTCGCACCTGGTGTCCTGGTGTGTTGTTGTCATCCGTGACAAGCAGCACTCGGTGTTCCTAGGACAGTTGTTACCAGCTTAGTTTGACTCAGTCCCCCTCTAAGGCTCTCTGTCATGGAATTGTCCTGATCTTACCAGAATGCAAGAGGCCTGAGGACTGGACTGTGTCCATTCTCATGGCTGCTGTATTCCCCCATGCCCAGGACAGTACCTAGCAAATGGTAGCTCTTCTAGTTACATTGGAGTGAAGGAATGACTACCTAGGTAATTGCCCAGGTGGGCAACAAGTAAGGAAGAGAAATAAAGAAAAAAAGGCAATTTGAAAGCTCTTATAGGCCAGTCATCCCTGGGGATTGATTTAGATGAGGGGAAACTGTGTAGCCCCCAATCACATGGGGAGGCAGGGCTGACATCCTGACTCAGACCCTGATGGGAGACCACCGCATGACATCAGCTGGGGTCTGTGTCCTGTGTGTGTGCCGCCGGAGGCAGCACAGGTCAGTGCTCTGGGATCGCTAGCCCTGGGCTGCGTGGTAGGCCCACGCTGAGAGCAGGGTGAGGGTAGGGTCAGTAGGCCTGGGTCCTCCAGCCCCGTGTTCCCCAATATCCTCTACCCTCCCACCCCACTCCAGCTGTCGGGAAGAGGTGGGGTCAGTCCTCCAAGGTCCCTGGAAATCTGGCCTCCTTTAAGACCACTGGGTGCCTTCTAAAGTAGCACAGGATGCTGTTGATGCTTTGCGGGGCCCCACTGAGCCACAAAAGTAGCTGTGTCCTCAGCAGAGGGTGAGCCGGCTGCTGGACCAGACCCTCTGTGTGGGTCTTGGGTGCCCTCTAGCGGCACTTTGGTGTATGACAATGACTCCAATAAGCACTCAAGGGGTGGCGGCTTTCCACGCCCCCAGTGTCCTCCCTCTCCATCCCCCAAACCTACCCTTTGCATTATCCAGTGCATGCGTTGGACTTCTCTGACCCCTCTGAACTCCAGTCCCAGGCATGATTAGAACAGATCAGAGAAGAAAAGGCATAGCTTTTACAGTGGGCTTTTATCACCATTTTGCGGCCACTGAAGGAGTGTGATTCAGGTACAGGGGTACTGACCAGTCAGACTCCCCATCTCCTAGCCCCAGGAGTACCTGAACCTCATCACTCCTAAATCCACCCCAACCCCTGCCACTCTGATCCACATACGGTGTGCCCAGACATGGGGTCGTGTGAGGGTGATGTTAATGACCAGGAGATTTTTGTGGCTTCTTCCTGGATCAGCGCCTGTGTCGTGTGAGGATAGGGCAGAAACAGCTCCGCCCACCCTTCGAATGCTGAGTTCTCTGGGCTCTCCACTGGCCCTTGATTTTGTGCTGCCCTCTCACCTCTGCAGCCTAGGCTGTGTTTAAGCTTATTGAGATGGGGGGGAGTGGGGGGCTAACAGACCCGGATGTAGGGATTTGGTCAGAGCAGACCAGGATGGGGAACTTGGCAGGGGGCGAGGGTTATTAACAAGTTAAAAGATAACTCGGAGAGAACATCAGCTGCAGAAAGGGGAACACAGAGCCAGCAGCAGCTCGAGGACAACTACCGAATGGAGTCTTAGTCAACCATGAGGGACATATGAATCACGGGTGGAAGGCAGTTGTTTAGAAAGCGGAGGAGATGTGGAGCGAGGGTGCAGGCAGACTCGCTCACCGCCTCCTGGAGTGCTGGGCTCCAGGACAAGCCCGTAGGTCAGTGGTATACTGGAGCAGGTTGAAGGACCAGGTCGACTCGTGACGGGAGGCGGTGTGTACCTTCACTGCAGCTCTTTCCCACCCGACCAAGGGCGTGCGGATGTGAGGAGAGGGCTCGGGATTATTCTGAGGACCCCAAAGGAAAGCAAGGACCGTGGGATGAAGGCCCAGGAGATCGGTGCAGCCACTCACCAAGAGTGGGAGGGGGTGGGCTCTCTCTCACTGGGGATGTAAGAGCCTGACAACTGCTCTTGGCTTCTGGGGAATAGAGTTTTCATAACATTGAACAATGGTATATGACAGCATCAGTCCTTTCTACACAGAGAATCTAAGAGTCCATCATAAATTATTGCCTTTCATTGGAGAACAACAGCTACTATCATCATTAATGGGTTTGCTATTCATGCGTGACCATAATGGGCCTTTGCTGTTGCATTCTGATGTCTGCTGGGTTGTCAGGCATTAGGGAAACCCAGGTTTCGCTTTTAGAAGTCACTGTTGACCTTCGCACCAGCTCCTTTCGCCATCTCCTCAATTAAACAATGAAAAGACATCAGGAAACTCCTACCCCCTTATTAGAATCCAGCCCAGCTCCTGGGTGGGTCGCAGCAGAGGGGCCATCTCTGGCCTGTTGACTCCGACTTGGGGTCCTAGAGATCACCTTCTCCTGGCTTGTCTCACCTGAGAGCCCACTGCGGCCACAGCAGAGGCCTCGGGGAACCACTTGAGCCTGTGTGTGGTCTCAATGACCACAGAACCAAAGTGGCAGAGCTAAGGGACCACAAAAGGAAAATCAAGCCTGGGAGATCGTACCAGGCCTGAATGGTCTGATTACAGAATGGCCTGGGTGCACAGGCCCCACCTCCCTCGCCCTTCCTTTTTCTATTCCCCAAATAACAGGAGCCCAGACCACTGCTTGCCTCAAAGGCTAGGCCGAGAGCAGGGCCGAGAGAAATAAGACGCCCACTCCCACTTATCTAAGGCCTGCATTCCACATCTCTAGATCCCACCAAAATGTCCCTTTTTCCTGGTGAGTGACTCTGGGGATGCCAACCTGTTACCTTCAGGCCTGGGCTTTACCCTGGGCCTCTACAGGACCACTCTATCCCAGACACGGCTCTTTGATGAGACACCCTCAGTGGGGTATCTTCTCTAAAGGCAGATAGATTCGCAAATATATGTTCAACTTTACTTTGTTATTGGTGGTGCATGGATATAGAAATTCTAACACTATTTTGTGTCTATTTAGTATTGAGCAAATGAGTGACTATTTTGGTATTGTGGGAAACCAGCGATCTCACTGTGAGAGAAGAAAGGTGCAAATATGGAATGGGAAGTAGCAAGAACCCTATGGCATAGGGGTTTTATTTACAACAATCTTAAAAAGATGGTAGAGCAAAAAGGATAGATACATAGAATCATGATGGCTGGATGGATAGATTGGAGAGATCAGGGAGGGAGGGAGGAAGGAAGATCCTTGAAGTATTGATATCCTTGGAACAGTGAGCCCATCTAGTGCCCAGATCTTGGTTTCTAAATATCATTCTCCATCAAAAAGAAACAAGACTCTCCAGAGAAATGACTGATTCTGAGGCTGGGGAAAGGAAAGTACAAAGAAATAGAGGTACTTGTTGTGCCAAGGTGTAGGAAAGTGTTCCCCCAAATTATGGGGATGTATTGGGAAAACACACGAGTCTGCACAGGGGAGTTTCCCACTGACCAAATCTGGGAGAATCTGAGCATCAAAATAAATGATAGTAATGGAAATGGAAAAGGAACCCCTAAATGCATTCCAATATACATAAATAAATGAGAGGAAAGGAAAGATCTGTTTACAATGGAGTGTCAAGTATTTAAATGAAATGATAGAGTTAAAAAAAAAAAATTACCATTTTGTGGCCACCGAAGGAGTGTGACTCAGGTAGAAACCATCACTGGATGCTGAAACCACTGAGTTGACATTTGTGGGGGGAAATGGGACACTCACACAGTCTCAAAGTATCTCCCACAGAATATTTATTAATTACAAGGGGGAAATGGTACTTCTGAAGTGGAGAGATCTGGCAGACATCACCTGAACCAAATGGTCATAGTTGACATCACCACTAGTGGGGCAAAGTGCCATCAAGTGCCACTGAGGTGAAGCTCCAAGGAGGCAAAAACAACACTTTACATAGGATTCCTACCATGAATGCATAACCCAAATCTAATCATGAAAACACATCAGACAAACCAAAACTGAAGGATATTCTACCAAATTACTGAACAGCATTCTTCAGAAATATCCACAATGTAGAAGAGCGAAATAGGTAGAGAAATCATCAAAGATTAAAGGAGACTAAAGTCATGATAAGTAAATGCAGGATGTGGTCCCAGATTGGGCCCTGCTTTGGAAAAACCACAATTATTTTTAAGGACATTATTGAGTCAATTGGCAAAATTTGAAAATTGATAGCACATTAGATACTGTATTAGCTAAATGTCCTCAATTGGGTAAGTATATGTGGTTATGTAAAAGAATCTCCTCATTCTTAGGAAGTACTTGCTAGATATTTAGGGGTGAAAGGTCAGGGTATCTGCAACTTACTCGTAAATAATTCAGAAAAAAATATGTAGAATATACATTTTTGTTGTTGTTCTCTGGATGTGTTTTTCTTTTCTTCCCACCATGTGGCTGATTCTTGCCCAGTTTCCCAGTTCAAATTCCTGAGAGAGAGACCATATTTGGATAGGGTCCTTTCCATCATCCCTCTTTGAGCAGAACACTGCACTAGGAAACCTCCTAGGTCTCTGACCAGACTCTGGATTGGCTACCTACCAGGGTGGTCAGGTACCCACGCTCTGTCCAATCAGCTTTGGCCCAGGATGTGTCATGTGGTATATAACATGGCTGCCCCCATTGCTCCCTCACTGGGGGTGATGGGTAAGAAGGTCTCCTTAGAAGAGCTTGGCAGGCCCCACAGCTAGCCCAGCCAATGGTTACGGAGTTAATCCCAGAGACACCTGAAGACCTCTTGACATTAACTTGTGCCTTATTCTCACCTTCACTCTTTCAACAAACATTACAGATGTGTGCTCTGGACCAGGTCTCACACTAGGAGACCAGGAAGTGACCTACTCTCTACCCTCAGATCTGACTCCTGTTTGAAAGGCATGAAGAGCACAGATAACTAGAGTGCGGGGCTGAATCATGAATGACAAACAGAAAGCAGCCCCATGAGAACATAGAAGGGGGTCCAAAAGGCCTCCTGGACAAGGGACTAACTGTAGCTCATGGGAGGGCAAGTGGCCGTCAGATGGGGCCCTGGCTGCTGAAAAGGTGCCCAGTGCCATTCCTGGGTTTCTGTTTTCTCTTTGCTCAGCCGGACCCAGCAGGACGGGACATCTCTATCCGCCCTCTCCTGGAGCACTGTGAGAACACCCACATGACCATCTGGCTTGGCATCGTCTATGCCTACAAGGGGCTTCTCATGGTAGGTGCAGAGCGGGAGACGGAAGCTGAGAGGCTGCTTCTCTATCAGAGTTCTCTCTCCTAGGGGCCTCTGTGAACATAAAAATAGAGCCCCCAGAACGAAACACTAACTGCCAGGCCCCTTGTCTCCCACATGGTCTCTCCGTTCCCACAACAAAACTCTGAGATGGGTGTAAATAATGCCCCATTTCACTGATGAGGATGCTGAGGCTTGGTTTCCCAAGGTCACTCAGTAGTAAGAGGCAGATTCAAGAGCTTAACCACAGAGCAACCCCAAAACCTGTGAGAGGGCCTCACGGCAGCCACCATAATACTCCCAGAATGGCAGTCTGTCAACACTTAGTATAAGTTCACACCCCACATTTTACTGGATTCCCTCAAAATCTGTAGAAGGTGAATGGAATCATCCTCATCTTATAGAAGTCAGGCTCAGAGAAGTTAAAGGGCACTAGTAACCTCCAACCTCCAAACCCAGTAGTCTTTCCACTCCAGCCACCTGTTAGAATCAAAGATCATGTACCAAGCCCGCCCCACATGTCTGGAAGGACTTGAAAGGGCAGCTACACCCCATCTTATCCCCCACTGACCCCTGAATCTTCTCCCCAGTCCTATGCAAACCATGCTTCCACTGAAATCCCTCCAGGGACAGGAAACCAGCTCCCATACCCTCCTGAGGTCTTTCCACAGGAAAATTAACCCACCGTCTGCTTCTGTGTAGCCTCTATTTAGAGGCCAAGAATGAAGCTATCTCCAAAGGTCAGAGAAAGTGGGACTTCTTGTCCTGCTCAAATGCATCATTACCTGCTGCTGCTTCAGAGAACTATTCCTGAAGGCCCCCACCAGAAGGGCCTGTGTTAGGGGACCCTAGACAGAAATTGTCCCCCACTTCATACTAGTCGAGACTAGTTTCCATAGGGACTCTTTGAGGACCCCTGAGCCCCAATCCATACCCCACAAGGGAGTGATCCTGAAGGTGCCCACAGGAGGGTCCCAGAGTGGAAATGAGACTTTGAGGACTAGCCAATGGCCCCGGGCTTGGAAAAGGGCAGTCAGGAGACATGGACACTGGAGCTGTCAGAGACAGGTGGCATAGACCCAAAGGCAGATCCATCATCAGTGGGCAAAGTTGCCAGTGGGCAGCTTTCAAGTCCACATGAAAGAAGGATTTTGTTCAACAGAGCAGTGGCCACCGATTTGGTGGGACCCTACCCCCACCCCCCCAAGGAAGGAAGATGCTCCCTTCACAGGAAGCAAGTGGTACCCAGGACTTGAGGCCCCCAGCCCCTGCTGAATAGAGAGAGTGAAACCAGACTCTCTAGGACCCCTCCGGTTCCACCCTCCCTGATCCGAGACTGTGTGAAATGAGATTATGAGGAAGCTGACTGACTCTTCAGACTGCGACTACCGATAATGTTTTGGCCATCCTATCTTCTCCACCTACTTGCAAAAGTGGTTGGAGTCCACCATCTCTCTTCCAGGGAAGCTAATATCTTCAGTCGATCCTGTCAGTAAAAGCTGTATTTGGTAGCACGAGTGTTTTACTGTTTGCAGTGTGCACAAGGAATTATCCTCAGCCCTCCCGGCCCTTAGGGTCTGTGACTAAAATCCTAGCTCCTAGTGCCTCCCGCTCTGAGACCACAGAACTTCAAGACCGGAGAGAGTAGGCCCGGCCCTGCAGCCTGCAGCCCACACCCCTATCAGAGTTTCAGCACTCTAGCCCCCACTGAGCATGAGCTGTGCCCCCTCCAAAGGCCCTAGGGAGAATGCTTTCTTGCTTCCTCATGGTAGCTGATGGCTCAGGCATTCCTTGGCTTGCAGCCACATCACTCCAGTCTTCACCTCCATCTTCCCATGGCCATTTCTCCTCCTCACGTCTCTTACCAGCAGTCCTGGTCAGCTCCTTCCCCACCCACCCACAACACCATTCTGCCTGGCATTCTTCCTCAACCAGCCCTCCTCTTAGACCACCAATGAAGGCTAAACCCTACACACCCTGCTTCAAATCACATTGGACCTACCTCTACCTTGTCCATTTCTGTTGGGAGATATATTGGTTAGGAATAGAGCTGTAGGTGATAGAAAACCCAAAATTATAGTGATCAAAGAGATAGTTAACTTCCCTCTCAGATGAGCAGTCTAGGGCTGGTGGGGTGCTCCCAGAATCTCAGCTCACCCATCTTCACCATACAGCTCCCACACTGTAGACTCAGATGACTTTTTGGTCTAAGATGGCTGCTCAAGCTCCACCCATCACACTTCACTCCATTGACTAGGAAGGAGGGAAAGGAACACCCTTTATAGATACTTTATAGATGCCCATTTCCCTTTACAGATCCTTCCCAGAACTTGTACACACCACTCCCACCTACATGGCCCTGTCCTGAACCTACTCTTACATCACACCTGGCTTCGAGGACAAATTAGGTTATGTAGTCTCTATTGTGAGTGACCTTGTGCATTGAGAGGTAATAGACACAGGGGCTCTGCCTTATTAGACAAAAACACCAGACTGGAGTACTGGAAATACAGTCCACTTTTGCCACTGTATGACTGCGTGGCCTTGGACGAGCCCCTTCCTCTCTGGGCCTCAGGGCTCTCTTTAGAGTGAGGAGAGATGGTCAAGATCATGTCTGGGAGCCCCTTCCACCATGGCCTGCTGTATGTAAACCAGTGGTGGGGCAAAGGAGAACCAGACATTGTAACACCCCCAGTTGGCCTTTCTTCAATGTAATTCAACCCAGGACCCCCAGTGGAGAGTGAAGGTGACATCCAGAAGACCTGGCTACAGCAAAGCTGCCAGCCCCCCTTCTCAGAGTAGGAGGTATGTGCCAGCCACCACATGATAATGACTGCTGCCCTTTCCACTCACCATTTCAGTTGTTCGGGTGTTTCTTGGCTTGGGAGACGCGCAACGTCAGCATCCCTGCCCTCAACGACAGCAAGTACATCGGGATGAGCGTCTACAACGTGGGGATCATGTGTATCATTGGGGCCGCCGTCTCCTTCCTGACCCGGGACCAGCCCAACGTGCAGTTCTGCATCGTCGCCCTGGTCATCATCTTCTGCAGCACCATCACCCTCTGCCTGGTGTTTGTGCCCAAGGTATGGCCTGCCTCCCCCATCCCCCCACAACATCCTGCTCTCTGACCTCTGCTCCTGCCCAGGGCTCTACTGGTTTCCTCCACTTCCTAGCCATTTTATGCTTTCTCTACTGGGGATGATTACAGTTCATATGGAAGATTTGGAAAATGCAAACAGGTAAAAATCGAATTTTTCAGAAATCTCAGAGTCTCACCACCTGAAAATAATCACTGTTAATGTTTCGTTTTGTTTTTTTTTTTTTACTAAAAACTAGATATTTTTTATGTGTTTCCTTCCAGCCTTTTTTTCTTTAAGATTTTATCTATTTATCTGAGAGAGAGAGAGAGTAGAGGAAATAGCAGTGGGAGAGGGACAAGCAGACTTCCCACTGAGCATGGAGCCCTGATGCAGGGCTTGATCCCAGGACCTCAACATTGTGACCTGAGCTGAAATCAGGAGTCAGATGCTCAACTAACTGAAAGACCCAGGCTCCTGCCCCACCCCTGCTGTACTTTTTAAATGGTTAGGCAGTGATGCTTTCTCAGTTACAGCTGTGATTATAACTTACACGTCATTTTATAGTTTGCCTTTTCCACTGTGAATTTCTCCTTTGTGTTTCTCAGTCATAACCACCACTGATGGGAGATGTTCCATGTTTTCTTGTCCGCTTCATTCCCTTATTGATGAGCAGTACAGTCATTCCCAGATTTTTTATATTATAAATGAACTTCTTTATTCATATAAAGTTCATATAAATGAACTTCCCATTTCTGGCTCCATCCTTCAGATGGAACCTCAGAAGTAGCATTAGTGGGTAAAAAGGAATAAATAACCACTTTCAACAGCCACTTACATTTTCCATTTACCTGAAGCCCTGACCTTCAAGACCAGCCTGAGAGGTGTTTTTTGAACCTTCTCCTTCCCTGCAGCGGGCAGGTGAATCAGAGGCCTTGGCATCTTAGGAGTCCGGGCAGTCGGCTGTTCTCAGCATCAGAGAAGAATGGGAGATGGAGATAGGGTGGGAGGAATTACTGGCCCGAGTGGGGTAGGGTGTGCCTTGGATTACGGGGGGACCAGAGATCAGTCGGGGTCCATTGTGCCCTAAACAGATGGCTCATGGCCCCTCCATCCCGTGAGTCCCCAAGCAGCAACTTTCCTGGAGCACTGTTGCCCTATATGCCTGCCTTCTCTGCTTGTCAATGCCTGCCCAGGCTCCAGGCCAACGCCAAGGCCTCTCTGCCTGCATTCTGACATTCTCTCATTCTGGTCAAAGATGTCAGATGGTTCCAAGCCCAGCCCTGATCACTGTCCTCTGTCATCCTCAAGAGCTCCTCATTGCCCTTCTGGATTCAGAATCAAGTCCCCAGTACCAGGCTGCCTTTTAGGACCCTTGAGACTCCTCCAGTCTCCCCAAAGAACTCTGCCCACCATCCAGACCATCCACCATGCATAAGCACTCTGAGCCCCAGGCCCCCTGCTTTGAATATGCCCCTTCTCCCCCCACCCCCACCCAGAATTCCCTTCCCTCACCATCCTTCAGCTTCACAGAGCCCAGCCCAGGCCCAGAGCACCCACAGCCCAGCCTGCCTCTGATACTTCTGGCCTCTGGACTGTGGGGTCCTGGCAGACAGGGGCCCTGCCTCACCCAGTCCCTGCTCTCCAGGGCAGGCCCAGCGCCTACCTCAGACTGGAAGTGTTTTTTTAATAAATGAGTAGGATGAGGATGAGTGACAGCCTTTTCTCTTCCGTAACAATGCTTTTGTCTGTGACCGAGCCAGTCACAAGTCTGTCCTCAACACTCACCGGTGGCTCTAAGAAGCAGGAGCCTTCCCTGGCCTCCATCTGTTATCTTCCGTGTCACCCTCGGGTTAATTATTTTCCCTGTGGAACGAGGCCTAAGGCAGAGCGAGGCTCAGCTGGAATCAGGCCCGAGAGGCGCTGGTGGGCTCCGCGGGGTGGTTGGGAGGCAGGTGGGGTCAGGCTCAGGAGACCAGACTTCTGCTGAGGAGGAAGGAAACTGAGACTCCGTGCAGGGGGGAGGGGCCTGCCCAAGGTCACAGGCAAGCGAGTGGCAGAGACAAGCCTGAGCCCAGAGCTTGTGTGCCGGCCGCCTCCAACACAGGACCCACTGTGGCAGAGTGGATGGGAGGTTGGAGGGGGAGGACCCCGGGCTTCTCTCTTCAGCCATACCTTGTCCTTTCAGCTCATCACTCTGAGAACAAACCCAGACGCGGCAACGCAGAACAGGCGATTCCAGTTCACTCAGAATCAGAAGAAGGAAGATTCTAAAACATCCACCTCAGTCACCAGCGTGAACCAAGCAAGCACGTCCCGCCTGGAGGGCCTGCAGTCCGAAAACCATCGCCTACGAATGAAGATCACAGAGGTAGCTCCCTGAGCCCCCTCGGCCAGGGCCGCAGCTTCCCAGCTGCCTCCTTCTGCCCCAGGGCTGCTGCTCCTGACTTCCCTACCCCCAACCCAGGACTCCCCCCATATCAGACCGTGTGGTCCCATGGGCTGGGGTTACAGCGGAGAGAACCAGCGGGGACATAAACTAGGCAGAGGCAGTTTTGTCGGAAGCGGCTCGCCTGGCCCAGACTCATGGAGTCCCTGTTTGCCCTGATTCCAAACATCCTTAGGAAGGAAGGAGTTCTTAGAAAGTTGTGAGCTCCCAGATTATAGGAGATTCCTAAGTGTACAGAAGCCCCCACCCTTGATTTTTCACTCTCCCAACCCAACAACCACCCTCATCCATATGACATACAGCAAGACAGAAGGGAGGGAAGAGAAACTTCTCAGGCACGAGAGCTTGCTGAGGCGAACCACATGGTCCTCTTGAGGGTCCCTAACTGGTTCTTCAGTATTCCAGAGAGGCCATAACTAGATTCCTTTATGCCTAAGCCAGACCTCCGATTCTGGACTTTCTATTACCTGGGAGAGGAGAACAGATTACCTTCCCCTTCTTCACCTCTGTTTTTGTGTCCAGGGGTGGGATTGGCCTCTGGTGTGCAGGCTACATGTTTCCCCGAGAAACCCTCCTTCGACAAGGGGAACGGGGAAGAAACGAAGGAGAGCGTGTTAGTCAGGATAACTCGCTAAGCTGCTGTAACAAACACACCCCAAAATGAAGTGGCCCAAAGAAAATATTTCTCTCTCACCTAATGGCCCTGAGGAGATGGGTCCAAGCTGGCAGACAGCTCTGCCTCCGTGGCCATAACTGGGTGAGGCTCATTCCCTCCTACTGTCTGCCACTCCCCAAGGTGCCTTCCTCACAGGGTCAGTTAAAGCTGGGGGGAAGGCACGTCCTGTTCTCAGTCGCAAGAGGGGAAGAGGAAGCCCACACAAGGGATGAGCAAGTGATACAAAAATTGTGCGCCTTTTGGGTCTACTCCAGTTACCTTGGCAAGAACTTGCATGGTCACACTTCTATGTGAGACACAGGATTGCCAGTGTCGATGCAGGATGTCCCAGTGATGTTTGAATTTCAGGCAATCAAGCATACTTTTTGTGTAAGGATGGCCCAGACAGTATTTGGGATATACTGGCACTAAGAAAAATGATGCATCATTATCTGAAATTCATATGGGACTGGGCATTCCATATGTGTATTTGCTAGACCCAGTAGCCTTTTGGGGAACTCACATTAGTCTGTCACAAAGATCTAAAGCATAGCTGTCCATGCATCTAAGCTGGACTGCTCTAGGATGGGATAGCCCTCCCTCCCACTGGTCACCAGAGAAAAGGAGGAAAGGTTTCTGTCCCCTCAGAACCCATTGCTCATTCGGTTTTAATGTCAGACCTCTCTCTGAGTAGAATGACCATGACTTGACGTTTGACTTTTACTTGCACACTCCAGCAGTAAAGAGCTCCTCACTTCAGGAAACCTGAAAACAAAGCCACTGTCAAAATCCCTAAAGTGCTGGGTGGCTTTTCCTGGAATGGAATCACAATCTGGCCTCCTTTGCTCCTAGCCCCGCTGTTTGAGGCTCACAGAACACGGTATCTCTCTCCTCCTCCACGTGAAGACGTATTAATGGCTGAGGTCTTGACATCAGAACAACACTTTACAGTTTATAACTTCCTTACACTATAGTAGAACGTCCATTGCCTTTCCCAGTTACCACCCCCTCCTCCCAACACACACATGTGTGTGCACAAGCAAGCACATGTACACACACACACACACCAGGCTTCTCAAGGGCTAGTCTGCCCCAGGTCTTGCACCTGAGTTTTCTGTAACCTGAAGGCAGTTACAGTCCGTCTTCTAGAGGTGCCTCTATTGTCCTAGGCTTAGGCGTCTCTGTGAGGCTTACAGCTGACCAGCCCAAGGGTCCTCCCCTGCAAGGGCCCTGTGGGGCATCCGGAATGATAATTATGGCACTTTTATTCCTGTAGCAGGTTAGCCTCATGATGTGTCAGGGACTGGGCTAACCTTTGAGTGCGTTGCTTCATTGAATCTCCGCAGTAACCAGAGGTTTGTGCTGTGATTACTGCATTCTGTGGATGAAGGAGTTGAGACTCAGTCTCGAGAGCCAGTCCACAGACAGTAAGGGGCAGCCCTGGGTTTGCCCCTAGACCTGTCCAACCTCAGAGCCCACGCTCTGACCCTCCCCCGCCGCCCTGGGCTGGCCCAGCTGCTTCCTTGAGACGCCAGCCTGCTCTGAACGCATCATTGCGAAGCCCAGGCACCACCACCCCCCAGCCCTTCCTGCAGCAACAGCCAGCAGGGGCCCTCTGCAGCTAGTCCCCAGGGGGCCTCTCTGGCTCAGAGTGCCCTCCCAAGGCCCACCTGAGACCCAGTCCCATGACCCTGGGGGCTGGGGAAGGGGCTGGGCCCGGGCCTCTGACCCAGCTGGAGCCTTTGTCTTCCAGCTGGATAAAGACTTGGAAGAGGTCACTATGCAGCTGCAGGACACACCAGAGAAGACCACCTACATTAAACAGAACCACTACCAAGAGCTCAACGACATCCTCAACCTTGGAAACTTCACTGAGAGCACAGGTAGGAGGAGGCGGGGTCCCTGGAACGTAGGGACCTGGGTATCAGACACCAGCTGGCCATCTTCCACTTTACCGATGAAGAAACTGAGGCTTGGGGGAGGTGAGGGGGATGACCTGAAGCCACGCATGCAGAGCTGGAGCATCTGGCATCCACAGTTCAGGGTCAGTTTGGCATCCTACCCTGCCTAGACCCAGGACTTCTGTCCCTCGGTCTCTTGGGTTCCGGGAGCACACGTACATGTCACAGCCAGCAGCCCAGGTTTTGCCTACATTTCGGCCAAATTTTCAGAGATTGTCAGTGTTGTTAAGAGTGCATAAAGTGGGAGGCACCTGGGTGGCTCAGTGGCTTAAGCCTCTGCCTTCAGCTCGGGTCATGATCTTGGAGTCCTGGGATCAAGCCCCGCATCGGGCTCTCTGCTCGGCGGGGAGTCTGCTTCCCTTCCTCTCTCTCTCTGCCTGCCTCTCTGCCTACCTGTGATTTCTGTCTGTCAAATAAATAAAGAAAACCTTTAAAAAAATAAAATAAATATTCATCGTTTAGGGCAGTTTCATTCATTATTATACAGCCAAACAAGGGTCGTAATATAGCTGTTAGGAAATGGGGCAGACCTATTCATGCAGATATGGAGAGCCCTCCCAGTGAAAATAGCAGATGAAAGTAAGCATGATGCACATAAATGCACACACATCTGCACGTGTCTGTGTGCATGTGCCAAGTGCGTTTTTTAAAAGGTCTGGAAGAGCAAAAAACAAATTGTTAACAGTATCCACCTGTGTGAAAAGGAACAGTAAGTACAAAGTAAGAGAGGATTCATTTAGTAAACTTCTCTGTTTGCTGGCATTTTGTCAGTATTTATTCATTAATTTGCTATAAAATTACTTTTAAATCAATGAAAAATCTTTAGTTTCTTTTTTTGTTGTTGTTTATAGTTTCTTTTATTCTCATTACCTAAATCCTAAGTATTCTTATTATAAAAGCAAATTATGAGGGGTGCCTGGGTGGCTCAGTGGGTTAAGCCTCTGCCTATGGCTCAGGTCATGATCTCAGGGTCCTGGGATCGAGCCCCACATTGTGCTCTCTGCTTGGTGGGGAGCCTGCTTCCCTCTCTCTCTCTCTCTGCCTGCCTCTCTGCCTACTTGTGATCTCTCTTTCTGTCAAATAAAGAAAATTTAAAATCTTTCTAAAAATTTTTTTTAAAATTATGAAATTCTTAGGGTTGGGTTAGGGTGGAATGATTGCAAAAAAAAGTTTGAATTAAGATAAGTTACAAGTCAACTGAAAGAATAAAAATTATTCACAGTAACTTTAGTATCTGGTAAAGGTGGGCATTTCAAATTAGTGGAGGGAAATGAATCATTCAATACATTTAATGGGGATAGGTGGGTAGCTATTTGGAAAAGAATAAACTTAAATCCCTTCATCACACCTCACACAAAAATAAAGTCCAGATGTATAAAGGATTTAAATGTAAAAAGTGAAACCATAAAAGAACTAAAAAGAAAGAAAGAAAGAAAGAAAACCCACAGGAGAATTTTTTTTTTTATAATCTCAGAGACGGGAAAGCCTCTCTCAATTTGATGCGAAACACAGAAACCACAAAAGAAAAGGTTGATAAATTTAATTGTAAAAAAGAATTTTTTAACAACACAAAAGCCCTCATAAGTCATCAAAAAATCAAACCAAGCCAAAAAATATTATAATTCAGGTAATGTGCTTATTTTCTTACATATAAGGAGAAATTTATATAATTTATATGAAATATGTATAATTATATGTAAATTAATTTACAAAAAAAGAGCAACACAGAAGAAAACTGGGCAAAAGAGACTTCTCACAGAAGGAAGTGCAAGAGATTCATATGCTTATGAAAAGATGCTGAAGCTCACTCCTTATTAAGAGAATGTAGATGAGGGGTACCTGAGTGGCTCAGCTGGTTAAGCTAAGCAGCTGCCTTTAGCATAGGTGATGATCTCAGGGTCCCTGGAATGGAGTCTCTCTCTGACCCGCCTTCCCCTCTGATCCTCCCTCTCCCTTTGACCCTCCCCCACCCCATTGCTCCTGCTCTCTCTCACTCTCCAAAATAAATAAATAAAATCTTTTTAAAAATTCAGATGAAATCTTGAGTGAGATACCATTTTCACCAATGAGACTGGCAAAGACAAGAAACCAAAAAGTTACAGAGAGTCTGAGGACACAGTTGGGAAACATTGCTGGTTGAAATAGAAATTGCTCTGACCCAACAGTTCCAGTTTGGGGATTTATCATAAGGATATGCAGTCAGCTCTCATTATTCACAGTGATTGTCTCTGATAAAGTTGCTGTGAACCATGAATTAATAAGTGATTACTAAACCACTGCTCCTGAGGGGGAATACAGGGTTTGGTTCCTGCAAGGCTCTCTCGAGTTGACATTTTGATCAACCCATGACATAACTTTGTTGTATGTGTGTTTCTGCTTGAAGACGTCTTATTTAATATACAATGTTGATTCGTTAACATTGACCTCATGGTCAGCAGTGCTATAAAGTATGCCTGCACGAAGCCCATCTAAGCCATGTATTTTCTCCGTCAGGCACGTCACAGGTGTCTTGCACTTGGACGTGCTTTATAGGACGTGCTTTGTTGACCGTGAAGTCAATATAAATTTTTCAACATTGTGTGTGTCAGCAAATGACCGTGAAAGCCTTACCGGTATTGATTGGGGTTACAAATAAATGTTAGCGAGTGGGCGAGTTCACAAATACAGAATCTGTGAATAAAGAGGATCCACCGTACTCACATGGGGGTAAGATGACATTCACAAAGTCACACACTACAGAAAGACAACTAAACCCCGGTGCTTCTCCAGATCCCTGGGGGAGGGGGTTATATTTAATATTTCTTTGAATCTCTCTAGATAGTTCTGAAGCACAGAGGGTTGCAAAAGCATGCACATCACCACATTTTGTGGCTACACAGTATTTCTTTGAAAGGGGGCCCCATCCACACATGAGTATGTAACTAATCCATTGTTACTGGAAATACTCAGATTAGTCCCAACCCTTTTTTTATATTATGAGTAACGCTAATTTGAACATGTTACGCATAATCTCATTATTTCCTTGGGATACATCCCAGAAGTAAAAATTCTGGGTAGAACACTTTTTTTTAGGGTTCAATGCTTATGGACAAGTGGCCCCCCCCCCCCCAGAAACATTATGCCAATTTGTACTCCCACCAGCAGTTTACTGACCATTCTTATTCTTTTACATCCTTGGCAGTCTTATGGATATATATTTTTTACCTTGGAGGGTTATTTCCTCTGTCATCACATCCCTGTGCACCAGTGAAAAAGGCCTTTATATTAGAACTTTTCATTTCCAAGTTATGTTGCTTACATTGGTTAACTTGATTTTTTCTTGGAGAAAGGAAGTCCCCAGGATGCCATTTCCATCCCTGGTTAGAAGCTTCTAGATTCACTGCCTTAGTCCCGAGAGAGACTGCAGAAACCACAGCTCTGAGGGGATAATAGGCTCTTTTGCATTCTCTCTCCTTGGGCAGCATCCTAGAAAGACTGCATTTTTTTCTTTTTAATGAAGTTAACAGAATGTGTTGTGATCTTGTTGTTTTGCATTCAGATGGGGGAAAGGCCATTTTAAAAAATCACCTCGATCAAAATCCCCAGCTACAGTGGAACACAACAGAGCCCTCTCGAACATGCAAAGATCCTATAGAAGATATCAACTCCCCAGAACAGTAAGTACTTTCTCCTTGAGAATTATTGCAGAAGAGCGTGGTAGTCCCGCACAGCAATATCAGTCTGCCCGGCATTTTCACATGCCTTATTTTATTTAAACTCCACAGCAACCCCATGACACAGGTCAAATTACAAGCCTCAATTTACAAATGAGAAAAAGAATATTCAGAAAGAGGAGGGGACGTGTCAACCCCCACCCAGTTCTGAAGTGCAGGAGATGGGATTTGAACCCAGGTCTGCTGACCGTCAAGCCCACCAAGGCACAGTGCCCTCATTATACATAAAATTTAACCTTGCTAAATGCACTCACTGCACAACTATTCACTGACACCTACTGTGTATCAGACATAGAAGTGATAAAAACCGGACAAAAATCCCTTCGTGCGCAGAGCTTATATTCTGCCCAGTGGCACAAGAACTTCTTTTAAAAAGCAGCATCTAGTGTATTACATCATAGGTGCTTTGGAGAAAAATAAAGCAGGGGAAGCAGTCAGGGATTGTAACCTTTAATAGAGTGATCAGAGGAGATTCAGTGAGAAGGTGGCCTCTAAGCGAAGACCCGGACATCTCTGTTAGCTTTGTTCCCACTGGCAATTTTGAGGTCTTCCTTTGCTCATAGCAGCTTGGAAGCAGAGATTAGAAATGTCGACCCCGGCGCTGCCGACCCTCGGGGCTCAGTCGGTTAAGCATCCAACTCTTGATTTCAGCTCAGGTTGTGATCTCGGGGTCGTGAGATCGAGCCCTGCTTTGGGATTCTCTCTTTCCCTCTGCCTCCGCCCCTACCACCCCCTGCCCCCACCCCCCGGGTCACTTTCTCAAATAAATAAATAAATAAATAAATAAAATCTTAAGAAAGAAAGGAAGGAAGAAAAAAGCGTCAACACTGAAACTTGCTCCCCGGGAAGTGACAAGCAGCAGAGACAGCCAAATCACCAACTATAGTGTAATTTGAGGCCCTTTGGTGTTAGGGCCAATAGCCTTCTCAACCCAGTTAGCTCCAAGGCTTCATTGGCTTACACTCCAGAATGATCATTATGGTTCTCTGGCAGTCTTCAGCAGTTCACTTATTAGTACCCCCCACGAGAGTGTAAGCACCTTGAGGATAAAGTGTGCGTCCCTCCCGTATTCTTTGGACTGAATGCAGGCTCCTGCACTGAGTAGGTGTTTGGCAAGTAGCTGTTGAATGAATGACTGTGTAAATGGGACCCCAGCAGACAGCAAAGTGCCATGGCTCTGAGAGCCTCAGACCGATGGCCGCCTTGCCCAGGCCTTAGTCCTTCCAGGTCAGAGTTTATTCCTCAGCAACTCTTTCCCTGGACTCTGCCAGCACCCTCTGGCGTTCAGGGGTCAGTCAAAGCTCAGAGTACACAGACAGGTTCAAGCTGAATTTCAAAAGGAGATCTCCAACACACAAACCTCGCGAGCACTTGTGACGTGTCCTTGGTAGACACTCTCCAGTGCACAGGGAATGAGGGGGGGCACCGCATCTGTCCCCCTCCATCTCAGGACCCCATCAGTGCCATAATACACACGAGGGCACACCTGTTGAGATGAGGTGGCCCCCCGTGAGTTGATCTGCCTCCCTCACAGAGCTCGTGCTCCCTCACCAAGCTCCTTTCCCAGAAGAAGCAGGAGACCCGCCTTCCCCACTTCTGGCTTCGTTGTCATGTGCAAGTTACATAAACTCGGTACCCTTCCCTAATCATTATAGTGGAGAATAGCAGCACTTCTTTCACTTACTGGGTTTGTGTGAAGATCTGGGGGTGGGGGGAGGTCCCCACCTGAGCGGTCAGGCACTGAGGACACAGGGGGGCCTTAAGGATACTGAGAATGCAGCTTCCCAGGTACGAGAGAGAGCCACACAAGATGCACCTGGGAAGAGCCCAGACCCCCCACTCTCTCTCGCTCTCTCTCTCTCTCTCTCTCTTTCTCTCTCACACACACACACATACGCACACGCGCACGCTGCCATGAGTCACACACCACCCCTGCCTCTCCCCTGCCCTGGGGCTTTTCTGGCTGTGCTTCTGGGAATTTACCCAGAACACTGGGAGCTCAGAGAATGAAGGAGCCCACTCTCTGAGGAGTTTGAAGTGGATAGTGAAGGGGAAAGAGTTCATCAGATCAGGAGGTAGAGAGAGTATTCCAGGCTGGGGGAAAATTGTGTGCAAAGGCAAGCATGAGTGGCCTTTAGCAGTGTTTTAGGGGAAACTAGCCGCCAAGTAAGGGTTTGGGTGGTGAGTGGGTAGAAGTTTCACCTGGAGAATTAGAAAAAAGATCCTAGGCAGCTGGCAGAGGAGCCAATGAGGAGGCCAGAGCAGCGAGAAGCCCCGCGGTCCATTTGGAGGCTCGTGAGAGTAGAGTGAGAACCGTCTGGCAGCAAAGACCCATGAGATAAGCAAAACCCGTTCTTAGGAATCGCCACATGCTCAGGAAGGCTGCGTCCCCTTTGCTGAGTCTGTCTCCCTGGTTGCTCCCAGGGCAGTCATTGGCAGGTGTAGGTCTGTATTAAATACCTGCTAGATCGGTAAAAGGCTAGATGATGGGATGGACAGATCTTGGATTCGGGTTAACTGGTCTCCACCGTCAGCTTCTTAGCCAAAGACAGTCCAAGGAATATTCTGGTGAGCGACCAGAATACTAAAACTAAAACTCCTAAATACTCACTAAAACTCCTCTCTCCCTCTCCCCCCTCCCTTCCTCCCTCCCTCTCTCTCCCCTTCTCTCTCTCTCTCTCTCTCTCTCTCTCCCTGCCACAGCATCCAGCGCCGGCTGTCCCTCCAGCTCCCCATTCTCCACCACGCCTACCTCCCATCCATCGGAGGCGTGGACGCCAGCTGTGTGAGCCCCTGCGTCAGCCCCACCGCCAGCCCCCGCCACAGACACGTGCCACCCTCCTTCCGAGTCATGGTCTCTGGCCTGTAACGGTGGGAGGCCTGGGGCCGGGGCCTCCCCCATGACAGAACCACACGGAGCAGAGGCTACGGGAACACTGTCAGCTCTGGCTGCGGAGCTGCTGGGCGCCACGGCTGGCCTTGTGGGACTGCTCGATGGCACTCAGGTGGACAGGATGGGGGCACTTGGCACCTGACCTCGCGCCTTATTTGTGAAGTTTTTATTCTTTCACAAAGAAGAGGAACGGAAATGACTTCTTCCTTAATGTCTGCGAAGAAGGAGGAGCTGGGATATTTTGAAACTTTGCAAAAAAAAAAAAAAAAAAAAAATCCTAGACAAGGAGCAAATCACTAGAACTCCAGCTAGAAGTCACCGAGTGTCCCTGAGCAGCCTTGAAAAGAGGCGAAGGGCTTCCGGAGAAACCAGCTCTGCCTCTGCACACACATCCCTGGCTGTGGCCAGGCCAGCCCTTCTCCCCTCTGGGGTAGGAGGCGGGCAGGGCAGCCCGGCCCCCAGCCGCCAGGGCAGCCAACCCCAGTCTTTCTGGAACAGGGAGTCTGCCAGGCAGCCAGGCGGCCCGAGGGCTGGGGTACAGGAACAGGCTGACTCACATGCCTCCCGGTGGGACCTTACTCTCTAATAAATGCCACACATTAACACAATAACACCCATTCTGGGACCGTGGGGATTTAGGGCACGTCACTGCAGACCTGCTCTGCAGCATTCACCGACCGTCGGTCACGCACCCACCACGTTGGCCGTGTCCTTGTGTTTGTATCAGGTGTTCCAGTAATCAGGGGGACCACCCGAGCTAATCATGGAATGTCTGTTTCCAGCAAACACTCTAAAGAAAGACTGTGCACTTTAACCTCTCATCAGGGCCCAAGGGCTGGCTGGGGTTGGTTTTTTTTCCACTGACTTTGTTTCTGACCAAAGTGAATCGGGCATTCTGCTAGAAGACATCCCTGTAGTCGTAGGGAGAGAGTTGCTAGCCGAGGGCTCTCCTTGGCTTCCTGAAGGTGGCCTTCCATCCGGACAAGCCAGGGACCTCGCCCTTGGGGTTCACGGAGGTGACCAGTCAACACACTGGTTCTCATTCATAAGATCACTCTTCCCTTTCAACCGAACAGAGAGTACAGGCCTGGGAGTCAGAAGGACCTGGGCTCCAGTCCTCACTCCATGGCTGACTCCCTTCTTGACCTTGGGAAAGTCCCTACTGTCTCTCTGAGCCTCCGTTTCCCCTCCCCAACAGATTGGGGTTGAGATAACCCCCATCCTGCCTACCTCACAGGGTCTCTCTGAGGATCAAAACTTGATCTTGTCCAGAAAAGCTTCGTACCAAACAGTGAAGCAGCCGTGACCCGTGAGGAATCAGGATGACCGTGACCTTCGGCCCTCACGACCACCAGGGGTTTGGCCCAAAGAAGCTCCCAGCACAGCCCTCTACCAGGATAACCTGGCGGAGAGAGGCTCCCGACGACTTTTGTGACATTCCTAGACAGGTTCATTCTTTGCTAAAGAAAGGCCTGAAGGACAGCGTCCAGGACGTCTGCACAACCAAGCGGTCGCTCACTCCCTAAAGAAACCTAATGGCAGCTTCAACAGGCAGGCAATAATCTCTTCCCAGACCACTGAAGTCAGGAATATATATACTGCTGTCACCACCAGATTTTGACAAAAGGGCCCACAGGAATCTTATCATCGCCAACATTTCAAAAACACCCGATTTCACGTAGCATAGCTTTCCCCTCCCCTCCCCCGCAAAAGAGAGGTTATGGAGGTACTGTAGCTTTTAGGGAAAAAAAAATGTCAACACATCACAGGTCAAATTGAAGTCATCGTCTGTTTTAGGCACTACAAATCGGTGTTGTCACTCACTGTGTATTACCAGTATTGACTTGCTTTCTTGATTTCACCAAAACCAGGTTTAATTTAAAGGACCACATTAATTTTTCCAAGGGAAGGAGACAATTCATTGTACATAATGTATACACACACACAAAAAAATATACCTGTAGAAATATTATTCCAGCATAGCAGGAAACAAAAAGAAACAAAAAGTATTGGACAGTCGGAGGTGAGTGTGTGCGTCCGTAACCCGTTGTGACCCCTGACCGTGCACAGTCTTCTAGGTTCACCCACGAAGTACATTTTCTGTCTTAATGATACTGTAGGTTCACCCTTTTTTTTTATTTCCCTGCAAATAACAAGACCCACAGAAGTGACTCTAGCTATCTAACGGTTCTGTTCTTTTATATGCAGCAAACACACCGTACATTTCCGAAGAGGCTTCAGCCTGAAGGCATTTTCCAGTGACGTTAGTGCACAAACGCTTTAAATTAGACCGGGACTGCCAGAATCAAATGTAAATGAGGAATTTCTCGTACCCCTATTGCATGGTATCAATTTTTAATAAATTGTTGCAAATTTGTTTTTATGAATAAAAGGGAAAAAAACTGTCCTCTTTAATGCCTACTCGTCCCAAAATGCAGGTCCAAGCAGGTCCTATTCCTCTGCTCAGAAACTTGGGGGACAGTTCTGGGGTGCCTCCCCAGCGTCCTCCCTCCCTTTGGCGGACAGTAACAGAGAAGCCCCACGACCGTGTCAGCTGGGGTGACCTGAGCCGGGCCAGTATGGCTCTTCCCAGGCTTCCTCCTTGCAAGGAAATTTAGTCAGCCATGAGAGAGGAAAAGGAAGCTGATATGGAGAGAAATCGAATCAAGAGATGGATCCTGATGGTGTCTGAATCCTATTCCTGAAGGGTCCTTCCCCTGCTGTGAAGGGTTCTCCGTTCTCCAAATAAATCACCATTTTTGCCTAGTTAAGTTCAAGTCCCGTTCCCACCTGTTGCAGACAAGAAGTCCCTAACTAACCCATACTGGGCCCTCAGCCTGCAGCTCCACTCCAGCTGCGCCATCCTTCAGGGTCCCATCCAAAACACCCTCCTGAATCCCTCCGCATGAAACTCTTTCTTCTTACTTTCTGTACTCGGGACGCTCTCTCCCTCTCACAGCTCTGGGCACATGCTCACGCTGGCCACATCTCCCCACCCCAGACCAGGAGCTCCCTGAGGATGGGAGTCCTGTCTGCCTCACCCATGTCCCACCAGCAGCAGGCCCTCCCTCTGGCTCAGAACAGTCTTCCATGAGACTTTTGCAGAGTTAACCATTTTGCATGTCTGTGTTGGTGGCTGGGTCTGAAAGATAGAGCCAAGGCAAGGTGTCCAAAGCAGGCTGGAGAAGCCCAAGGCCATGTGACAGCATGCAGGCCCCAGAAGAGGCGGGGACTGGACCCACAGACTTCACTGTTAGCCTGGTCCCGTGTAGGAGCATTCTAGTGCCGGATCCTCAATGATGAGCCTACCAAGGATCAGACCTCTTGAACCCTGGCTGGGAGACAACTCTGCTCCATGACATGTAGGTAATCTAAGTACCAGGCAACATTTTCTCCCACAGAGCCATAAACCTCAAAGATCCTGAATACAAAAGTAGAGATCTCAGAAGGCAATACCGGTAACTCCATGGTCACCTCGATCTCAAAATCAAGTGCATACTCAGAGCTCTGGAGGCCGGTGAGATTGGAGGGACTCCTGGCCTGAAGGCTCCAGTGGGGGTGAAAAGCTATTAGCTTGGCACTCTTTGCCCCTGATATCTTGGCTGCTGTCTCGATTCTGGTTTCTCCCATCTGTAATAGGAGAGATCTGGCACTCGCGGTGAGTTTGGGCTCCGTGTCAAAAGGAAATACCTTTGGTTTCCCTCTGTCTGAATTCCAATGCAAAAACCTCAGAGCAGTGTTTCTAAAACTGAAAACTGTGGGGGCCCCTTTTAAGACACAGTGTCAACTTGAACTGTTTTTTTTTGTTTTTTTTTTTAAAGATTTTATTTATTTATTTGACAGAGAGATCACAAGTAGGCAGAGAGACAGGCAGAGAGAGAGGAAGGGAACAGGGTCCCTGCTGAGCAGAGAGCCCGATGCGGGACTCGATCCCAGGACCCTGAGATCATGACCTGAGCCGAAGGCAGAGGCTTAACCCACCGAGCCATCCAGGCGCCCCAACAACTTGAACTGTTCTTATAAAGTTACCTAAATTTGTTCAAAACTAAATATAAGCTCATGCTGACATCTTTCATATAAAAGCAAAACAAATTTATAAATTCAATGCAAATAAATAAAATGACAAAACCAATAAAAATCATATTAGCAACATGGATTTAATGGGATAGACGAGGTTTTGCAGAAAAATAAATTGCGGCTCACAGCGGGAACACAGTGCCAACCGCTCTCAGGCACGCTCCTTTGAGCTCAGCCTGCCCAGTGCGATGACTCAATTATCACACTGCTTTTCTTTATTTAAACCACTGTGAAAACTTCATTTATCCAGTGCGCCGTGGTATCATTTGGCCTTCACTTGGCTCTCACACATCACTTCTCTGTTAAACCCACCTTTGTGTTTTTCTCATGAACCGTTGACAATGATGGGGCCACCCAGGTAATACACACAAATCAAATGGTGATTGAGAGCTAATGTTCACTGGGCACTAGGTGAAGTGCTTTGCGGGCATAATCTCATTTAGATCTGCAGGGACCCCAGAGTAGGAACGATGACTGCCATCCTTTTTCAGCTAAAGGCACTCAGCCAGAGGCCAAGTACTGCTCTGAGTCACGCAGCTGAGATACGGGGAAGGAATTTGAACAGGGACAACTCCAGAACACGCCCTCTTCACCACTTCCTTAAACTACTTATCAGAAGTAACTGGATTCCAACGAACCAGAATATGTCTATTAAATTTGTTTTAGATTACCCTTAAATACAAGTACAGCCTTTTAAAATTGTACAGATTTGCACACCTCTAAGATTCATCCATGTCCTCGCCTGAGGCTCTAAACCCCAGTCTGAGCCCCTCTGGTCTGGACAGAGTGAGTAAGGGATCCCTCCCTGTACTGAAAGGTAGGTGAGCCAACAACATGGGAGAAGCTACAGCAGAAACAGAACTCTGCCCAGGTTGCCCATTGCCCAGATTCCCGCACCCCCCACCATCCCTGACCACTGAATCAGGAACACCCAGGCCTCCAAGATCTCGTAAGACTCTGCCAGCCCAGGGCAGAAGAAGCACGATGGAAGGAACTCAGCCTTCTGGAGAGAAATGCCAGCCTTAGATACGATATTCACTGCTTAAAAATGATCAGGCTGGTAAAAAATGGAAAATAACCAAATGCTATCAACAGAACAGAAAAAAAAAGTAACATAATATATGCACAGAGTGGGAATCGTACAACAGTGAGAATGCGAAAAAATTACAACTATGTGTGATAATATTAATGGATCTAAAAAAAAAAAAAAAGCATGCAGGCTGAAAGAGGCCAGACATAAGAGGATGTACTGTACTGTAAGATTGCAATAGCATCCAGTTCAGAAATGAGCCAAACTAATCTATTAGACATCAGAATAGCAGTTATCCCTGGTGGTGAAAGTTACAAGGGGTCTGAATTTCTTTCCCTGCCATCATTATCTCCAGTTCTGGCATGCGGTTTCTAAAGGGCCGTTCTGGAGGATGCAGAACTGGATAGGGACAAGCCTAGAAATCATGTCATGGGGACACAGTTAAAGGAAGATTTGGGGGCAGCGGGAAAGCCTGGCGCGACAACTATTACTCTCTGTGGGAAGTCCTCACAAATAAGGGACTGTCTTACTCCTCGTTGCTCCAAAGTTGCAAAGGAGGACAGACTTCAGTAAATTCCAGGGAGACAGCTTTGGCTCCAAAAACCTAATAGTTTGCATAATGGAAGAGAGGAGCCACCCCATCTCTAGAAGGGTTCAAATGGGGAAGCTGGAGAGAGAATTCCTCCACTAGGTGAGAGGCTGGAATGGATAAGCCCAAAGACCTATATTTCATTGGTTGCAGTCTGACAACATGCATGTCTTACGGGGGAATCAGATATGTTCACTTTGGTTAGCAAGTGGTTTTTATCGTCATCATTATTATGTACATAAAATCTGCATTTCTAGTTTCTTTTGAAAAGTACAATTGAGCTGATTAGAGGTACTTCTTTATATAGGTCATATCGTCTTTAGGTCCCCGTAGCCACACCACGCCCTATTATTACCCAACATCAAGGCCAAGTGTCAATTGATATTTATCATCCTGCTTGCTCTGGGGTTTTTCTTTTTTCCTTATACCCAGCTCACTTCACTCCTGTATATCATTACCTGTCTTCTCTCTATAGGCATTTGAATGGATGACTTTTGCTATTTTATGGCTCTCAACCTTCATTTGAAACAATGGCGTATAGCTATGTTTATCTCAATTCTCCCTCTCTCGCCATGCTCCCTGAAGATTTGCAGTACATGTGAACAGCCCCCAAAGGCCTTCTTCACCCTGCCCTGGAGCTAATAGGCTCCCAATAACCCAGTGGAAAGAAGAAAGGCAACCCCTGGAATACGCTTCAGCTGGTGGGTCATGGAGCCATACCACCTCTCCAGGACTAAGATCATTTTCCATCGTTAAATGGACACTATTCGTCATTGAAGGGACATTGCTATCTAGCCAGCTCCCGTTTGAGAGACTCAGGGCCCCCTGTTAGTTAATGAAACCAACAAGAAATAGAAAAACCTTTTTGTCTGCGAGCCTGAAATAAAAGTAAGAGAGTTTGGCCATGACCAGGATCAAACTGTCTGTTGGGAGGTCTCTGCTAGCTCAAAGGACCTATGATTTGTAGAATTCCTTCTGATGTGAGTAGCTCTCACTTCTTAAATGCTTCCTATAGATACTGTTTAAGCACTTTACATGGTATATCTCACATAATTGTGTAATAACACTACAGGAGAGTTATTACGATTATTCTCTGTTATAGAGATGAAGAAACTCAGGCACAGAGAGTTCAAATAACCGGTCTGAGGTCACACATCTAGTGATGATGGAGCCAGAATTCAAATTCAGACCTTCTAACTCCAGGTACCACCAGGATTTGATACTTAATGTCCCAGAGGGATTTCCTCTGCCCACGCATTATATGATGGTGCTACACTTCTTGCCAAGCATACCAAGAACATAAAACACAGACCTCTAGTTTTCTTTTCCTCTGGCTTACAAATTTGTGAAAATTAAACTAAAAAATTCCCTTACATTATTTGATTCTTTAAACTATAAAATAAATTAAAAAGCAAATTTATCTGGGATAAAAGTTTCTCTGGCAGAATTTGATTCACATTCAAATTCAAGGAATTTGAGATGGAATATAAAATAGGAGAGCTTTCAGCATCCACAGAGTCCAGTCATTCCTTCAAGATTCTTTTATTTTTTTTTTAAGAATTTATTTATTTGAGAAGGAGCGTGTGCACACAGCATGGGGGGCAGAGGCAGAGGGAGAGGGAGAAGCAAACTCCCTGGTGAGCAGGGAGCCCTCAAGACTCCTTGTGGAGCTTATGCTCAAGACCTCAAGATCATGACCTGAGCTGAAGGCAGAGGCCCAACCGACCAAGCCTCCCAGGTGTCCCCCATTCCTTCGAGATTTTATAGCTCAATGCTGTCAAACACCTGCTGGACGTGTGGGGCCAAATCTCCATTATGTTCAAGCGTGGGAACTTCTACTGACGGGGTGAACATTCATTACAGTGATCCTGTCAGGTAAGTGGGGGCCTATTTTGACCTCTGAGATTGTGTTATATGATGAGGTATGCATGCAAAACTAAACATTGTTTCTCTAACTCAATATTTTACAGGAAAACTGCCTGAGAATCCTATCTGCAAATGACTATGGGTTTAAGTGAAACTAATTCCATTAAAAACCTATGTATCTGAAAATCATATGTGCCAAATAAACACAAATTCTTTGGGCTTATCAGTTGGAAATTCTATTACTCAAAAATAGGTCTATTAGAAAGGATATGATAATGTTTTGCTGGCCAGAAAGCCTAAAATTTAGAAAATATATATTTCGGGCTGCCTGGGTGGCTCAGTTGGTTAAGCAGCTGCCTTCGGCTCAAGCGTCCTGGGATCGAGTCCCACATCGGGCTCCTTGCTCAGCAGGGAGCCTGCTTCTCCCTCTGCCTCTGCCTGCCATTCTGTCTGCCTGTGCTCACTCTCCCCCCCACCCTCTCTGATAAATAAATAAAATCTTTAAAATATATATATATATATATTTCAATAAGACTGTACTCCTACCTTAATAAGAGAACTGAAATTATCTTGTAGTACGAGGAGGAAAAAATGTGACAAGGAAGACAACTTCAGTAACTGGAAGCTTAATGTTCATTAGTGAACACAAATATATGATTTTGTTGATAGAAAACCCATTTCTCTTGCCTTCACTAAATAAATGGGTTGAAGGGATCTGTAAAATACATTGACTTTATGGATGTCAGATTTTTGGAGTGCCTGGATGGCTTAGTTGGGTGAGCAGCTAACTCTTGGTTTCGGCTCCAGTCGTGATTTTGGGTCCTGGGACCGAGCCCCGGGTCAGGCTTCATGCTCAGTTTGGGGAGTCTGTTTAGGGATTCTCTCTCCCTCTCCCTCTCCCCTTCCCCCTGCTTGTTCTCTCTCTCTCTCTCTCAAATACATAAATAAATCTTTTTTTTAAAGGATCTCAAGTTATTAACCTGCCTGTATGGGATATGTTGTAGGGGAAAAGAGTATTGCGTGGTTCCTCTTTAAAGCCCTTTGACAAAACTGGGAACACCCAATATACCCAGGGGCAGTACAGCACAAATGCCACAAGGCGTCGCTTTCCAACAACGACTTGCCCTGCCTGCAGTTACCCATATTCTCTGGAGAAGGAAGAGGAGAGAAGAGGGATGTTAACAGTATTTTGATGAAATAACCAGAAGTGCATCTTTTAGAATACACTGCAATTAGTGTATCCAGATCAAAGGAAGTTTCCCTATACTGAAAACCTCAATTTTTTTTTTTCCTTTTTATTGTATTTTCCTCTGGAGCAAAACTGAGCCTTGGTATTACTACAGATTAGTAATACGGACGTGGAAATTTTCCATTACCTCTTGGTCTTCACAAACATTCAGTGGGATTATCCTGGAGGTGGACTATGATACCTATATTACAGACAAAGAAACCAAAAACCAGAAAAGTTGTAATTGGCCAATGAAAATTCCAGTGGCCAGGCTTTCTGACACCTGCCCAGCTGGGAACCCTATTCCCCGCCCCTCCCCCACATCCCTCAGAGTAGAGGAGCTTGGGAGCAGGGCGTGACTATTTTGCTTTTTGGAAATGAGTGTAAATATGCTAGACAAAAGTGTCTGATATGAATTTGTACTTGTTTATGTTTATAAAAGAAGGCTTCAGAGAGTTTTCAGGGGTGCTCTAAGCCACTTTGGGCTGTGTCTAGGATGGGTTTCCAAGGGAGCTCATTTTGTTGTTAGAAGTGTGTGTGTGTTTGTTAGGGTTGCCAAGCAAAGTACAGATTGGGTGGTTTAAACAAGAGAAATTTATTTTCTCACAATTCTGGAGGCTAGAAATCCAAGATCAAGGAGTCAACAAGGCTGATCTCACCTGAGGCCTGCCTCCTTTGTAGACAGTCGGCTGTCTTCTCCCTGTGTCTTCACAGGGTCTTCCCTGTCTGTGCCTGTGTCCTAACCTTCTCTTCTTATAAGGACACCAGTCCGATTGGAACCTCATTTTGCCTTAATTACCTTTTTAAGGGCCCCATCTTCAAGAATAGTCTCATTCTGAGGTACTGGGGGAGGGAGCGGTGAGGGCTTCCACATATGAATTTAGAGGAGACAACACTTCAATCTGTAACAAGGTGGAAAAGTTGAAAAACCTGCATTAGCCTTTCCAACTCTCCACCACCACAATGACAGCGTTCTAGTCTGGGTCCTTAACTACAACTTCCAAGAGTTGGATGTTATGGATTTCTTTCTCCAAGAAAGCTCCTTAACTTAATCTGCTTTTCATATGTGACTCTGATTGTTTCCTGTAGGAGTAGAGCTTGGAGAAAAGGTTTATGATCTCCATTCTTATATTTTTTCTTTTTCTCTTTTAAAATTTTTAAAAAGATTTTATTTATTTGACAGAGAGAGATTACAAGCAGGCAGAGAGGCAGGCAGAGAGAGAGGGGGAAGCAGGTTCCCTGCTGAGCAGAGAGCCAGATATGGGACTTGATCCTAGGACCCTGAGATCATGACCCGAGCCGAAGGCAGAGGCTTAACCCACCGAGCCACCCAGGTGCCCCCTTATATTTTTTTCTTTAATGCTCTCCATAATAAGTGTAGTCACCCTCTGTCATCATACAAAGTTATCACAACACTATTGACGATATTCCCCTTGCTGGACTTCTCAGCCTTGTGACTTCTTTATTTTACACCCAGAATTCTGTATGATCCCCATTCTTGAAGCAAGGAATTATATTCAACTTTGGAGTAACTTAAAAACAGGAAGAGATGGGTACTTATGAGTGCACTTTTCTAAGGATTTAAATTCTAATTTTTAAACTTGGAAAATATAGAAAAGCAATAATAAGAAAATAAAAAGTATTCACCACCCCCTAGAGAAAATGTGACATGATGCATCATCTTTCCAATCTTTGGTACATATACAAAATATATGTAATACATGTATAAATATATATTTAAATTGTGTATCTATGTGAATATGTATATATATACATTTTTTAACCAAAAAGTAACTCTTGTGAAAATAGTTTTGTGACCTGCTTTGTTAACCTAATATTCTCCATAACATTCCATCTCCTCCTACAAAAAGTTCTTAATTGTTACCTAGGGGAGCTTCAATTTTTGGACAGTTGTATTTTCTTCCAGTTTTTTGAAGGAGTTAAGTACTGCTGTGGTGAACATATTTGTAAACATTTGTGATTTTTTTTCTTATGACGAACTGTTACAAATGGAATTCCGAAAACACAAGACATGCAACTCCCAGGACTTTTGACCTCAATTGCCAAGTTATCATCTGGGTTCCTCGGCCCAATTTCCACAACTCTCCTCCAATCCCTCCTCTAGCAGACTGACCTGGCTGTCGTCCCCACTCCAGAGACAAAGAATACAGCCCACCCCAAAAAATATATATATATTACCAATATTATAGGTCAAAATCACTGAAGTGTTTGAAAGATTTTGCCTTTTACACATTTAGTCTTTTGTTAATGGATTTTTGATTTCTCCACTATTTTCATTACTTCTTTGGCTGAACTGACTTGTCAATGCTGCTTATAAATATTAATTCAGTATCATGTGTTATAAATGTGTTTCAAAAAATTTTCTCCTTTTGTACTTGTCTTTTTAGGCAGTTTCTGATATTTTCTGGTACACACATTTGGAATATTTCTAAGGTCAGGTTAGTACTCTTTAGCTTTCTGTGTGCAGTTTTGTTTTGTTTTGTTTGCACAAGCAAGGGGAGTGGCAAGCACAAGGAGAAGCAGGCTCCTTGCTGTAAAAGCAGCCCTCCAGCACCCAGGCATCATGACGTGAGCCAAAGGTAGACACTTAACCCACTGAGCCACCCAGCCATCCCTGTGTGCTGTTTTTTGATATTGTGCTCTTAAAGGCCTTCCTTCCCTCTAACCAAGATTATATAAACATTTGCCTTTATTTTCTTTGAGTGTTTTACGGTTTCACTTAAATTTTTTATTGTAGTAAAATATACATAACAAAAGTTACCATTTTAACCATTTTTAAGTGGAAAGTCAGTGCCATCAAGCACATAGTATTCTATAATCATCATCACTATACATTTCTAGAAGTTTTTCATCATCTCGGAGACTCTGTATGCCTTAAAAAGTAATTCCTCATTTCTCCCTCCCAACCTCTAGTAATTTCTATCACTCTTCCTCAGAGAAATTTGCCTATTCTATTAGCTACAATTCTATTACCTAAAATTACCTCTATTACCTATTTTAGGTAATAGGCAAAATGCCTATTTTAGGTAACTTATATAAGGGGAATTATACAATATTTGTCCTTTTGGGTTTTGTTTATTTCACTTAGCAGAATATTTTCAAGGTTCACTCATGTTATAGTATATATCAGAATTTTATTCCTATTTCAGGCTGAATAACATTCCATTTGAATGGACATTATGGTTTCCTTTTTATGCATAATTTTCTAATCTATGTAAACAGTATTTTGAATACTGTGTTAGGTGAATATCTAAACTAACTTCTTTTTTTAAAATAGGGTTTTTTTTAAGATTTTATTTATTTATTTGACAGAGAGAGATCACAAGTAGGCAGAGAGGGAGGCAGAGAGAGTGAGGAGGAAGCAGACTCCCTGCTGAGCAGAGAGCCCGATGCGGGACTCGATCCCAGGACCCTGAGATCATTACCTGAGCCGAAGGCAGCGGCTTAACCCACTGAGCCACCCAGGCGCCCCTCTAAACTAACTTCTTAAATAGCTCATCATGTCCCCCACTGATTTGAAATTCTAGCTTCATCTAAGAAGTTTCATCTAGCTTCATCATGATATTTTCAATACCATGCGTTCTCAATAGGGACAACATCACCTGCAGAGGGTTGAAAATTGGTTTCTGGGGTACAAAAGAAAATCTTATTCTTTTTATGTTTGTCAGAGAGAGTGCACACGCACAAACAAGGGGAGTGGCAAGCACAGGGAGAAGCAGGCTCCTCACATGTATATCCTCACTCAGACATACATGCAGTACATAAAGAGATACACATTATATCTGTGGGGCTAAAATTTTATGGGAGGTGATGAGTAGGGGAAAAGTCTGAAAAGGCTCCTCTAGGGATAAAAATGGGGGGAAAGGTTGAGAAATCCTGTCCTGTACTCTATCCCTACACTTATTTGTATGTTTTTCTGAACTTATTTGCTACATTGATGTGCCTTTCCCTGTACTAGAAACACTAAATTCTTTTGTTATCATTCTGTTCATTTCCTTCCTAGAAAGTATGAGAATCTGAGGTCACCATGATCATATACTTTTACCTATCAATGGCCTGTCTCCTTGGACTAGAATGACAGCTCAGTGGGGTCTGGGACTTGTCCTGTTCATCACTGTGGCCCTGTATTTTAAATGATGCCTGGGAGAAGGCACCCACAAAATACTTTTTGGTTGAATTAATAAATTTGAATATCTAGTAGGTCAAATCCTTTCTAAGTCCTTTTTTTTTTCTTCAAAAATTTGGCCACTCTCACCTGTTCATTCTTGGAAATGACCTTTAGAATCATTCTAATAGACTGTAAAAAATCTTATCAGCTGCCCCCACCCCAACACCTGCCAGAAGGTGGAGCATCTTGTGGTGGGGCCTCAGTGACTCTATTCCAAAGAACAGAGTGTTGAAAGGGGAAAATGGTGACTTTATAGACAAGAAATCTGGCAGAAACCTTCTTAACTAAGTGATGGGAGTTTACCATCACCATGTGCATATCACACAGTTGAATATTATGTGATGAGAGGAGCACTTCCGTGGTAGTCTTCCCCAAAACCCATCACCCCAGTCTAATCATGAGAGAATACCAGACAAACCCAAATTCACAGTATTCTACAAAATAGCTGACCAATACCCTTTGAAAAATGTCAGGGTCAAAAAAAAAAAAAAAAAAAAAGTAAAAGATGAACTACGTCATTGTTCAGAAGAGACTAAGGGAAAGTGATGCGGAAATGTGGAATCCTAGATTAGATCCTGGAATATTAGTGGGAAAACTATTTTTTCAGATTAAGTTGTGTATTTGAAACTATTATATTCTTTCAAATATTGATCATTGTTTAGCTAGAAAATCTAGAACAAGATATACTATTTGTTTTATTAAGAAACTGTGAAACACTGTGTACCAACTATATTTCCATAATAATACATTTTTAAACTTTAGAAATAGATGTTGAATTTGATCACACACCTTTTTAGAAAATACATTTTTGATCGAATATCTTTTTACAAAATATTAAGATGCTTGCTTTTGCACTACAGATGTGGGGTTTTTTCCTAGTTATTAAAATATCCCTGCATCTCTCAAGTAACTCCTTCTAGATATACTATATAATTCTTTGTAAAACACTGGAACTGGTTTGCAAATATTTTAAAGATTTTAGCATCATCATTTAGCAGCAGCCGGGCCTGGGCGGCTCGCGGAAGGAGGCAAGTAGGAGCTGGGACAGATGCACGGGAGTCCCCAGCAGCCAGCGAAGGGTCACCAAGGTGCTAAACTCTCCGGATGGAAGCCTGCGGGAAGGGCCCCAGACACGCGAGCGCCCGTAGCTGCGCCGGAAGTGGCGTCATCGAGCCGGCGTCCCTCGCAGCCAATGGCCGGGGAATGCGCCGTCCGGTGGTAAGCTTCCCTGCACCTGGGGGTAAAGACAGACAGCCCTTAAGGCGCAAGGAGGACCATCCTTCTAAGTTATTACGCAAGCTACCGAGGCAGCTTAGTCAGAGACAGGTGTCTCTTCCCGCTTCTCTGCCCCTAAGCTAGCTCAGTGACACCACGCCTTCAACCTAAGGGCCCCCTCAAGCTTCGCAGCTGCCCTCACTAAAGACAGCTGCCAGGCGTGCAGTAAAAGCCGGAAGCAGGAGGAATGGGCGGTGCTGGCAGAGGGCGTCTTGAAGGCGTGGCCTGGCTGCCGTGAGGTCGGACGGGGCGTGGCCAGCCGCCCCACCCGGGCTTTCAGTCCAAGGCGCGGTGAACCGCCCCGGTCCGCTTTCCAGCCGTCTCCTGGGGGCGGGTCGCTACTGGCCCCGCCCCCGCCCAGATTTCTCCTTCTTGGGAAGCACCCCCAGAGTCTCTGAGATTTGGCCCGAGTTGGCTGCTGGCCTCCAATCGGTCTGGCGGTCTCCAGCGGCGATGGAGGGCGCCCACGAGAACCCCGCAGAGTGTAGCTCCTCCGCCCCCAGCTCCGAAGAGCCTGCCGGCTCGGCCAGGGGCCCCGAGGTGCTGCCTCGGGAGGAGTCGGAGGGCTGCGCCCGTCCCTTGGACGCGGCCCCCAAAAAACTCTGTGGCTATCTGAGTAAATTTGGCGGCAAGGGGCCCATCCGGGGCTGGAAATCCCGCTGGTTCTTCTACGACGAGAAGAAATGTCACCTGTATTATTCGCGGACCGCGCAGGATGCCAATCCCTTGGACAGCATCGACCTCTCCAGTGCGGTCTTTGACTGCAAGGCCGACGCCGAGGAGGGGACTTTTGAAATCAAGACTCCTAGCCGGGTTATTACTCTGAAGGTAAATGGGGCAGTTTTTTCCGTTTTCAGCCAGGGTGAGTTCCCAGGGCATGGGCGGGCACGAGTGAGTGGTCACAGTAAATTCACTGAAACAAGGATCACAGACCTTGATCTCCCCTAGTGAACCCTGGGTGGCCAGGGATTAGTGCATTCCAAAACGCAGTCACACCCATTTCCTCACTGGGTTCCCAGACAAAGGCGGAAAAGGTGGGGATGATGTACCCATACTAGAATGAAGAAACTGAGTCTTGGAGAGATGAAGTGACCAGCCAGAGGTCATGCATCTCCAGAGTGGTGTAGCCTACATTTGGAATCCCTGAGTCTCTCCACCTCTCAGTACTGTATCAAAACTTTTACTTTTTGGTCACCCTTAACTTTCTTACTTGGGGCTGAAATATAGCCAAGATACGAGCTGTGCAATCCTCTCATGGCCCAGATTCTAAATCACTTTTCTTGTTATTTTGGCCAAGGGGACTGAATGCTTAGCAAACTTTGGCGGAACTAGGAGATAAAATACTTAGGTTTCTTGGATCAGCCTAGAATGTTCACAGAGGCATGTCTTAACGTGTTTTACCATCAGTTGGTTTTGTTTTAATATCACCTTTAACTGGGAGAGCCATGTGCTTTAAAAACAGACAGGCTTGGATTCAAATTCTACATCAGCTGCTTACTAGCTGTGTCACCCTGTCCAACCTATTTAACCTCTCGGAATCTAGGTAGTTTGTGAGATTTAAAACAAGGTGTGTAAGCATCTGGCACCTGCAAATTGTTGAGTTAATCCCAGCATCTAGATACAGCCTAGCACCTAGTAGGTGCTCAATAAATTCCTGTTTAATGACCCCATATGGTGATAGAACCATGGTCATAATGTGCATGTCAAGAGGAGGTGCCCCAGAACTTGAGTGGAAAGACAAATCTGGGTTCAGAGTTCTGGGATTCGCATTCATCCGAGAAGACTGTGCCAGCAGACAGCCTCCCCAGCCCCACCCTGTCTTCCCACCTCTCCACCCCCACTTCCAGCTAACTGGGTATCTGCTGAGCCCCTGCATATAGCCTGTAGTTTCAGTTCCCCTTTAATGGCTGGGCCTGGCTGGTGACCAGGCTGGGGAAATCAGATAAAATAAGGCAAACCTGGAATTCCAGGCCGGGGAAGGCAGGCATTTTGGAGGTCATGTGGTTTACGCCTGCATCCCTCCCACACAGGCTGAGTACTGTCTACTGGATCTCCAGCACTGGTCTTTTACTGTTCCCTTGATCTGTGTGTGTGCCTGGTTCTGTGCTAAGCCCTGGGGCATGGAGCCTAATCAGACCTGCCCCCCTGGTTCTCAAACAGCTTACAGTCTGCTGAGGGAATTAAGAGATTGACTAGCACACAACAGTGAAATGTTTTGTAGAGACGCTCTGATTAAGTCTGTACCAGCCAAGTGTGGTTCTGCTGAGTGGAAGAGTCTACCCAGGAGGGAAGCATAGAGAAGAAAATGACATCTGAGGTCTGAAAAACGGGTTTGGTTTTCCACAAGTAGCTAAGAGGGAGGGTATTCCTGGCCATGAGAGCCCCATGAACAAAGACAGGAAACAGTGTCCTGGCCAATCACAGGAGCCTGGGTTACAGAGGGGCCCAAAAGATGGAGTGGGAGAGCTGAGGCCCAAGCATAGAGCATTTGTGAGTTAGGCCTGGGACCTTGGACTTTGTCCTGTGGGCTGTGGGAAATTGTTAAAGAGCTTTAAGCAAGGAAACTCTATAAGATTAGAATGTTTAGAAGACTTATTGTGGCTGTTGGGTAGATAAAACCTTAGAAGGCAAGGCTGCTGGTCACGAAGTCCATCAGGAGGTGGTCGGGAGAGAATGAGCTAGAGCTGTGAGCGGGGGAGGGAGACCAATGGGGGTGACTAGGGATGTGAGGGAGGAGGAACGCAAGGGAGGAGTTGGGTAGCTGACTGTCCAGTTGGGCCAGTCAGAATAGAGGGAGCCCAGGATGGGAGGCTGTAGGACACCCACTCAGTAGACTCTTAAATTCCGAGAGGATCGACCATGACACGTATAGTAGGTGCTCAATATACACTTGTCCAGTGAATTAATAAAATGGGGTATTTGGGTATGGGCTGGAACTTGGCAACACAGGGTCATGGTGAAGCCCTGGGAGGGGCTGAGGTCTCTCAGGGAGAGTATGTAGAAAGAGAAGACTGGTGGGCATCATTATATCTTATATGGTACCTCCCTGACAGGCCTAGGGCCTCTTTCATGGAGCCCCCGGCCTCGTACAAACCTTATCTGTGGACCACTTAGAATGGGGAGCCTGCCCTGGTTGCCCATAGTAGGCTGCTCTTCTCACATGGCCTTGTAGGCAGCTCTGTGAGGCTCACCATCCACTCCCAGTGAGCTGCCTGGCTCCTTTGGCCCAACTGACCCCAGGCCTTCTCTAGGGAAGCCACAGTCTCCTGGCCATAAATGACAGCAAATCTCTGGCCTAAAGGGGGAGACCCGGGTTCTGGGACCAGCTCTGCCACCACCTGCCTAAACAACTTCAGAGCCTTAATATTCCATCTGTAGAAGGGCAGGTCCTTCTTGAAGGATCCAACTATGGAATAGATGGGAAATATTGGTATTTGGATCATCCAGGGCTGGGAGATTAATGACCAGCATCAACCATTGCCTTGTTTGGGGTACCTGGAGGGTGCCACTGTGTTGTTACTGTATGCATACGGCCTTCCAGTTCCCAATCATATCCATGATTTTGGTGTGTCCCCGAAACAGAGGAGGGATTCTTTCCACTCCATAAAAAGTCAGTCTTTTAGGATTCCTGGACCCAATTCCAACATGGCACATGGAGGGTTCCCCCTCCTACCACAACACCACGAAGTTCTCTCTCTGTCTCTCTAAGTAGGCTCCATGTTCAGTTTGGGTCTCAAACTCACAACTCAAGAGTTGCATGCACTACTGACTGACACAGCCAGGTGCCTCCAACTCAATTCTAACACTGTCTACCCAGAGACAGCCTCAGATTCCACAGCTTAAGGGCTCAGTCCTACAGGGCTTCGCCCACACCTCATTGCAGAGGCCAGTCACAAACCCCAGACTGTTACTTTTGTGTCTAACAGCTGGCTGCAGATTGGAGTCTCTAGTGACCTCAGGTTCCATTAGTTTGGTAGAGCAGCTCCCAGAAGTCAGAGAAACACTTACTTTCATCACCAGTTTATTAAAGGGTGTGAGAAAGGATACCAGTCAACAGGCAGATGCACAGAAGAGATGCACAGGGGAAGGTCTGGGGAAGGGCAGGAATGACCGCACCCTCTCCAGATGCGCCACTCTCCCCACATCTCTGTGCTCACCAGCCCAGAAGCTCTCCAAACCTAGTCCTTCGGGGTTTTAGGGAGGCTTCATTACACAGTCATGATGGACTAAGTCATTGACCATTTTCCCATTCAGCCTCCAGCCCCTCTCCACTCCTGGGAGGAAGAGGGTGGGACTGAAGGTTCCAGGCCTCTAATCACATGATCAGTTCTCCTGGCGACTAGCTTTCCATCAGTAGGTCACCTAAGGGCTTTCCAAGAGTTACTTAAAACAACAAAAGTCACCTTCTGATCAGCCTTATCCCAGGAAATTCTAAGGGATTTAGGAGCTATGAGGCAGAAACCATAGACAAAGATCAAATACATATGAAAAATATATTTTTGGGCATTTGAATGACCAGATATATGTTTCTTATTAACCACAATATCACAGTAGGTTAAGACAGTGTGATGTCACACAGGGAGATGGTGATTGTGCCAGGATCCCCCCTCATCCCCGGCCAGAACTTCAAAGCTCCCTCCCTGTCTCTTACCACCCCCAAATGCCCTTATTGAGTGAGCACACCCTCAACTCCTGCAGTGTGTCAGCTGCCGCGCTGGGCGCTTCACCTTCCTGACCTCACTGCATCCTCCTACCGGCCCTGTGACAGGAGTGCCATCGTCACCATAGCACAGATGAGGAAACAGACCCAGAAAGATTAAGGAACCTCAGGGTTTGGGGCCGGAGCCTCCTTTGCTTCTGTGGCCAAAAAGCAGGTGGTGCTTCAGAGGTGGGCACCCCTTGGCCGTGACAACTTTTTTTTTATGGGAGGGAGAGAATTACGAAGCCTCCCATGGTCTTTCCGCGTCTCAGAGCCAGTGCCAGGCCAAGGGCACAGGGCCATACTGATTAACCCTTGTGCTCCTTAGGCTGCCACCAAGCAAGTGATGCTGTACTGGCTGCAGCAGCTGCAGACGAAGCGCTGGGAGTTCCACAGCAGCCCGCCCGCGCCCCCTGCCGCCCCCGCCACCCCAGCTGCCAACGGGCCCACCTTGCGCCTCGAGCCAGGTACCCAGGGGGTTTGCCTCCTGCCCATACCCCCAGGACTCGTGGGGACCAAGCCCTTTGCTCCTGTTGGGAGTGAGCAGGAGGAGCCTCTGCTAGAGCAGCCAAGAGCCAGGGGGAAGAGTCACGGTCAGGCAAGACACAGCGTAGCCTCGAGGACAGGGTTGGGGCTCTGAGGCCAGGATGTCTGTGTTTAAATCCTAAGCTTATGTGGTCTTAAACAAGTGGATTAGCCTTTCTGAGCTTCCGTTTCTTTCCGTATAAAATGAGCTTCAGAAGTCCTGCCTGCTTCTCAGGATTATTCTGAGAATGACATGAATCCATACACCTGGAGTGCTTGGAGCAAGGCTGGCACGTTGTACAAGTTCAGGAAATGGCAGCTCTTATTTCGATGACTGTTATGGGATGTTCTGGAGAAATGAACCTCGCACAGGGCTGCTGTGAGGAGGGTTAGTGAGAAAACGCAGTTATCAGTGCTGCTCCTGACATGCGTGCGTTTGTGCCGCAGGTTGGACAGATGGCTGATTTTAGCCAGAGTGTTCCCCTCGGCAGAGTCCTTCACCCCCACGTGGCCCGCAAGGGAAGTTTTTTGGTTCCAAGTCCTAGGACATCCCTAGCGCCAAGGAGTGCTGGAGCTCCCTCGCTCCCACCCCCACGCCCCACGCCGTGGCACAGCGGCCATTTGGCAGGCAGGCTGAGAATCCGGACAGACCACCCCCAGCTGCTCTCAGAACAGCTTTCAGTCTTGTTACAGCTTTGTGCTGCCGCGTGGTGACAGGCGGCCAGATAGGCTAGGGCACGACTTGTGGCCAGGAGCCTCTAGTCCTCTGTACTGGGCTGTTTTAAATGTCCCCAACCCAGCTTGTCCGCCCTTGACCCTCTGCCCCCCCAGCTTCCTTCCTCTTGTTAAATGATGCTTCACTTGCTCGGCGGCTCCCAGATCAGGGTGCCACCCTCGCCCTTCAGCAGTCTTGGTGAGCCAAGCCAGTCAGTCACCAAGCTGGCCGTGTCTGCCTTCCGGCCTCTGTGCCAGACCAGCTCCTGCTCACTGCCGGTGCCCGAGGGCAGGCCCCAGCTCCCAGCGGGAAAGTCCCAGCAGCCTCCTCGCCCCTGTCCTGCGTCTTGTGTCCTGGCCTGGCAGCTCGGACCCGTCTTCCCTGCTGTGGCCTGAGTGGGCTTTGTAAAATGAGTGCTGGAGCCCTGTCCCCTTGCATGGCCCCCCACCACGTCCCTGGCCCAGCTTTTCACCACAGTGCTCAGGGCTCGTCCCCCCTTGCTTCACCTCTGCCTGCTCCCCCGATGCCCGCCTCACACTGTGAGCTTCGGCAGCACCAGAAGCGTGTCTGCCTGGCAAAATCCTGCTTATTCTCTACAGCCACACTCCAGTGTCGCCGCCTGCTCTTGCCAGCCTCCCCTTGGAAGCCTCCCAGCACTTTGCCAGCTGGTCTCTGTATGAGCCCTCAACACTTTGTTCACATGGTTCTAACAAGGCCTGGCACGTTGTGCCCTCATTATAGCATCCTTGTCAGTCTCTGCCCTCGGGGCTGGGGCCTATGTCTTTGTCGCTTATGTCCCTGGTACCGAGTACCCTGCTGGCACATCAGATATTTGTGATCAAACGCATTGGATTTTGTAATTAAATGAGGAAGGGAACGCAAAGCCCTTAGCCTCATGCCAGCACATAGTAATTGCTCAATGCATAGTAGCTGTCCTAATAAAGTTGTTGTTGTTATATGTGTGCCAGCTATTTTTTTATTGTCAATAATAATTATCAGTCATTTGCTCCAAGAGCCTGCTGGGTGTTTCATGCTTTTAAGGGCTTTCTTTGGAGAAGGGTTTCTTTGTGCTTCTGTACTTGCATTCCACCGTCCAGTCCCCATCGGCCAGAGAGCGGAACAACCCTGGCTGAGTGCACAGCCGCAGCCTGACTCAACACAGTTGCTGGAGATCAGCCTCTGATTAGAAGTGACAAGACACTCCCCCTGAAAACAGAATTCTTGTATGTCTGGAACTAAAGTTGGAACTGAAATTGCTTTGGGATCCCACAAGTTCTTCTACTGTGCTGAACCCTTTTGAAGCTCTTGAATTTTGTGGCTGTGGTTTAGCGCACTTAGCAGTCCTCTCCTGAGCCAGCCCCTGCTGGAGACATGTCCGGGGAGAGGACACTGTCCAAGAAACACACAGGTGGGAGACGTAGGAAGCTGGGATATGGTCTTCTAAAACCTTTCTCCTACCACAGCAAGCCTTCACCCTCCCCGACCAGGTCCCTGGAAAACCTTCCCAGCCCCCACACTCCAGAAGACATTTCTAGACTCGTGAGCAAGCTGGGAGGCCCTGGATTAGCTGCTGGGAGCAGATTGCCCCACCGCCAGTCTCCACCCTTCCTGGGAGGAAGCAGAGCCTGCTCCCAGGGCAGTGAAAACCAACTGACTCACATCTGACTTTGAATCACAGACATTTCATCTTGTAAGAAGTGTCCTCTCACTGCCGTTGAGCAATCTGCAAGGCATGTTCTCTTCTCTACAGTTTTTAAGTGTTTATACCTTTATTTTATGCTTCACCTAATCATTGGTCTCCACAAGAGCTGAGAAAGATCAAGGGCAAAGCAATTTATAATTTATATGTTGCCAGAGTAGGACACAATTTACACTAAATAGCAATCTTTTAAGTATATGTTATCATAAAAATATGCATACCACTTACACTGTTCTAACACAACGCATCATGTTATCCAATCCTCACATCAATGTTATATGGTAGTGTTGTTCTCATCTTACAGAAGACAAAACTGAGGCCCACAGAAGCCAAAGGAGGTGTTCAAGTTCACAGAGCAAGAAAGCATCAGCACTGAAATTTGAACCCTAGTCTGCAGGCTCACAACCCTCTCCTTGGGCTGAGGAAGCAAGGCCATATCCAGTGCTGAGTGGGGATGTGACCTGCTGGCCCAGGCCCTTTTCACTAGGCAGTGACTTCCTACTGGTGATAGAGCAGTGCCTACAGCTCAGGCAAAGGGAGGATTACAAATAAATGCAGCCGAAAATTCCTTGTGTGGTCTGTTCACTGATAGTATTTCTCCTCCCTGAAGGCATGACCCAGACCAGAGCCTTGGGTCATCAGTTCTGTTTCTTGAAGGAAGTGCTGACCTTCACTGTGCCGTCGCCACCGTAGCCATCCCTTGAAGACCTTGCTCTGGAGGCTGCTGCCTTCTGGGGCAGCCTCTCCCTTTTGGAACCCTCTGCCTGTCACAAAGCCTGCTCTGACAAGCCACGTAGTTTTAATGGAAAAGCAAGGAACTGTGTTTGAGTGCGGGGCTCTGCAGCCGGCTATGTGACCCTGGCCACAACAAACCTTCTGAGCCTCTGTTTCCTTTCTGGTAGGTCCAACCAGTTGTGACAGTTACCACCAAGGCCTAGTTGGTGTGACCTCAGAGGACATTTAGAGCCACATGTGGAAGTTAAAACAGATATTGGCAGTTAGAGGAAGTCCTTGCCAAGACATTAAAATCTTAGACAAATTGACCATGTTTATGTGCTGAATGAGAGAGAATAAAGATGGCCAAAGTATTGATAAACCAGAAGACCTTAATTATTTTGAATCAGCTCAAGGTCTGGATTAAAGACAACTTTTTTGAAAGATTTAAGTCCACAGAGTGGGGCTTTATGGTTTTTAAGTATGTTCGTATACTTTATCTCTGCAGGAGACAGGGTGGGGAGTATCCTTCCTGTTTTAAACATGTAGAACCTGAGGCCAGAGGAGAATATGTGATTTCCAGCCTGATCACAGCACCCTTCCAACACAAACATGACCCGGCTTCAGGTCTTCTAACCCCACAGCTGAGCCCAGGTTCCTTGGGGCTTCTGTTGAATCCCCCAGGAGACCCTGTGTGCCCAGCCAGATGAGATCCCCTCTTAGCACTCCCCTGCGCATTTGTCCTTCCTAGCCCTGTCTCCTCTCTGGTCCCTCCCAGCATTCCCAGCACTGGGTCTGGAACCCTTTGCTGCTGCCTGTACTTACCCAGAAAGACCCTCCCTCACTCCTTTGGCAGGTCGAAACCCAGAACACCCTCTAGGCCCTTCCTCCCAGAAGTCTTCCCTGACTTCAGGTGAAGCAATCTGTCTCAATCCCCTAGGACTCCCCTATGCTTTGCCTGGCCTGCCCTCCAGCTTCCGCTCACTTGGATTATCAAACTTTCTCCAGCTCCACCCAGAAACGTCAGGACAGATGCCAGAAGTGTTTGGTGAGAGAGTGAACCGAAGAGAGGAGCTCAAGAGAATGTCTTGGCCTTGCCCACTACTGGCCAGTCTGCCGGATGTGAGCGAACCTAGTAGGAAAGAAATATATTGATTGCAAAGTGTGTTTGTGAGTAGATTAAATAGCTCCGCTGGCCCCTACCATTGTATTTAATGTTTTTGCTCCCACACCCTGTTTGCCGATGGAGTGCAAAAATAAAATTCCCACTTCCCCTACATTTTTCACCTCCTTAGGAAGAGGGCTCGAATGGAAGGTGTCAGCTGCCGTCCACATCTCCGGAGCCGCCTGATCCAGATCCTGCCATCCGATCAGTGGCCTTAATTCTCTTCTGCTTTTTATAACACTCAAAACCAGCTTCTAACTATTTCACCTGCTCTCTCTTACACATCAAATATGTTTCCTTAGCCTTGAAGTGTTCCTTAACATTAAATGTTTTGAAGCACTCACTGTATAAGAATCATCGTTTAAGCAGATTTATAAAACCTAGAGAAGAAGAAGAAAAAGTACCCATAATCCCAGCACCCAGAGACAGCCGGTATCTACATTACATTATGAACCCCCACCCCCCCCGCCAGCCTGCCTTGTATTTAAAAATATTTCAGATCATCTAATACAAATGGCCTGCTCTGCTTTTTGGTACTCCACATTGTGAACTTAAAACCTCAATGCTATAAAATCTCCTTATAAACTTCTACTTTTGATGAATATGTATTATTTTTCTGCTTATAAAAAATAACCCAGGTTTACTGTAGGCAGTTTGGGAAAAAATACAAAGCAATAATGAGGACATCCTGCTTCTGATCCCACCATGCACTCTGACCTCTGTTCATACACAGAGTGCATTTCTGTGAGACTTCTTTTATACAACTAAGATCTTGCTATAACCTCAGTTTATATTTTTATATATAGATATAGATATACAGATGTAGATATAGATATATCCCATGCCTAGTCCTTGTGTTCTTAAGCAATCTTCATTAGCGTCCTTTTAAATGGCTGAGTAAAAATCTGTTTTCTGAAGGCATCATGATTTATTTCACCTCTCCCCAGGTCTTTACTTCCAGTCTGAGGGAGTTATTTCCAGTTTGAAGCCAGGCAGGGCCAAGATGAACCACTTGGCTCATAAAGCTTTGTCTGCATGTCAGCTCACTTTTTTAGGATGGATTCTCAGAGGTAGAAGTATCTGCAGTTCCGCATATTTTAACGGGGTTTTCAGGAAGACTTTCTCAGCAAGATGCTTCCTTTTCCTGGGAGAACATTTGATGAAAAGCCTGCCTCTTTGGCTGCTCTTTACCTACAAGGAAGGCTTGCTCGGGTGGGAGGGAGCCCATTGCACCTCTGTCTATTATGTCCGAGTACAGTGAACCAAACGGATGACTGCCCTTTGCTTCGTTCCCCAGAGCAAGAGGAAGCAGAGCTGGAGAAATTCCTGTGCCCTGTGCAAACGCCCCCCGGGCTTGTGGGTGTGGAGGCTGCCTTGCAGCCCGCACCTGCCATGCCCTTGGCCCTTCAGAACATTTCCCTCAAGCATCTTGGAACTGAAATACAGTAAGTGCGGTGGAACGGAGGGGCTGGCCAAGCTGCACACAGCCCCTTCTTTGGAGCTTAAAATGATCTGGTGTGATCCCTGCAAGGAGGTGGGCCTGGGGAGAGGGTTAGGGGCTTCATTTTTAATTCATCACATTATTACTTTAAAATACTACATTTGTTGTTCTGGTTTTTTAAAGTAGTGCATATATTTTTTTAAGATTTTATTTATTTATTTGAGTGCGAGAGAGAGTGGGGTGAAGGGCAGAGGGAGAAGCACACTCCCTGCTGAGCAGGGAGCCCAGGGCGGGACTTGATCCTGGGACTCTAGGATCATGACCTGAGCCAAAGGCAGATGCATAACTGACCGAGCCACCCAGGTGCCCCAGAGTAGTGCATACTCTTTGTAGGAAATTAGAAACATCTCGAAAGGTAGAATTTTCAATTACCCATGATCCTATCACCCAGACAGCATTCTTAGCCTTTGGTATATCTCATTCCTCTGCAATTTCTGTATACCTCCTTACCTAACTGAGATCCTACTGAACGTAACATGATAACATCAAAAGTGTCTTCATATGGGAAATGCATCAGATTATTCATTTTTTTTCCCAGAGTGACTGTATGCAACCATACATACAGTACTTTCTAAAAAAAATTTTTTTAATATCTTTTTTTAAAGATTTTATTTATTTATTTGTCAGAGAGAGAGAGTGCACAAGCAGGCGAAGTGGCAGGGAGAGGCAGAGAGAGAAGCAGGCTCCCCGATGAGCAAGGAGCCCAATGTGGGACTCGATCCCAGGACACTGGGATCATGACCTGAGCATGAAGGCAGCGGCTTAATCCACTGAGCCACCCAGGCGCCCTAAAAAAAATTTTTTTTTAAAGATTTTATTTATTTATTTGAAAGAGAGAGATCACAAGTAGGCAGAGAGGCAGGCAGAGAGAGAGTGAGGAGGAAACAGGCTCCCTGCCAAGCAGAGAGCCCGCTGCGGGACTCGATCCCAGGACCCTGAGATCATGACCTGAGCCAAAGGCAGCCGCTTAACCCACTGAGCCACCCAGGCGCCCCCCCTAAAAAAATTTTTATAGAAGTTTTATTTTTTATCACGATAAATGTACTCTCCAATCTTCATCGCGTATTTCACCCATCCTGCCACCCAGCTCCCCTCTGGCAACCACCAGTTTGTTCTCCGAAGTTAACAGTCTGTTTCTTGGTTTGTCCATCTTCTCTCTCTCTCTCTTTTTTCTTTTGCTCATTTGTTTTGTTCCTTAAATTCCATGTATAAGTGAGATCATATGGTATTTGTCTTTCTCTGTCTTTCTCTGATGACTTATTTCACGTAGCATTATATTCTCTAGCTCCATCCATGTTGTTGCAAATGGCAAGATTTCATTCTTTTATGTATATATACCACTTCTTCTTAATCCATTCATCTGTCAGTGGATGGACACTTGGGCTGCTTCAACAATTTGAATATTGTAAATAATGCTACAACATAGAGGTGCATGGATTCCTTTGAGGTAGAGTTTTTATATTTTGGGGGGCATATACCCAGTAGCGCAATTACTAGATTATAGGGTAGTTCTATTTTTTTATTTTTCTGGGAACCTCATTACTGTTTTCCAGAGTGTATACATCAGATCACATTCCCACCAATGGTGCAGGAGGGTTCCATTTTCTCCACATCCTCATCAACACTTGTTGTTTCCTATGTTGTTGATTTTAGCCATTCTGATAGATTATGAGTTGATATTTCATTGTAGTTTCAATCTGTGTTTCCCTGATGATGAGTGATGTTGAGCATTTTTTCATGTGTCTATTGGTCATCTGGATGTCTTTTTTGAAGAATATCTATTTGTGTCTTCTGCTATTTTTAATAGGATTATTTGGTTTTGGGGTGTTGAATGGTATCAGTTCTTTATATATTATGATACTAATCCTTTATCAGATATGTCATTTGCAAATAGCTTCTCCCATTCAGTAGGTTGCCTTTTAGTTTTGTTGATTGTTTCCTTTGCTGTGCAGAAGCTTTTCATCTTGATGTAGTCCCAATAGTTTATTTTTGCTTTGTTTCCCTTGCCTCAAGAGACATATCTAGAAAAGTGTTGCTTCAGCCAATGTAAGAGAAATTATTGCTGTGCTCTCTTCAAGGATTTTATGGTTTAAGCTCACATTTACTCTTTAACCCAGTGATCCAATTTCTCTCTTTGGCATGTACCTGTCCAGTTTCCCCAACACTATTTGTTGAAGAGACTTTTTCCCATTGCTTATTCATTCCTCTTTTGTCAAGATTAATTGACCATATGATTGTGTGTTTATTTCTGGTTTTCTATTCTGTTCCATTGATCTATGTGTCTAATTTTTTTGCCAGTATCATACTATTTTAATTACTACCACCTTATAATATAACTTGAAACCTGGAATTGTGATGCCTCTAGTTTTGCTTTTCTTTTATTAAATTCACTTGTAAAATGTGTAACTTACTATATGTCTATCGTATCTCAGCTACTTTTTCATTTGTTATTCATTATTTATACAATTTCCCACAAGTAGGATTTGTTTTAAATAGTTCATAAGAAGATAGCAGTTATGGCCTGAGCTTTGGAGACAGACTGCCTGGATTCATATCACCAGGCGCTGCCCATGGCAACTTGTTTGATTTCTCTGTGCCTCACTTAACTTGTTAGAGAAGTAAATACAACAGTGCCTGCCCTACACGATTAGTGTGGGAGTTAAATGGGCCAATGCATGCAAAGTGCTTTAGGACTGTGCTTAGCCATGATAAGTACTTTATAAATATTGTCTGCTGCTACTGTTTTTTTTTTTTATTGTCTACTGCTATAAATATTGTCTACTGCTACTGCTGCTATTGGTTTTTTTTTTTTTAAGATTTTATTTATTTATTTGACAGACAGAGATCACAAGTAGGCAGAGAGGCAGGCAGAGAGAGAGGAGGAAGCAGGCTCCCTGCGGAGCAGAGAGTCTGATGCGGGGCTCGATCCCAGGACCTGGAAATCATGACCTGAGCCGAAGGCAGAGGCTTTAACCCACTGAGCCACCCAGGCACCCCTGCTGTTACTATTGTTAATCTAACTGAAGAATAGGAAGCTCTTGGGAATTTAGATGGTACCCAATACTGAGCCTGTTGAGGTGCTTATTTTCTGTGGACTTCAGATAGACTGGAACCTCTTAGGAAGCAGCCTACATTGTTCCCTGGACTTGGATTAGAGACCCCTGGCTCTCTGTGACTCAGAGCATTTCCCTGTTAACTTCGGTGTTTGAAGTCCTTCCAGTAGCTAGGAAGGTGGTGATGCTTGCAGGAGAGAAGCAGGTTTTAGGAAAAGACGATGAGTATCCTCCAGGGCTTGCTGGCTGGAAGTAGGGACTGCCCCTGTGAGGCATTTGGATAGAGGGTCCCAGAACTCAGGAGAGTAATCTGAGCTGGGGAGAGAGACTTGGGGGTGTCAGGCATGGGTGGGCTCCCAGGGTGAGTGGATAAGGAAGCTACCCTGCAGGTGATCTTTCCTCAGTGGGAACTGGAGAGAACTGGGTACATTGGGAGCCCGCTGTGGGGCAGAAGGGGCTGAGATACACCCATCCAGGTTGTATCCAGTGTAGTCTCACCAAGCTTAAGCCAGGTCTGTGCAATGAAGGCCACAAACAGAAGTGGAAGAGAGAACATGCAGAGACAGAAAGGAAGGAAGTTTCAGAGGATCAGTTCGTTACTTCCCTCCCGACATTTGTAATAACCCACAGAAAATGTGAGGAAAAGGTGCAAGAAGTGGGCTACTTGCCATGGGCTGCTTCTAACAGCCCCAGTACGATCGGGATTGCCCTTGTCTCCTGCACCCTGGGCACTGGCTGGTCTTAGAGCTTGCTGTGGGCTCTGCCATGACCTGGGGCCATACTCCGGTGAAGGGAGTAAGAGTGCTTCTAGAGCTCTGTGCTAGGTTCCTTGCACCGTCGCTGAGATGGCTGCACAAATCTATGAGGAGGTGTCATAACAGTTAAGTTCTTAGGGTATGGAGTCAGACATCCGGGTCTGATGTTCAGTCCCCCCACTCACTAGCTCCGTGGCTTTGGCTACTTATCCTTTCTGAATCTCCATTCTCCTCTCTGGACAGTGGATGTGACACTGCTACTCACTTCACTGGATCCTGCTGAGGATTGAGTGAGTTGAATGACTAGTGTCAGCTTAGTGCTTGGCCAGTGGAAGAACCCAGTCGCTGTCTGTTGTGCACATGTTCCTCATCCCCACTCCAGATCAGGAAACCCTGGCTCAGGGAGGATAAATGGCTGCCCAAGGTTAGCTTTCCAGAGCAAGTCTTTATGACCACTCCCCCACACTGCCAGGCCTTCCAAACTCAGGGTAATGACCTGAGCCAAAGGCAGACCCTTAACCAACAGAGTCACCCAGGTGCCCGGCCAATATTATCCTGATACCAAAACCAAATAAAAATAGCACAAGAACCTGGAGCTTTCGCCTAGAGTTTCCTTGTGTTGATTTTGGCAGCAGGCCTGAGTTTTTTCCTAATTTACTTCTTCACAGGACTCCCAGCTGTTTGTGAGAATTTCAGTTTCAACGCTGCAGTTTATATGTGTTCAAAACTTTGCTTTCTTTCCTCTCTTGCAGCCAATGTTCTAGGTTTATGATATCAACAGTTGATCTGTGGTCACACACACACACACCATCTTGTAGCTGTGTGTGGTGATGGCTATTAACTAGATGTAGTGTGGTGATCGTTTCACACTATGTTGAATAAATGTGTTGTACACAGAACATATGTATGTTCTGTGTTAGTTGTATCTCAATTAAAAAAAAAAAGACACAGTTGACCCCAAAACAAACTCATGTTCTCATTCAACTTTCACAACAATAATCCCGCAGACACAAATTTCAGAATTCAGAATAAGCATCTTTATTTCTCACATATCTGGATTCAGCTGATATAGGCTAGGTACACCTGGTCTTGACTCCAAACTGTTGGTAAGATTTAGATCTGCTGATGGGGCGCCTGGGTGGCTCCGTGGGTTAAGCCTCTGCCTTTGGCTCAGGTCATGGTCCCAGGGTCCTGGGATCGAGCCCTGCATCGGGCTCTCTGCTCAGCAAGGAGCCTGCTTCCCTCCTCTCTCTCTCTCTGCCTGCCCCACTGCCCACTTGTGATCTCTGTCTGCCAAATAAATAAATAATATATTTTTTTAATTAAAAAAAGATCTAGGTCTTCTCCTTGTGTTCCTCATCTTCCATGGACCAGCAGCTGCCTGAGCCATGTTCTTCAAGAGGCCATGCTCTGTAAACAAGGACATTTTAAGCCTATTATTACATCACTTCTGCTAACATCCCTTTGAACAAAGCAAATCCGATGGCCATGCCCAAGCCCAGAGAGGAAGTACTCTACTCCTAAGGAGGTGGTGGGAAAGGGGTGAATATTTGCTGAGGAGTAGTCTGATCTGCACATTCGCCTTCTTACTTGAAGTTCATCTTTTCATGTCCCCAAGAATTTCCCTTCCTTTCCTGGGAATTCAGCTCAGTATTTTTGAAACATGTTTGGTATTTATCTAGCATCTAGGTGTCTGTGAATAAGGGTTTTTCAGGGTAATCTGTCCCCCGTATTGCTAGAAGTGTACATTGCACAGAGGGATGATACAATGAAGCCAGGACTCCCATCGCAGATCTACAGACCTTCTTCACGTCCTCTTCTTTCTTCTTTTTTTTAAGATTTTGTTTATTCGGGAGAGAAAGCACAAGGTTGGGGGAGGGACAGAGGGAGAGGAAGAAGCAGACTCCCCGCTGAGCGGGGAGCCCAACTTCAGGCTTGATCGCAGCACCCTGGGATCATGACCCGAGCTGAATGCAGACACTTAACCAACTGAACCACCCAGGCGCCCCTCCCCTTCTCTTTTGACCACACTATTGCTGCCTTTTAAGTGAATGACCTCTGCATTTATTTCATTGTATTTCAAACCATCGACCACCATCACAGTAAGAAATACATTTTATTTTATAGTTCAGTTAGTACACATATATGTAATTTACAAAATATTAACTCCATTCTGAGTGGGATCCATTCTGATATTTTCCATTCCATATTTTTTTTATTTAAATTCAATTAGCCAACATACAGTACATCATTAGTTTCAGATGTAGTGGTCAGTAATTCACCAGTTGCATACAACACCCAGTGCTCATCACATCATGTGCCCTCCTTAATGCCCATCACCCTATCCTACCCACCTCCCCTCCAGTGACCCTCAGTTTGTTTCCAATAGTTAAAAGAGTCTCTCATGGTTTTTCTCCCTCTCTGATGACTTCACATTCAGTTTTCCCTCCCTCCCCCTAAGATCTTATATTCCACATCTGTGTGAAACCATGTGATAATTGTCTTTCTCTGTTGACTTCTTTCGCTAAGTCTAATACCCTCCAGTTCCATCCACGTCAATGTAAATGGTAAGTATTCATCCTTTCTGATGGCTGAGTGATACTCCATTGTACATATACACCACATCTTCTTTATCAATTCATCTGTTGAAGGACATCTTGCCTCTTTCCACAATTTGGCCATTGTGGACATTGCTGCTTAAACATTGGGGTGCAGGTGCACCTTTGGATCAATACATTTGTATATTTGCGGTAGATACCTAGTAATGCAATTGCTAGGTCGTGGAGTACCTCCATTTTTAGCTTCCTTTTTTTAAAAAGTTTTTATTTATTTATTTTACAGAGAGAGACACAGCGAGAGAGGGAACACAACAGAGGGAGTGGGAGAGGGAGAAGCAGGTTCCCCACAGAGCAGGGAGCCTGATGCGGGACTTGATCCCAGGACCCTGGGATCATGACCTGAGCTGAAGGCAGATGCTTAACGACTGAGCCAGCCAGGCACCCCTCCATTTTTAGTTTCTTGAGGAACCTCCATACTGCTTTCCAGAGTGGCTGCGTTAACTTGCATTTCCACCAACAATGTAAGAGGGTTCACCTTTCTCCACATCCTTGCCAACATTGGTTGTTTCCTATCTTGTTAATTTTAGCCATTCTGACTGCTGTGAGGTGGTATTTCATTGTGGTTTTGATTTGTATTTCCCTGATGCCAAGTGATGTGGAACATTTTTTCCTGTGTCTGTTCACCATTTGTATGTCTTCTTTGGACAAGTGTCTGTTCATGTCTTCTGCCCATTTCTTGCCTGGATTGTTTGTGTTTGGGATGTTGAGTTTGATAAGTTATTTATAGATCTTGAATACTAGCCCTTATCTGATAAATATCTTCTCTCATTCTGTAGGTTATCTTTTAGTTTTACTGACTGTTTCCTTTGTTGTGCGGAAACTTCTTATCTTGATGATGTCCCAATAGTTAATTTTTGCTTTTCTTTCCCTTGCCTTTGGAGACATGTCTAGCAAGACATTTCTGTGGCCAAGGTCACAGAGGTTGCTGCCTGTGTTCTTAAGAATCTTGATGGAATCCTGTCTCACACTAAGGTCTTTATTCCATTTTGAGTCTATTTTTTTGTGTGGTGTAACAGAATGGTCCAGTTTCATTCTTCTGCATGTGGCTGTCCAGTCTTCCCAGCACCATTTGTTGAAGAGACTGTCTTTTTTCCATTGGATGTTCTGTCCCACTTCATTGAAAATTAGTTGACCATAGAGTTGAGGGTCCGTTTCTGGGCTCTCTATTCTGTTCCATTGATCTATGGATTGTGCCAGTACCATACCGTCTTGATGATGACAGCTTTGTAATAGAGCTTGAAATCTGGAATTGTGATGCCACCAGCTTTAGTTTTCTTTTTCAACATTCCTCTGGCTATTTGGGGGTCTTTTCTGGTTCCATACAAATTTTAGAATTATTTGTTCCAGCTCTGTGAAAAATGTTGATGGTATTTTGTAGGGATTTCATTGAATGTGTAGATTGCTCTGGGTAGCATGGATGTTTTAACAATATTTGTTCTTCCAATCCTTGAGCATGGAATGTTTTTTCATGTCTCTGTGTCTTCCTTAATTTCTTTCATGAGTGTTCTATAGTTTTTACAGTGCAGATCCTTTGCCTCTTTGTTTAGGTTTATTCCTAGTTATGTTGTGCTTTTTGATGCATCCATTCCATATTTTAAATGCTGGTCACAGGGCACCTGATTGGCACAGTCAGTTAAGCATCTGACTCTTGGTTTCAGCGCCAGCCGTGATCTCAGAATCCTAAAATTGAGCCCCATGTTGAGCTCCATGCTCTGCACGGAATCTGCTTGAGATTCTCTCTCCCTCTGCCTCTCCTGCTTGTGTGCTCTCTCTCTCTCTCAAATCTTAAAATAATAAAATATGTTCTAGTCATGATACTAAACTGATTTTACAAACTACCAATGGTTCACAACCTCCAGTTGGAAAAACACTGACCTAGCCAACTCCTTTAATTATCTTCTCTTCCTCATTATTAATTTTGGAGTATATCTACTTTTATCTCTTTGCAAATGGAAAATAAACTCAGTTAAACTGTCCTCTCATCTGACTCTTTATGAATTTCTCTCACACCTCAGCCAGGCTTGGGTGCCACCTAGTTCCTTCCTAAAAACCCAGCTTGCACAGAGCCTGCAGTCCGGGCATGTGCGCCCAGCGCCAGGTGCCAACAGCCATGCAGGCTGGTTGGTGCCCAGCTCTTGGAGAAATGACACCGTTATTCAGCCTAGACAAGAACTGGGTCAAAGGGTAGCCCATGGACAAAGAGCAGTAAGTTCCTTGGAGGCCATGAGATGATTAGTGAAGGCTTCCAAGAGAACAGATCTGAATGGGCAAAGAAAACAAGGGGAGAAGGATCCAGGAGGGGCTTGAAGCTTTCCTCAGCAGAAGCAGGAAGGCACCGATCATTTTTCAGCCAAGTAGTTATAAAACCAGATGAAGGTTTCAGGATAGTTGATTTGGCAAGTCTAGCATTCATTCAGTGCATATACCGTAAGTGCCCTCAGTGTTGCTGGCATCGTGCTAGGCATTGGAGTGTTTGAGTGAACAAAACGGGCAGACATCCCTGTACTCACTAGAACTTACTCTGTGGGGCGCCTGGGCAGCTCGGTCAGTTAAGCGTCCACCATCCGCCTTCGGCTCAAGGTCCTGGGATCAAGCCCCTCTTCGGGCTCCCTGCTCAGTGGAGAGCCTGCTTCTCCCTCTCCTTCTGCCTGCCATCCCGCCTGCTTGTGTGTGCTTGTGCACATTTTCTCTCTCTCTCTGTCAAATAAATAAATAAAATCTTTAAAAAAAAGAAAAAAAAGGAACTTATATTCCAGCAATGTGGCTGGGGGCAGGGGAATCAAGCCTGTATTGTTTCTTAGCAATATCGTGTGTGGATGGCCATAAGCATGATGAGAAAATGAAAAGGAGAGGGCGAGGGCTTGGGGAGTGGCCCCGGTGGGATGTACGTCCAGGCTGCCTGGAGTCCAGCCGACCGCTCTGCTTGGGGCATGACTGTGGTGAAGGAGGTGGCTCTAGCAGGGGCAGCAGGGAGAGCGGGGAGACAGTGGAGGGGCAGGATGGCAGCCTCAGGCTCCCGTTTTCCTTTCAGAAACACAATGTACAATATTCGGGGCAACAGGCAGGCCCAAGGAATAGGCCATGGACCTCCAGGAGAAGATCCTCCCGGGAGTGTGGAACCTCAGAGGGTCGAGCAGCCCTTGCCCTCCGACCCAGGCACCCCAGGTGAGCTCAGGTTTGGGCTGTCGTCAGAGACCAAGCAAGTGCCCTCTGTATCCTCCCCAGTGCCTTTTGTGTTGAACATGAAATTCTCCAGGTCACTCCTCCTGGTTTCCATGGGTCTAGCAGCAGTGACTCCTTTTTTTTTTAAATTAATATTACTATGGTAAAATACACATGAAATATACCACTTTAACCAGTTATAAGTGCACAGTTCAGCGGCATGAAGCACATTCACGGTGGTGTTCAACCCTCACCGCCATCCGTCTTCAGGAATTCTTTCTCGTCTTCCCAAACATGGCTCTTAGCAATGACTCCTGAAGTAGTAAAAGAAAATGTCTTTCACTTTTTCTTTCGTACTGGCTTTTTTTTTTTTTTTTAATTTATAAGGAAAGGATATAAAAATGCATCCCTGGGGTGATTAAAATCAGATCTGCCTGAAGAAGCAGAACAAGTGACCTTTAGCTGTCCATCCAGCTGTTCCATAGCACTTTACTATTTCACAGAATGTGAGCGGCCCACACCTTCAGGGGGAGGGATTGGCCTTTTTTTTTTTTAAGGAAATTGGGATGGGTGCCCTTAGGACATTCTGTAATCTAAAAACAGTTGGAAGAAAACTGGCTGAGGCAGCACTGTGGGGTCTTCTAGCCGTGAGGACCCCTGGGCTATATAGTAGTGGCTCCAGAAAGAGCATCCCTTTGGAGCAGTGCCCGCGTATCGCAGTGAACAGTGCATGAGGGGTTCAGTATCCTGGGAACCAGGGCTAATGGAACCAGCACTGCTTTGTAGCCGCTCCTTTGTGCTGAGGCTACCTTAAGCACTTTTTTCCCTTTGGTAACAGTTTCATTAAAATATAAGTTACATACCAAACAATTCACCCTTTTGAAGTCTGCAATTCACCACAATCAACTCTAGAACATGCTTATTATCCCCAAAAGAAACCTCGCACCCCTCCAGCTCTAGGCAGCCGCTGTTCAGCTCTCTGTCTCTGCGGATTTGCCTGTTCTGGGTAGTTCATATAGATGGACTCTGCAGTGTCTGGTCCTTTAGGACTGGCTCCTGTCACCGAACAGAATCTTTTCAAGTTTCTCTTATGGGTACCAAGCGCTTCACCTGCTTTAACCTCTTTGACCCTTCCAGCAACCTGAGCGGTAGCTTCTGTTGTGCTCATTTACTAAATCAGAGGACCAAGGACAGAAAAGTGGGAGTGACTCTCTCATGACCGTACTGCTTGTGCAGAACTGGGAACTAGAGTTCAGGCTGAGGCTTTAGAAAAGTCTCGTTTTCTAAAAGAGTGATTCTTTCACACTATGTTTTTATTGCCATGACACCTTGACTCCCATAAATAAAATCTAATATACAGTGCAGATCAAAGCAGACTTGAGGCAGGGGAATGGGGTCTGGGCTCCCCTCAGCTCCTCCTACCATCTTCCCCTCCCAGCTAGCCCTGTAGCACACCCATGAAATCCTACAGCACTGACGGAGACCACTCTCTTAGGCCTTATCTTCTCAAACTATCAAATGGATGCCGTGATCCCTACCTTGTTTGCCCTCAGAGTCAGTGGAGAATAGTATTATCAGAGGGCGGCAGGGATGTAGGGAGCCTCTCTGCTCTTCTATACCCCATGCATGAAAGAAAAAGAAAGAAGCCTTGCTGTCCTTTGACCTCTGCAATTGGGTTTGTATCCAGCGCAGCCAGATTTCTTTTAAGTCTAGAACAAAACCATTCTGTTCTTGTATTCAGCAAGGCCAGGCAGGTTCTGATTCTTACTCATTTCTTCTCCATTCGAGATGGTTTGGCTGACCCTAGAAGAAACATGCTAAATTATTCGACTCATCCTCAAAGCCCTCACCTGGGATCCCATACCATGTCCTTATTTTTAACACCCTAGTCCCAAAAGGATTGGGGATAGCTTATTAAACTATGTGTCAGGGGAAAGTAAGTGAGTAATCTGGGTTAGGAAATTTAGATAAGACCAAGATAAGATCCTATAGAATAGCTATGAGTGAGCAGCAGATGTGGCTCTGAGCTTCTCAGTAGCCAAGGCAAAGAGAGAAATGCAAGTGTTAGATTATTTCCAGTGCCCACAGAATAAACACATATTTTCTAAGAAGCAGAGCCTTTCTCAGAGGGCTGAGAGAAATTTCTTCTGCTGGTGCCTCATAATGGGCATGGTGTGTATGTACCACGTAGACAAGATTTTCAAGGTCTTTTAAAGGTCCTTTTCAAGGGCCTTTAAAATGTCCCTGGATGCAAGCTGATGGCAGATCCCTAAAGTGTAGGCTTGGGGCAGGGAAGGACAAGGCGTCGGGGGTAGGTGAGTAACTCTGATATTGGATTTGATTTAAGAAAAAAAAAATAAAGTAAGAAATTCAGCAGTGGTTGGCAGATGTTTTCTATAAAGAGCTAGATACTAAATGTTGGAGACATTGTGCGGCATTTGGTCTCTGTTGCCAGTACCCAACTCTGCCCTTGTAGAGTGAAAGCAGCACAGACAATGCATAAATGGATGTGGCCATGTTCCAATAACTTTTTATTTACAAAAGCAGGTTGTAGGCTGGATTTGGCCTGTGGGCCTCTGGCTGCTGACCCTGGCTCTAGAGGAAATAGGACTCTGCAGCCTGGAGGCAGTCAACTGTGGGGAATATGTTCCCTAACTTAACTTGTAATAAGAATCCAACTTTGACTTAATCTCGGGGGCAAGAATGCCAAATACAGATATTCCATACTCCTGTCTATGGACAGATCTCTGTACTTCAAAAATCGCCCAGAGGGTAGAGGTGGTATCTTGAAATAAGAAACAAGATATCCTGCCAGGGCTTATGCCTGAGATGGCCCCTGGCACACAGCAGTGGTGTGGTGTGAGATAGCCCAGACAGGCGGGGATCCGAGAGTGGGTGAGAGGCACACGTCAGAGGACGGCCTGAAGGACCCAGCCAGTACAGTATAAATAATGTTTATATAGCCCAAGCATTCTCAAAGTGTGATCCAGGACCAGATGCAGCAGCATCCCCTAGGAACGTTTTAGAAATGCAAATTGTCAAGCCCCCTCCCCCCACCCCAGACCTATTGATGAGAAGCTCTGGGAATAGGGTCCCACAATCTGCATTTTACCAGGCCCCCCAGGTGCTTCTGCAGCAAGTTCATTTTGACCACTGAGGCCACTGATCATAACCTCTGTGTTCCTCCTTTTGAGCAGGGAAAGATCCAGCAGATTCTCCAAAGCCTACACCCAAATCCTCTCTGACCGCCAATCTCATTCAGAAAGCCAAGCGCCAGAACACCACCTTTCCACTCTTTGCCGAAGGACTCACACGAACCCGAACTGCCCAGGAAAAGGTTCTGGCCTTGGAGCAGCAGGTTCTGATGCTCACCAAGGAGTTAAAGTCTCAGAAGGTGAGCTCTGGCCCCAGTGGGGCCCCAGGCTCCAGTGCACCCCTCTGGCCTGGAGTTTCTGAACAAGCTAGACATGCCATGTTTGCCTAGCTGGGTGCGGGCCAGTCTCTGTCCTTACCAGCCAAACTGCTAGTGGAGGGAAATGTTGTGCTCTTGGCTACTAAGGGACCTGTGGACACTCAGCCTAGGTGACAGAAAGCCTTCCAGGGCAGGGTCTCCGGAACCTCCTTTGTATTGCTCTTGGACTCCTGGAACACTGTGCCTGGCCTGACCCCACGCTGAAGAGAGGCAGCATTTGGAGGAGGGGGGTCTGGATGCAGGGTCCTGGGAGGGGCCTCTGAAGGAACTGGCAGGTACTAATGTTGTAGATTGCTGAAGAACTCTCACAGGAGAGAGAAAGCAGGCAGGTCTATGTAGCTCTGGGGCTCAGCCAGGCCCCACAGGGGACAGTGACAAGGAAGATTCTACAATGGCCATTGTAGAACGCAGATCACATACATACACAGACGTTAAAATCATCACTAAATTCTACAACCCAGGGAATACACCATGTTCGCATTCTGGGGCAACTTTGTGAAGTCTCCATCACGTGGCATGTGGCAAGGAGGTGAGGGGGACTGCAACCCTGGGCACAATGAAAGTAGTTCAGATAGCACAGTTGTTACAGAAAATCCCGAGGGTGGTGCCCGATGATGTCCCCAGGCATGGGCTCCACTGAGAACCCCGGCTTCTTTTCCTCTGAGGGGAAAGCCCAAGTCCTCATGTTGAGGTTTGGCTGGCCCCAGTCTTCCTGCTTTATTCCCTAGCTCTAGCCTCTGGGGTGGGCGGTGGGGGGTGTAGTGTATATACTTCTGAATAGTCTCCCTCCTGTACATTTCTTCTCCTCCTTTCTGCTGCTCCATTTTTGGAGAAGACAGTCCAGAAAAACGTTCTCCCTACCTAGTTTTGCCCCTTCTCTGCCTTTCTTGCCTTAAGCGGGTAGTAGGGGAAGCAGCTGAGGCTTCCCTAATGAAGCCGCCCATGATTGGAGTTCTCCAAGGAGGAAGCTCATTCATTCATAGGTTCTCCCTTCAGTTGTGAATTCACCAGGTCTTTGTCGAGGGCCTGTGGTGTGCACGCAGTAGTCTAGGTGCTGGGAACAGTGAGAAGAGACATGGGCCCTGCCTCTTGGGGGCTTGCATTTCACAGCAGAGGCAGGCAGTAAGCATGCCGACACCCACGTATAGCATTACAGCCTGGGAAGCCCCTCTGAGTCCGCTTAGCAGCCCAGTTTTTTCTCCGGCCATCTTCCCATCCTGCAGTGGAGCTGCTGGCGCTCCTGAGAGCCCAGAGGGTGTCCAGCTGGCTCCAGTTGGATCCATCCTGATCCCTGGACCAGTACAATATAAGGCCCAGACCCAACCTGGCCAGGAAAAGCAATCTGGATGTGAGCACTGCCTCTCCTTTCACCACACCTTCCCCTTCTTTCTAGGAAATCTGGGCAGCCTTCCGGGGCTTAGCCTTTGCTTCCAAGGTGTCAGGAGTTGTCCAATGAAGGGGAGAGGCCTGGGAGCCTGAGATTTCATTGAGGTTTGCCCCCGATGACTGTGCCTCCCTGGAATATGTGGCATTCTTAATAAATGGAGGCAAGCTCTTGGAGATCAGTAAGGGCTTCCCAGGCTGCTACTAGCTTCCCTGCCGTCGGGATGAAAATGGCAGGAGGAAGTTGTGCAAGCATTACAGAATCTGGACTTTCTAACTAGCTCACTTTCCAGCAAAGCTTGGCCTGGCCTGGGACCAATAGAAGGAGAAGAAGCCTTGCGGTTTCACTCTTAACTCACCAGATGAGTGCTGTGCGTGCTATCCGGCCCATCTCACAAAGGTGGTTTTGTCTGGTGGGTGTCTCAGAGCACAGGCCTTGAAGTGGACAGTACCGTCTGCAGTTCCAGCCTTGAGCAAGTTTCTTAACCTCTCAGAGCCTCAGCTTCCTCCTCTGCACCTGGAGGTTCAGTGGTCCTTACTGGAGAGGCCTGTATCTGGATTCATCAAGCCCAGTGCCTGGCTCGCATCAGCCTCGCACCAGATGCAGGCTTTGGCTGTCACTGTGGCATTCCCTGCCCTCCTTGTTGATTCCTTCCAGCCTAACAAGGAGTGGTGCATTCCTCTGAGGGGCTCTAGGAAGACAGATGGGCACCTGTGAGGGTCTCCAAGAAACGAGTGGCATAGCAGTGATGGATGGAGGTCAAGTCTTCATCCCACATCCATCACGGGAAGCCCCAGCCCTCCAAACTCTGGCCTTTTACCTCCAACCCAGATACCAAAACCAAAGAGCAGAGGGAGAGATGATCAACTCTTGGCCCAGAGCTAGGACAAGGGGAGGCCTTCAAAACCTTGGTGTACCCTGTGGTGGCCCAGATGTGCAGAAATGCTGATTGGAGAGCACTAACTGTCCATCTGAGACCCTCCGAGTCCAGTTCCTCAGCTGGGTGGACAGTCCCCCAGACTTCCCTAGACCCACATCTGCAAGATGTCTTCCTATGCTTCTTCAGTGGAAGGTGCTCTCTTTCTGCCTGAGGCTGCAGGAGGATGTGGGACCTGGGAGGTCTTGTCCTGGCTCAGCCACCCAGGGGCTCATTGCCAGTAGCTTTAGGGACCCTTGAAGAATTTGTATCTCAGATTCTGTTGCATGCTGTGGAGGGCACAGAGGTGCATAGGGTCCCTGCCCTCAGGAGGGAAAGGGGAGATAAGAGCGTACATACCTAGTGTTGAGTGTGGCCCTAGCTCTGTGCTCGGGCTTTCCATGCATTAACACTTATCCTCACAACAGTTACCAGCCCCCTTTTCTTGAGGAGCAAACTGAGGCTCTGAGAGATTCTGCAGGCCCAGGGTCTCCCAGGGGCCAAGACCAGTTTCAGACTCTAGTCTGTCTGCTTCTAGAGTTTCTGCCTTTTTCACCATGCCATGCTCAAGTTGCTCAGAGATGGTGGGTGACTGCCCTGAGGTCACACAGCTGGAAGAGCCAGGACTAAGACCCTCAGTCACCTTTCCTGGTACGGCCCAGCATAAGACATGATCACCGTAACTGCTTTTCAGAAAATAAGAATACACTCATGTCTGGTGTCATATTGAACTATAGGACCAACCACTCCAGGACCCATGGAGCCATTATCTGTCCCAGGCCCTTGCAGCATGCTGGTCCCCCAGGAGTTCGGGCCTCCTGAAGATTGCACCAGATGGCTGCTTGGCTGGGTGACTCAGGCTCTCAGAGTTGACAAAATTGCACCCAGCCTGAAGGCTGCCTGCTCTGGCAGATGGAAGCCCATGTTTGTAGTGATGTTGGCCATCTGTTGACTGCTAGGAATGATGAACTCTTCCTAGGCCCTATCTGGGGCCAACTTAGCTTGCTGAGGGTAATTTATTGAGGAAACTCAGTGGGGACAAAGTGCAGCCTCTTACTTCCCTAGAACCCCAGCCAGAGACCTCAATGTACACTCCCCTTGTCCAGAGTACAGAGTACAAAGACTTCAGAGTGCATAGAGGGAGGGTCGATGCAGGCCTTGACTGTTTCCACTTGGGGAGGGGCACTTGCCATACTTCCTTTCTCTTCCTTGAAGTGGCTGTCCCAGGAGTAGGGAGCATGCTCTCCATTTTACGTATGACAAAGCCATAGTTTACTTTTCTGAAACACCGTCACTAGAAACACCCTCATGGACCTGGAATGGCAACCAAGACCTCAGGGACTCCAGAGCCAGTGCTCCTTGCTGCACTGCTGGTGCCCAGCCTCTGAGGGGCCAGTGGCTGGGGTGCCGGACTGAGATTCTGGTTCTTTCCCCAGCAACATGGGCCCATCCACCTCAATTTTAGTGAGTAAGGAAAGTGTTGACTTTTTAATAAAGGAAAGAATTAATTTTTAAAAGATGGTTTGTTGGCTTTTAAAATTTTAAATAATCAACTATATCTCAATAAAAAAAAATTTTAAATGACAACTTGTGGCCAGTTATCAAAATCTGAAATGGGCCAAACAATGATTTGATTAAGAAATATTAGAAGTACCACTTGATCAGCTCTTGTTTCTAAGAAGAGGTCCTAAAGCATTGCTTATAGAGGTGGGAATTGGAAAGACCCCAGGTGTCCCTTCTTGAGGGCAGGACAGGGCACTGGGGCGCATCCAGACAAGGAACAGTCCCTATACTGTTGCTAGTGACGGCCGTGCTTGGCAACACAGCATAGTGTATTGTAAGGCCCTGAGCGCCTTCCCTTTTGGTTTTTAATATTTCTGTATCGTGTGTATGTGCGTTTTTGTGGCATGATGTCCTCCAGTCCATCCATGTTGTAGCATGTAACAGGTTCCCTTCCTTTTTCAGGCTCAGTAATATGCCGTCATATGTATACGCTACATTCCGTTTATTAGTTCACTATCAGAGGCGTGTGTGTTGTTCCCATCTCTTGGGTGTTGTAACTAATGCTGCTATGAACATGGATTATTTCTATTTTTAAAGAAATGGGAAGAAGTGTCTCAGTGCAAAATGTGTTAACTACACATCATGGAGAAGTGGAGGACCCTAGATTAGGAGTTGGGGGTCCTCTATTACGGCCACCTCTGGAGACCCACAAACTCCTTTTAGTCTCCTTCCTTCCTTCTTGGGCTTCAGTGTCCTCCTGTGACAGCAAGTGACCCGTCTGACCAGGTGGTTTCCCCGGGCCTGCCAGCCACCAGGTTTTCTGAACCTCAGGTCCATTCGCACTCTTCACCTCGTGCTTCCCGCTCTGACTCCGTTCCTTCCCTGCTTCCTTTCCCCCAGCTCATGCTGCAGCAGGGATTCTGGGATGGTAGGACAGTCTCCTGGGCTGGAAGTAGGAGGGGGGAGGCAGCTGGATGTAATAAAATGGGCTTCAGAGTTGACTCTCGTAAAGTTGGGGGAAAGATACCCCCGATGCTGAGCCTCAGGCGAGTCTGAACAGTGGTGTCGGCTCGTTATCCCACCCGGGCACTTACCAGGGTCATCTCCACATCTCAGCCAAACCAGAAAATGGTCTCAGCTTCTCGGTTATCCTGGAGCCACAGGAATGGTGATCTCTCTCAGCAGAGCCTGAGAAGCCAGTTCATTCCAAACATCCCTGTCTGGTTTGCAACCACCTCCTCACCCCACCTTCTGGCCACACCCCAGAATGCCCAGAGCCCCACACAGGGTTAGGGTTAGGCCTTTGCTGGAGCTGCTGACTCAGCACATGTGGAAAGGCCTATCAGCCCTCATCTCCTGCCTACTTCTTGACTGTCTCTGGCCCTCATTCTTCACAGAACTCTTCTGCCTTTCTGTAGAATATACTGGTCTTCCCCTCCCTCTGCCTCAGGTAGAAGTCATTGCTCTCTGCTCTGTATCCCCACCAACACATTTGCTTCCCCCTTGCAGTAAATCATTCCATTATAGTAGTTCATTTTTTTACTCCCACCAGCCTTGGTGGTGTTTGCAGGTGAGAACTCTGACCAATCCCTCTTCGGGCCACCCATACTGAGCCCAGGACCTGGCACTGAGTGGGGCTTAATAAGTTTGGATGGCTGGAGGGAAGGGAGAGAAGCAGAAGAGGGCCAGTCTGTGGTCCCCAAGTTTCAGAAGATGCGTGCTTTCGATCTTGCCATTATTTTCTCAGATAAAGTCATGATTTGGAGTTTTCTTCCAAAATGGAATTGTTCTTAGCAAGAACCCTACCCAGCTGATCCATTTAGTTGAACATTTGGTGTGGATACAGGTAACGTGTTTCTGGGAAGCCATGTTCTCTGGCATGGAGCATAGCAATGGCCCAGAGTCCCTGTCCCCCAGGTCTGAGGTTCACGTGGGACTGGCCGCTGGGCTGCCTGGCTTCTGATATTCTCTGATCCTGGCCTTAAGTGAGTCCACATCCCTGTTTTGGGAAAGAACAAGTCCCAGGGAGGTTGGGGGCCTGAAGGCGTGGAGAGCCAAGCAGACCTGGAGTTTCCATGTGAATATCGTGCCCCACCAAGGAGTGAACGGGGCTCTGTTGCTCGTGAGCCCTTCTGCTTTCTCGCATCGGCCTGCAGGCATTGCTTGGTGGCCTGAGGGGCTGGGCACAGGGGACCACATGAGGCTCTGTGTGTGCTTTAGCCTGAGGACTGCAAATGTATTTCTTCTCTGGTGCTCTCCCAGCTCTGTCAGTAGCTGCTACCTGCTGCTATCTTCAGTATCCTGAGGCCTCCACTAGGCTTAGTAGGAAAGAATATTGAGACGAATCAGTGAGGTCTGCCACAGGAGAGAAGAGCCACGCCAGTGTCCCACCGGCTGCCTTCACGGCTGACCGAGCACAGGCTTGCAATGATTTGGGATTGAATTCCATTCTACTCTGCGGGGCTCAGTTTTCCCATCTCTGGAATGGATATGTATCAGTCAGGGTTCCAGCTCAGCTGCTGTGACAAAGAATCCTCCCAGTACTACTTATTTCCTTCCTACCTTTTCATGGAAGAACCCAGAGCTTCAGTGGCAGTTCTGAGCTGGGAGGACAGCCGCCGTCCTTCACACACCTTCTGCTCATGAGCCCAAGGGGGCTGCTCTGGCTCTTGCGGTTTCCCAGCCAGGAGGAAGGGCAGCACGGGTGGTGGTTTATAAAGGAAGGACCCAAAAGCTACCCACACAATCTCTGCTATCCCATGTAGGCAGAGCAGTCACTAGGCTACACCTCACTGGAGGCCTGGCTGGGAAATGGGGTCTTCAGCTGGGGAGCCCTGTGTCCAAGTAAAGTTCCGCTGAGCAGGAAAGGAGAAAATGAGCCGGCCCAGCGGATGATGCTCGCCACTGCTCAGGGCCGTTAGGAGAACCAGGGACTGTAGCAAATGCCGAGTCCCCGGCACCTCCCAGGCCATCCTTGAGTTCACGAGCTGCTTCCCTTTCCTCCCCCAGGAGCTGGTGAGGATCTTGCACAAGGCGCTAGAGGCTGCCCAGCAGGAGAAGAGGGCATCCAGCGCATACCTGGCTGCGGCCGAGGACAAGGACCGGCTGGAGCTGGTGCGGCACAAGGTGCGGCAGATCGCGGAGCTGAGCAGGCAGGTAGAGGCCCTGGAGCAGGAACGGGAGAGCCTGGCACACACGGCCAGCCTGCGGGAGCAGCAGCTGCAAGAGCTGCAGCGGCATGTGCAGCTGCTCATGGAGAAGAACCAGGCCAAACAGCAGGTTATCTGCAAGCTCTCGGAGCAGGTCACCCGGGACTTCATGCAGCCCCCTTCCCAGACGCCTGTGCCCCCAGAGGTGGCCGACAGGGACTTCCTGAGCCAGCAGGAAAAGATGGAGCACCTGAAGGTAGGGGCCCCTCCCCGCAGGCCCTGGGCCCTTGGTGGGGGTAGGGTGGGGGGCCCACTGCTCTCAACCCTGAGGGTTTCCTAGGTAGAGCAGGGATAACCCTTGGTACTGGAAGGTTTGTGTCTGAAATACATATCAGTGAGAATATTCTACCCATTTTCTCGCTGTCTTAACCAGAAGGTCCAGTGCAATTTGACATTTTCGTGATCTCCGGGGCTGGAAAGGGAGGGTATCCCTAGATGATCTCTAGAAGTGGAAGAGCACAAGGTGAGGCAGAACTCCTGAGTGCCAGGCCAGCTAAGTGTCACGCTGATGCCCTTGGGAGCCCCCAGGGCACCTGGTGGCTTCCCCAACATGCAGTCCAGGTGATCTGTGACCACCTGGGACTTGCCCAGAACCATGGCAGGAATCGTTGCTCCTCTGTGACACTGTCTGCTGCACGGCGGCCACCGTCACGGCTGCTCTGCTCCTGGCATCTCATCTGCTGCCCCACCAGCCCTGAGAGGGTTGTGTGCTCCCCACTTGTGTGCTCCCCACTGTGGGCTGGAAGGCTGAGTGAGGCTGAGAAGGGGCCTGTGTGCAGAGGAGCTGGAGAGCTGGAGCTCTCCGATGAGCGCCTGCTCTGCTGCCTTCCAGTTTCTTTGTGCCTTCCCGCTCGGACCACTGTCCCTGCCTCCCCCTGGCCCAGGCAGTGCTCTCACTTGGGGAGGCTGTGCCCTCCCACAGAGACCGATTACAGCGTGGGGAGCAGGAACTTAATTTTTAGGTGTGATGCCTGCCGTGGACATCAATGTCCTCTCTAAGACATGATCACAGGAGCTGCCGAGCCACCTGAAGGCCTGAGGCTGGGGATCGGCACTCAGAACCCCCAGTGTCCTTAAAGGCAGTTGTATAACAGGGCCAGTCCTGCCCAGATCCCCACCACGCACATGAATATGTATGTACCTATAACCCAGGGAGCTCCCTTGCCACAGGACCAAAGCATTGCTGCTGGAAGAGGGGAAGAAGAAGGAAAAAAAGAAAACTTCAGAAGCTTTTGAGGGACCAGTGAACAGTGTGATACAGTGTCCCCTGCCCGAGCTGTGAAGCCAGGGCCTAGGTTTGGATCCAGGCTCTGCTGTGTGACCTGGGCAGGGTCCCTCACCTCTCTTTAAAATGACCTCACTGTTCCTACTCATGGAGTTGAGGCAGGGGGGGTGAAGGAAGATAACATGAAACCCAGATCCCTCCCATTTCCTTCAGCATGAAAAAACCACATAACCAATCTTTGAATCTTTTCCCTTTAAAATCAGATTCTTTTGACTTCAAAATGAAAACAAAATCCTTTCAAATGCAGATGGAGTGAGGCTATTAGAAAGCTCTCAGGACTGGAAAATTGCTTTCATTAGATTGCTTCCCTGCCCTCCTCTGCCCTGCTAAGAGTCTTCTGTCTGTGCCCATCCTGCTGGAATCCACAGGTGAAGACCCCGTAGAGCAGGTCCGGGGTCCGAGAAGTAGATGTGTTGAGTGCCCCCCCGAGAGCCGAGAGCCGACTGGAAGCAGGGGCTTGCTGTGGGAGCTGGAGTGTGCCCCTGGATTTGCATATCAGTGAGCCCAGATAGGAGGGAAATTCCTGTCAACCAAACTTGCCTTGCTGCCATCCTCAGAGGCCCAGTGTTTATGCCAGAAAGGAATCTCATGTGCTAGAATTCCTCATTTGTTAGCCTTTATGTGTCTGATCTAGAAAAACAGAAAACTCCAAAAGCCATGGTCTTTCCATCTGGGAACAGAGCAATGTTCACATCTCCCCTTTGCCCTAGGACGGAGGGCATGCGGCTTGAAGGAGATGCCCCCTTGTTGAAGCTGCCAGTTTGAGAACAGAATTACTGACCTCTTGAATATTGGAATCTCTTGAAGACTTAGAGACCCAGTCTTCGACATTTTCTGGCAGGGACAGCTGAGCCCTAACGGGGTCCAGGGTCCCATAGCGCAAGCAGCAGGGTTGCAGCTAGACCCCAGGTCTCCCTGCACACCATCCACTGCCTTCCCCATTAGCACAGGGGTCAGTCCATGCGGCATTTCCCCCAAGAGAATTCCAAGGCTTGTGATCCTGTGAGGACAGACAGGCAGACTCTCTTCCTCCTGTCCCCTTCTCCAGTTGTGTTTTCCTCCTTTGCTTACCAATGACTGTCGTGTGCCTTTCTTTTCTCTGAGCTCTCTCTTTTTCCTCCCTACAGTTCTGAGCCATGGAGAGCACTGAAGGTAGGGCGATGAGCTGAAGGGGGAGGCGCCGCCCAGATGCCCCCCCAATCCCACGGCTGCTCCAAGGGGGCTCACACCCGCCCTCACCATCTGGGCTACAGGCAGCGTGCCCCTGGCAACATGTCCAAAGCCTTGGAAGTGCCAGGGAGCATCTCGGGGCCTGGGCTGAGGACAGAGGGACAGAAGCAGGAGGCAGAACGGAGCGGCAGACCCCGATGTGCTGTCACCAGCAGTTTTCCATTCCTCTGTAGACCTCCCGCCCTAGCCTTGGATCCTGCCTCTCTTGCATTCTAAGCATGTGACTGAGGAGGACTTACCCTCTCTGTGCTTGTTTCCTCATCTGTAAAATGGGGGCGATGGTACTTTAACACATAGCCCCCCATGGCGGAGATAAATTACACACAATAATGTGCGTGAGGGAGACAGGTGTGACACACAGTAGCAGCTCCAGCAATGAGTGCTCCCTTCCTCCCTTGCCTGGAAGCGTGTTGTATTTCCTCAGATGTTTGGGATGAAGGCACAACAGCATCGTATCAAAAGCAATTAACAGTAATTAATGCGTAGGATGGTAGTATCCAGTCAGTGTTAAAATTTTCCAACTGATTTGTAAATGTTATTAATAGCTTTTGGGTTCTTTTATATAATCTTTTGGGTTCTTTTATATAATCTTTAAATAAAATAAATTCATAGGAAAAAGAGGGCACAACAGCAGCCATAGGAAGTCTGTCAGTGGGGGAGGGAGGAGTATAGCTCTCCAGGTGCCACGAGAGCACAGAGAAGGAGGTGACTCTCATATTCACCACAGGCCAGTCACCATTCTCAGCCTTTTGCACATATTAACTAATCACACCCTGCCCACAGTGCCTGAGGTGGACCTGTTATCCTTCCTGTTTTCCAGGAGAGAAGGCCCAGAAAGGGCAAGGAACTGCTGGGCTCCGCAGGGAAGGCAGGATTTCTGACCAGGCCACAGGGCTCTGGGCCAGCTCCCTGACCGAAGGCAGCGCCTGCCTCTCTGTGGTATTATTGTGCTCCAGGGTCAGAGGTCAGATGAGCCTGTGTGAGGTCAGTCCGACTGCCAAGCACAACCCTTGAAGGATGGGACTAGACATCTGGCATCCAGGTGGATGCCAGCAGGCCCAGAGTTTGGGGAGGATCTAGGCTGTTTGTGCGGTGGTTGGACTTGGCTTCAGAAGCAGACACATCCGGGCTCAGTCATACCTGGTCTCATACAGCCGTATGACCTCAAACAATGCACTTGTCCTTTCAGAGCCTCTGAGACCGCACCTGAGTGCCTTTCAGGGCTGCCGGGGAGGTTGAGTGGGGTGATGCGCCCAGCACGGGCTGGGGGCTCAGGGTGATGGTGTCGGGTGCCCACACAGCTGTGTTCCTAAACATGCCAGTCCCCACCTAAATGGAAGACTGTCATGGACAGGGGAGGGGGCCGTCCTGGAAGAGGCTGATGTCTACAGAAGGTTGGTCCTCGTGCTGCAAACATGAGGACTCACACCAAGCCTGCCACCCCTCCACCTAAGGATAAGAAGAAGGGGGCCATAGAGAGGAAGCAGGCAGATGCTTGTGCAGAGAAGTGCTGGGACCCCCTGGCAGTATTTCTGAGAAAAGGGAGCCCAGAGTTTGGTCTAAGGTAGACACGTGGGAGAAGAGGACGTCCAGGCTGGGGTGTTGGAGTCACCTGGGTTCAGCCTGGATGGTGAGAGCAGAGAACCAGCTCAGCCCGAGTACATGAAGCTTTGCAGCCCGGGCACAGTGAGGGACAAAGGCAGGGGTGGTTGGGATGAGAGATGCCTTGGACAGCCCCAGTGGGGTGGTGAGAGGCCTTGTGATGAAGCCAGCCAGGGGCTTTTATTTCTAGCTGAGGAGCCTGGCAACATGTGGCCTTCCCACTGGGTCAACCATCCAGGCAGAAGGCAGCAGACCCCAGGTATGAATTGGAGCTTCTGGGCTGGGAAGGATCTTGGCTAGGATGCAGGCCCACCCAGGGAGAATCAAGATGGCCTGTGAGCAGGGCACCTGTGACCCATCCCTGATAATGAGATGCCACAGCCATCACAGGTGGGATGCTCCTACTTTCCAGATAAGTCAGGGCCTACCCACGGTCATGCCTGCAGTAGTGTCTCTCTCACGCACTTACAGCCCAGTACATTTCTTGGGTGGGAGCTGAAGGGTTTGAGCTGCAGCTAGCGGATGTCTTGGAATTGCTGGGTATAGCTGTGAACATGCATTGTTCATTGCTTCTGTAATATCCATCCCAGAGGAACGAAGGTTAAGAGCCAGTGCTGTGGCTGCTCCTTTCCAAGGCTCAGGCTTCTGCTTGAGCCTCCCCAGTGCTTGGCCAGCCTCTCCTCAAATGCCCTGGCAGCAGGATCTCACTCCATCCACTGGACAGCTTGCAAAAGGAAAACTCTGGGCACAGAGATCTGCATCAGAGCATTATTCCTAATCAAAAGTCAACTGGAAACACTCAGGGCTCAAATAAAAAATAACAGGGGAAGGATTATGACTGAGATATAGTAAATTCACCCAAGAAAATCATCATCAGACATTTAAAGTAATCATCGGGAAGCTTATGTAACATAGAGTACAGTTGATCCTTGAATAACGTGGGTTTGAATCTCATGGGTCCACTTACAGGCAGATTTTTTTCCCTGATAAATACGGTATAGTCATGTTAATGTATTTTCTCTTTATAATTTTCTTAGTACTCTCTTTTCTTTAGCTTACTTTATTGTAAGAATACAGTATATACTGCACATAGCATATGAAATGTGTGCTGATTGGCTCTTCGCATTCTCAGTAAGGCTTTGGTCAATTGTAGGTGATTAGCATTTAAATTTGGGGGGGGTAGTCAAAGTTATATACAGACTTTTGACTATGTGGCAGGATTGGGGTGGGGGGGTTCAGCACCTCTAACCCTGGTGTTGTTGAATGGTCAACTGTATTTACACGGTGGCATTACTTAAAAAAAATTTTTCCACCCAAAATTGTTCAGTATGACTGCAAATATGTGACAACATATGTTTATTTTTAAAACAAACACTACTTGGATGTTTATTTGTTTTGGTCTCTATACTTAATGACACTTGTTACCTCAGGTCATCTCCCAGCCCCTCAGGGAGTAGTGTTTGCCCCTTTTACAGATGAGAAAACAGAGAGTCAGAGAAGCGTCCCAGTTCAGTGAAGCGTCCCAGGCAGGAGGTTAGAACCACAGCTTGAATGCCAGACTTGAGGCCCTCTCTACCATATCATGCTGGGATCAAGATTAGTGAAGGGGTCTGCCTATAATACTACTTCTTGCAGACTTTTTCTTCTGTTGTCATTATTAGACATTTCTAAAGGGAGAAAGTGTTGGCAGCTCATCTGAGGGTGAAGATGAGGGAGATGTTTGTGGTGCAACTCATCAAATGCTTTGGTCTCTTTTCCAGGATGACATGGAAGCTTATCGGACCCAGAACCGCTTCCTCAACTCCGAGATCCACCAGGTGACAAAGATCTGGAGACGGGTGGCTGAAAAGGAGAAGGCCCTCCTGATGAAGGTAAGAGCTGGATTCCATCTCCAAGCCCAGCCATCCTTCGGTCCCTCAGCTTCTCACGCCTATATGACTCTGTCCTTATCAACTGTGCTACCTCTGGACTGTGCCCCTTACGAGCTGTCTTTCCAGCCTCAGGCATCTGTGCTGTGCTGATTGCTGCTTCTGATCACAGAAATGCCGATGAAGAGGCAGGCAGCCATCAATGCACCTCCCCTCCTGGCCAGAGTAACTTCTGGAGGATTCAAAGGGTTGCCACTCTTCCCCTCCTCATTCATTTCTCTCTTTTCCCCCTGCATTTTGGGAGCCAGTTATTAAAGACTAGATATTCCAAAACAACTGCATATATGAGGAAATTAGAAAGTGGCTTTGCACATCCAGGGAAGGGCTGAGAAAAGACTTGAGAACTTAAGTTTACACCTTAGGCTACTCTTAGCACAGAGATAGCCTATAACAATCAAAAAACAAAAACAATTTTTTCTCAGATTGGGAGAATCTGATTTCTAGTGTTCAGATGTCCAGTTTTCAACAACAAAAAAAATCTCAAGGCATACGAAGATACATGAAAGTATAGCCTATTTGAAGGAAAAACATAAGTCAATAGAAACTACCCCTGAAAAAGACCTGGTACTGGCTAATACCAGACAAAGACTTTGAAACAGTTGTCTTAAAGGTGCTCAAAGAACTAAAGGAAGATGTGGAGAGTCAAGAAAGAAATGTACAAACAAAATAGAAATATCAAAGAGTTAGAAAACCTACATAGAATTAAAAAAAAAAAATTCTGGAGCTGAAAAGTACAGTAACTGAAATGAAAGATTCACTGGAGGGAGATTCCAGCAGACAGGAGGAATCAGTGGGCTTGAAGATAGGACAGTGGAAATTATTCAGTCTGAGAAACAGAAAGGAAAAGGATTGATGAAAAGTAAACAGAGCCTAAGTGATTTATGGACACCATTAAGCAGACCAACATACCCTTTATAGTATGGTTGTTGCAGAAGGAAAAGAGAGAGAGAAAGGGCAGAGAGAAATGAGAAGAAATAAAGGCTGAAAACGTCCCAAATTTGATGAAGACATGAATACAAACAACCAAGAAGTTCAACAAACTTCAAGTAAGATAAACTTGAAGAAATCCACACTGAGACACATTATAATCAACCTTTTGAATGTCAAATACAAAGAGATTGCTTGAAAGCGGAAAGAGAAGCAACTCCTCACATACAAGGAATTTTCAAGATCATGAGTGGATTTCTCATCAGAAACTTTGGAGGCCAGAAGACAGTGGGCCAATATATTCAAAAAAACAAAAACAAACAAAAAAAGGTGAACCAAGAGTCCAGATCTGGCAAAACTTTCTTCCAAAAATTAGAGAAATTAGACATTTTCAGAGAAACTAAAGTTGAGAAACTTTGTTCCCACTAGATCTGCCCCACAAGAAATACTTGGACAGTCCTGGAGAGTGACACTTGACAGTAACTCAGAGTATATGAAGAAACGAAAACCTCAGTAGAGGTAAATACATGGGCAGTTATAAAACCTAGTATTTTTTTTTTTAAGATTTTATTTATTTATTTATTTATTTGTCAGAAAAAGAGAGAGAAAGAGAATGCACAAGCAGGCAGAGTGGCAGGCAGAGGCAGCGAGAGAACCAGGCTCCCTGCCGAGCAAGGAGCCCAATGCAGGACTTGATCCCAGGATGCTGGGATCATGACCTGAGCTGAAGGCAGCAGCTTAACCAACTGAGCCACCCAGGCATCCCATCAACCTAGTATTATGATAAAAATGGTTTGTAATTCCACTTTTGTTTTCTATATAATTTAAGAGCATAATACATTTCTTGAATGATTAATCCAAAAGCTAGCATTACAACAACTTTGGTTTATAACTCCACATCTTGTTTTCTACCTAATTTCAGAAACCACTGCATTTAAAAGAATTATTACTTTATGTTTTGGGGCTTACAATGTGTGAAGATGTATTTTGTGATAACAACCAAAAGAGTAGGGGTGGAACTATGAAGGAACAAAGTTTCTGCAAGTTATTGAAGTTCACGTGGTATAAATTCAAATTAGGATGTTATAACTTTAGAATTTTAAAGTAACCCCTATGGTAGCCACAAAGAAAATAGCTATAGAATGTACACAAAAGGAAATGAAATGGGAATTTAAACATTTCACTACAAAATATCAACACACAAAAAAGGCAGTAATGTGGGGCACCTGGGTGGCTCAGTGGGTTAAGCCTCTGCCTTCAGCTCAGGTCATGATCTCAGGGTCCTGGGATCGAGTCCCACATTGGGCTCTCTGCTTGGAAGGGAGCCTCCTTCCTTCTCTCTCTCTCTCTCTCTCTCTCTGCTTGCCTCTCTGCCCACTTGTGATCTCTCTTTGTCAAATAAATAAAATCTTTAAAAAACAAAAAAGGCAGTAATGTTGGAAATGATGGACAAAAAATGCTATAAGTCATAGAAACCAAATAGCACAAGGACAGAAGTCTCTTCTTTTTTTTTTTTTTTTTTTTTTTTTTTTTTT